>NC_067401.1:169880681-170222347 GCF_016432865.1 Antechinus flavipes
GTAGGGAGCCCCCCTTTCCTTAGCTCCTTTATTCTGAGGCAGCAACTATACCCATCCCCTTATTTTTACTGTATATTTTTACTTATATTTACTAAATAGTAATTAGTAAATAAACTATATATTTACTAAAAATACTTTATATTTTATTTTACTCAAGCTTTTGGTCTCTTTTATTTTTTTCACCCTCTTTCAAGCCTTGGATAGAATGCTAGACTTAAAGCCAGGAAGACCTGTTTTCAAATCCCACCTCTGACACAGTAACTATGTTCTCTATGAGCATCAGTCTCCTCATCTATAAAATATTGAGCTTTAACTAGGTAGCCTCAAAGATCTTTTCAGCATTAAATCTGTGCTCCTATGATCCTTTCCTCTCCCTTACTCCCTTCTAATTCCAATCTCCAGTCCCTCCTGAGACCTAGTTCTCATGCTGACTTTTTAGTCAATAATATTTCTCAGGGTTAGAAAGTAGAGGTAGAGAGTAGGAAAATAGATTATTAACATTTCCTAGCAGTGGCAACACCCTGACTTATCACCTATCTCCATCATCTGCTTCCCCATTTACTGGATTTGACTATCAGGAAGCTTCTAATATAGAATTGTTGAATTGTTTGCCTCTATTTCACCCTGATTCTCTACATTTGGCAAAACTCTCCATAATTTCTTTCGGTTTTTTCCTGGTCCCAGTCTGATTGAAGAGGACGGGGATTGAGATAAGTTGTATTTGTCAGATAAGGACAAGGGCCTAATTAATTAACCTCAGCACCAGAGATTCTAACATCTCTAGCCAAGGGACTACATTACACGTAAAACATTTAGCAAAAATCCAGACATCCCCATTACCCACTCAAAATGAAGAATGAAGAGAAATATGTATACCCTAGGAGAAATCCATGTGATATAATGGATAGAGCAATAGATTTATCATTGGGAGACCAAGATTCAAATTCTACCTAATATAGTAGCTGTATGATCAGAGCTTCAGTTTTCTTATCTATAATATGAAAGTATTACTGTTTGCATTATTTACTTCATAGTTGTGGTGAGGAAAGTGCTCTGTTAACCTTAAAATATTATATAAATGTAAGTTATTATTATTATTATTATAAACAATATTTCCTTTCATAATGTCTATAAAAACATACCATACCCAGAGCTTCCCTATGACTTCCTTGTTCTAGAGCACTAATATTTAACCTTTTTCTCATCTAAGTCCTATCTGAAGTAGATCAATAACTCTTACCTTTTTTCTGTTCCTCTCTATCCTCCTGTGGTCTCTGAGAACCTAAATGAATATCTCCTTTTGCTATACAGGAACTCTATCATTTCTAGTCCAGGTGGGAAAAATCCTCCAGGTCCCAGATTCCAAAGAACCAAAATCAGAAGTCATTTGCCTTCATTTCCAACAAGTAGAAACAAAATTTGTATCAATGGGACTGCCACTGAGTCAACAAGAGATTATTGAAGAGGTGGTTTGTGAAATCTCATTAACTAAAGAAGTAATCACTAGGAGCCAGAATTGGTTCCTTAAAAACAAATCAAGCCAAATCGTCCTCATTTCTTTGCTGATGGGTTTATCATTCTAATAGATCAGGAAAATGGTTTTTCATTGTTATTTCAATTCTTTCTGACTCTTTATGACCTCATTTGGAGTTTTCTTGGCCAAGATACTGGAGTGTTGTGCTATTTCTTTCTTTAGTTCATTTTACAGATGAAGAAAGAGGGATAAGTGCCTAATCCAGAGTCACACAATTAACAAGTATCTGAGGTCAAATTTGAACTCAGGTCTCCCTGACAACAGACCATGCACTCTATCCACTGTACCAGATAGCTTCCAATATATTTATTAAGTCTCTTCATTTAATGAAGCCTTTCCTAGTACAGTCATAGAAAAGAGGACAGTGTAGAATGAATGAAAATAGAGTTAAAGAGATCAAACAGAAAAGTCTTCAATAATGTCCTATGTATAATATCCTACTATTCAATAGTTTTATCAATGGTTTGGATAAACAGAGTAAGGCACTCAAATATTTGTTGAATACATGAAGAGTCCTGGGTGGCTATGTGACTTCATTTCATCCACTTGCCTTTTTGGTTTAATTAATTTATTTATGGCATAGATATACACAAACATATATACACATATCCATATACATAATCAGTATGTAGCTATTTTATACAAGTTTTTTCGATGATACAAAGCCAAGAGGAATGACAAAATCAGATTTCAACACAATCTTGACAGGTCAGAATAATGATGAAATTGAATAAGAATGAATTGAAAGTCTTGCATTTCAGTTCAGAAACTCAATACATAGTTACAAGACTGAGGATACAATTCAGATAGAAAAGTTCTGTGAGTATTAGGGGATCACAAGCTCAAATGACAATGTAATATGGCTATTAAAAAAGCAAATAGGCTATAGTGAGTCATCTGGAAACCATTTCATTTTAGGAACTGCTGGAGGAACTAGAGATGTTTAGCTTGAAGAAGAGAAAATTGAGATAAAAAATTGCTATTTTCAATATATGAAACTAGAATTCTCTGTGATTCCTTAAAGTTGAACTGGATGAGAATTATAAGATGTCAGGTTTTAATTCCATATAAGGAAGAACTCTTAACAACTGAAAGTGTATAATAATGAAATGGGTAGGTTCCCATCACTGAAAGTATTTGAATTGAGGCTTGATAATACCTTATTTGACATATTGCAGAGGAGATTACTGTGTTGGGTAAGAAGTTGACTAGGTGAATCTTAATTAGTACCTCCAACTCTAAGATTACTTCTCTGATCTAGGGTCTTTCCAAGATGGAATCAATAGAAAATTGAATTTGTTCCTAACTCCTAACAAGTATAGACCATTTAATATTACTCCAGACCCCATCTCTTGGTGCTTCCTCCAAGGGTTTTGGCCATCTCCAAAAAAAAAAAAAAAAAAAAACACAAAGGATAGCATTTACATTAGAAAGTTTATATTTAGTGGATTTTAAAACTCATTTCTCCTCCCATTGAGTTAGAGGACCTCTCTTTTTTAAAAGTTCATGGAAAATTAAAGGATACTCTTCAAACTTTAAATTCTCCAAATCCTCCTTCTTGTGTTATGCTTAGAACCTTAAATCAAGGAAAGAAACAAAAAGTAAGCTACAGAACCAGTCACTTCTTTCTAAACCTAACTGATTAATAATAACTCCTTGGCCAAAGAGCAAGAAGAGATTTTTCTTACTACCTACAACGCCTATCCGAACTGATTTTTCTGCAGAGCACTGCAAATTTTTCATTGGAATTGGAAGAACTAGCTGTATTTTGGGTCCACTGCTCACTAGTTATTCAGCCTTGCGTAGGTTATTTATCTATTCTGATTCAGTTTTCTTCATCTGTAACATGGGAATAATAATATTTGTGCTTCCTATCTTACAGAACTTTTGGGGAAAGCATTTGTAAACCCTGAAGTTTTGTATAAATATGAGCTACTATTATTCAGCAATAGGCTTCTCAACTCCCTTTCTTTTCTTCTGAGAGAGTTTCAGGGCAGGTTGTTGAGTGCTACTTTTGGCTCCACTGGGATCTTTCTTTCCAATATCATTGCAGAGGTGTTTCCAGGCCTGGATTCAGAAAGGAAACTATCTTTTTTGGAATGACCTCTGAATCCTCCCAGGAACTGAGACCCTGACAATCCCCACTGACATTTTACATATAGTAGTTATCAAAAGCAATTTCTCTGGTTCCTAACTGTTGCATGGAAACCTTGTATACTCTGGTCATGCAGCCTTAAAATTCTGTCCATAGCAGAGCCCTTCTCTATCCTGTCCTGCCATACCCAAGATTTTAAGACTTGATTTCTTGGATGTCAGGGATGTGTTCTAGGAAGAGCTGTTCTGTAGCAACTGGCTGTGGTTTGGGGGGGGTCAGGGAAAAGTATACTTTGATAGTACCACAGTACCATAATAGTACCATCTCAACTCCACAGGCTCAGGAACTCAGTTTTAGCCAATCTACATGGCACAGTGGATAGTGTCAATTCTGAAGTCAGGAAATTTCATCTCTCTAAGTTTAAATCTTGCCTCAGCTATTTAGTAGCTGTGAAACCTGGGCTAATCACTGAAGTCGATTTGCCTCAGTTTCCTCATCTGTAAAATGAACTAAAAAAGGAAATGGCAAACTCCAAGAACAATCCAAATGAAGTTGTGAAATATCAGACATGACCAAAAAATAACTAACAACAAAATTCTGAAGTGATCAGCCTCTGAAGAATTGACTGACTTTAATTGAACTCATGAGAGATTTAGAAGCAGGGCAGCAGGGGAAGGATCCTTAGACTTGAAATCAGGAAGACATGTTCAAATGTTGCTTCTAACAGTTAATAGGTAAGTTATAACCTCCATAAGCCTCAGTTTCCTCATCTGTAAAATGTGCATAATAAGATCTGTAGTAGTGAGGTAGGCCTCACTGGGTTGTAATTAGGTTCCCATACAACAAACTATGTAAAATGCTTCCCAGAAGTGCTATGTAAATGTCAGCTATTATTATGAAGAGATTGATAAATGAGCATAACAATGTGTTACTTTGTAATTGTGCAAGGAAGAGTACAGGACACTCCCTTGGGGAGGGGAGGGGTGAATTTGTATTCTCATTCCAGAGACCTGATCATAAATCATTAAGTTGATTCATGAGTACAAAATGGTAACAAAAGTTGAATATTCTCATGAGAGATTTGTATCAAGCCTGGTGAACTGCCATTCTCCACTGCGGAAATTAGTTAAAAAAACAGGGATTCACCATATAATACCCTGAAAAGAGCACTGGATTTGGAGTCAAAAAGGAACTGGGTTAAATTTTGCCTTAGACATTTACTATGTGTGTGACCTCTGGCAAAATATTTAACTTCTGTGTACCCCAATTTTTAAAACTGTAAAATGTATATGATAATAATAGCACCTACCTTCCAAATTGTGAAGATGAAGTGAGATGGTATTTGTAAAATACTCAGCACTGTGACTAGCACATAGTAGGGACTTAATGAATGCTTGTTTCCTTCCTTCTTCCCTCTCTTTCTCTTGAGTCAGTACATGTTCACATTTTTCCCATGACATCACAGGAGACACACCGACCTTTTTGATTAAGTTTGGAGACTGTTGTTGAATAAATAGATCAGTCTGTCAGTCACTTGAAAGCACCATAGATGTGATTGATGTACTGCACCAAATGTTGAGATTGATATTCAAGCACCAAATGTTGGGGTTTGGTCTTGTGAAGAATTCACAATGGCCATTCTCTGGGCAAAAGTTAGGTTTATTTATGTGTGACTCAGAAATGGTGAGGGGTCACCATTTAAAAAAAAAAAAAAAGCTGGAGAGATCTCTAGGAGCAAAGCAAAAGTTTATTATATGTTCTTGCGAGAATCAGGCATCTCATCCATCTAGCAGGCAATCGAAGGGAAGAGGCACCTTCTGGGACAGGTTTGATACTTAAATAGTCCCTAATGCAAATACCCCTCCCACCACTGACCCTCATCCTCATTGGCTGAGGGTCTTGCATTCTAAATTCGGGAACTACTCAAGAAATTGAACTTGGTCAATAAGGACATAGTTGCCCATATTTGATTGTCATGGGAGGATAGCAGGAAGGGGATTTAGGTGCGCCCTTGAGTCAATGCTCAAGGACCTTCAGGCCTACTCCAACTCTGAAGTAGATGAAACCTTACTCGATTTTCACAACTGTCCTGAGAGATCTCACCTCATCTCATTCAATCCTCCCTCTTATTTATACACCGAGATCTCTTCAAATTTTTGTAACATAATTTTACATTCCTTATCTAATTCCTCATCCCCTTCTGACTCCTCTCGGTCTTCTTGGGGGACTGGCTCCCACCATTTTAGCACCATCAATTTAACAGACCCTTCAGCTTTCCCTTCCAACCTAATCATTCTAGATAATGAGTTTTGGACTATTCTAGTTAGCAATCAGATCTAGTGCCTTAGCTATCTGATTGGTGATGATCTCTACAACTGCTTGAAGTCTAATTATCCTATTCAACATACATATTGGGATCCTAGATTCTATATCCCCAACTTCCATCTTGTGTCACCCCAACCATGTGCATCTCCAGTCTGGGTAATGGAGGTATCCCTTTTTCCAAATCATGATACAACTGAATCCCTAAAGAAAGGGAAGAAAGAAAAAAAACTTGGCCTTATTAAACCAATATAACAGATCCCTGTCCAATTAAGAGGTAGATGAGTACACTGAGAGGTCAAGGTGAAATTCCTAGGGGAAAATATATCAGCTCCCAAACAGGTGAAGAGGCCCAAAGTAATAAGAGTGATACACAGAAAATTACGATGCACTGGGTTCAGATGCACTGTCCCCATTCAGTGGAGGCCCCCTCCTCAAATGTAATTTGAGGTATCCCTTATCTTCAACTGTCCATTCCATCACCTTTTGTTCTGGTGTGGTATGTCCAGCCTTGTTCCTGGGCCCGAATTGCAGTGTCTGAGGTCAGCATCACCTGGTAGGATCCATCCCAGCATGGAGTCAACTTCTTATCCTTCCAGGATTGGATCAAAACCTAATCTCCAATCTGAATTCTATGAACAGGGAAATCTAGAGGAGTCTCAGCTATTAACCCTTTTGTTGTAGTTTGTCCCTAAAATAGGGTCCCGGTTTCCTATATGATAAACCTGGAAAAGATGACTGTACACCAGTTTATAAGGTGGAAGCCCAATATCTCTACGTGGCTTGGTTCTGATTCTGACCAGAGTGAGAGGAGGTATTTAGTCCAAGGTAGTTAGGTCTCTAAAGATAATTTAGTCAGTTGCTGTTTTATTTCTTGATTCATCCTTTCTACTTTCCCAGAAGAGGGAGGATGCCAAGGGGTGTGGAGATCCCAAGTGATTTCTAAGATCCTAATAAGATCTGCAATACTTGGGCAGAAAAATGTGTTCCCTGATCTGAGTTTATCCTCTCCACTATTCCATATCTGGGAATAATTTGTTCTAATAAGACCTTACTTACTGTCGAGGCAGTTGCTCAGCCTGAGGGGAGTGCCTCCATCTATGAGATTAGATGGTCCCCTATGACCAGCAAATATTTGAGGCAACTCACTGGTGGCAGCTCAGTGAAGTCCACCTGGATGCTTTGGAATGGTCCAATTCCTGGGGATCTGGTGTTGAGCCTTGTTAGTCCTTCGACAAACAACATAGCCATCCACCAATTGTCAGGCCATAGGCTGGGGAAACATACTTTGTCAGCATAGCATCGCACAGGTTTTGGACGTCCCAGAGACTGCCCTGGTGCAGTTGCTGAAGGACCTGCCTCATACTCGCTTTGGTCAGTACCTCTCTGCCATCAGGTAAGAGTCATCGTCCTTCCGAGTTCTCAACTGCCCCAAGTGTTGAGGCCTTTTCTTTTTCCTTCTGGGTAAAACTGGGTGGGGGAAGGGGGGGGCAATACAGGAGTAATCTCCTGGTCTCCAGATCCCTTGGCCTTCTCATCTACTTCCCCTTGTCTCAAAAGAATTTCCCATCTGATGTCCCTTTACATGTATTACTGCTACATTGCTAGGAGCCAGAATGTTTTCCAGTACCTCTCTGACTAGTGTATGGTGGACCAGTTCTTTACCCTTACTATTTACAAGACCTCTTTCTTCCCAAAATTTTACAAATACATGCACCACACCCCAGGCATATTTCAAATCAGTGTATATATTCCCATCTTGGTCCCTCAATAAGGCATACAATTCACAAGTTTGAGCTGACCAATGGGCAGGTAGACTGCCCTTGGTAACAGTAGAAGTTTTATCTCCATCCACAATAGCAAATCCATTTTTCCTTTTCCCATCTACCATTCTAGAAGAGACATCTATAAACCAATTTACTCCCCCAGGTATTGGTGATTCTTATAAAAAATAAGAGTATTTTTGTTTGAAAATCAATAACTCTAAACAACAATGTTCCTCTCGGGGGATGGTTCTGTTCCAGGGGACAAAAAGGAGGCAGGATTAAGATTATAATCTTGGTTGATTACTAGATCATCCTTTTCTATTAGTATTGCCTCATATTGTCTTACTTGGTGTGGGACACTTACTATAAGACTGCCTCCAAAGGTGAGCTTCCTACTCTTTTCTACCAGTAGAGCAGTAGCAGCTACTACTTGTACATAGATAGGCCATCCTTTGGCTACAGGATCTAATACTTTAGAAAGGAAAGCCTCTGATCTTCGCTGCCTCCTTCTTATTTGAACCAAGAACTCCCAGAGCCACCCCTCCCAACATTAACAAACAGGTGGAAAGGTTTTTCCAAGGTGGGGAGAGCCAATACAGGTGGTGAAATTAACAAACACCTCAAGTTCTCAAACTTCTGATCACTCTCTTGATTCCATGTGATAGAATTTGGACTTTCCTCCAGCAGGTGCTTACACAAGGGTTTAGTGATAGAATAAGAATCTATCCATGCCCAACAATATCCTACTCCCCCCAGAAATTTGCATAGCTCTGTCTTAGGTTTGGATATGTATAATATTCCTTCAATTCTGGCAGGGTCCAATCTCTTGCTGCCTTCACTAACCAAATGCCCTAAATATTTCACCTCCCTCTCCACAAACTGCAATTTCTCTTTTGATATTTTAAACCCCAATCCTCCCAGGAAATTTAATAGATCAATGGTACAACTATTGGTGTGTTTCCTTGTATCCTCCACTACTAGTAGATCACCTACATACTGTAACACCCAAGTTCCCATTACTGGTTGGAAATCTCTCATGCAATTTTCAAGAATTTGACCAAACAAATTTGGAGACTCAGTATAGCCTTGGGGCAAGAGGCATTACTTCATTTGCTGCTTCCTTCCAGTCTCTGGAGCTCCACAATGCATCCTTCAGATCCAATATATTGAACCACTCTGCAGAACTAGGTATCCAACCCAGGATGGTAAATGGATCCGGAACCATAGGTGGGAAGCCAATATGATTTTGTTAATCTCCCTTAGATCCTGAACTAACTTGAATTTCCCAACCTTCTTCTTGACGGGAAGTATGGGTGTGTTGAAGGGTGAAATGCAGGGTTCTATTAGTCCATTTCTCAATAAGCTTTGTATCACAGGCTGTAAACCTCTCCTTCTTTCTAGTGAAATTGGGTATTGTTTGACTCTTCCCACCTCCCTAGGGTCTTTCAATGTGATTTTTGTCTGGATTATATCTGCTCTGCCTGAATTACCAGGTCCCGCCCAAACTTCAGAGTTTATCCTAGTCTTCTCTTCTTCATTCATTAGTTCCATTCTACTGGGGTGTATGCTAGGTCCATGTGGAATCAACACAATTTCTAGTTTCGTTATTAAATCTGTCCCCAGGAAGTTTATTCCTACTTCTGAGAGGAGCAGAAATCCACCCAATGTTTCCCTTTTTCCCATATATAAGAAAATTTTCTCCTTTACCCCCAGAAATCACCAGGGTCTCCTTAGATAATTTAACCCCTTCAGGCAAACAGGTCACTGAAGAGCTCAATTCTCCGGTGTTTATTAAGAGCACAAGATTCTCCCTTTAAATTTACCAAGGGTTCTGGGTGGGAGTCTTACAAGAACCCCTGACTCACCTAATCTTCATCCAGCTTAGTCCAAAAAGGCCTATCCTATCCTGTCCATAGCCCCCCTCCAGAGTCTGTAACTCGACTTAAGGGGCTCACAGGAGGCTTACCTCTGGGTTGCTGCGCAGCAAATTGCTTGACTGATCTGTCCTCACACCAAGTCAGTCGGAATTTTTACTGCAGTCTCCATTTTGCTTTGCCCTGAGTTTCTCCACTTCGGGCCCACTTTACCTTGGGGAGCAAGGAAAAGCCCTGGCGGGCTGCCTAAATCAGGGTAGGGCACCATCCCACTAACACCCAAGAGTTTGCCTACTCAAAGTCATGTGATCCTGACTAGCCCCCAAAACTGTGTGGCTCAGAAATGGTGAGGGGGTCACCATTAAAAAAAAAAAAAAAAGCTGGAGAGATTTCTAGGAGCAAAGCAAAAGTTTATTGTATGTTCTCCTAAGAATCAGACATCCCACCCATGGAGCAGGCAATTGAAGGGAGTAGGCACTTTTTGGTTTTACACTTTAAATAGTCCCTAACGCAAACACTCCTCCTACCACTGACCATCATCCTCATTGGCTGAGGGTCTTACATTCTAAACTCAGGAACTACCCAAGAAATTGAACTTGGCCAATAAGTACATCGTTGCCCATAATTGCCTGAAATAGGGAGAAAATGATGTCATGGGAGAATAGCAGGAAGGAGACTTGGCTATGCCCTTGAATCAATGCTCAGAAACCTTCAGGCCTACTACAACTCTAAAGTAGATGAAGCTTCACTTGATTTTCACAACTGTCCTGAGAGATCTCACTTCATCTCATTCATTTGGGAGAAGAGGTTACAGACAAAATGAAGAAATACAATAGACGGCAGGAGTGATAAATACAAAATAGATTTGGGAAAGTGTGCAGTTAGCTATAAGAAGGAGAAAATCACCATGAGGCATGGTGGGGGAATGAGAGGAAAGATACCATAAGGCAGAATGTTACCATAGCGAGCTTAATATCAAAGGGGCTCAGCAAATATGATGTGTGCCATGGACATCTTCAAGGGGAAAATTTGACCTCGAGGGTTTGACATAATTTGCATTTCTGACTGTACACAGAAAGGTGGAGCCACTCATGACCTCCAAAAGGGTGGATCTGTAAGGTTGAACTAATCCTCATCAGTGCCCTTCCCTACTTGTACTTTAGGCTTTCTCTGCCAACCCCACCTAGTTAGTCAGGTCTTCATCAACAGAGCCTCACATTAGAGAGGAATCGAGTATATTCATTCATTCATTCAACAAACATTTTATTTTTGCCTAAGTTATGCTTTAGATTTATGACTTCCCCTGGATTCCAACTGCATCTCAGTTCAACAAATAGAGATGCTCAAGAGTTAGTTTAATTAGGACACAGACACTACTTTATAGAGCTTAAAGTCTACTAACAGAATATATAACACAGCCATAAATACTTATGACACATGTATTATTATAGATAATAAGTACATTAGAATCATGTAAGCCAAGTATCATTCATAGGTTCGAGGAGAAAAAGTCAGACATCTCTAGGAGTGAAGCTGCTTCTGTAGATGGCTGATGTTTTCCATTACTGATATTGACTCATCAGCTTCAGGTTTAGAGGGTGACATTTTTCTGAATCTTGCCGCCATCTGAGGATGTGTCCAATTTTTTTTAGCTTGTGGCTCGTATGCACAAACCACACACCCTTCTCCCTGTCACTATCAGTTTGGGTTTGTTTCCTTTCCTTTGGCTGACTGGTGCCCTAAGCTTTGGTAAGAAACCTATTCTTGTTAGCAAACTCAGTGATTCACGTCATTTGGAGTACAACAATTACTTCCTTATCTGTTCCTCCCCTATTCATCTACCCCAGACAGTCAAAGGGGAAAACTCTCAAGAGAGTTACCATCTTGGAATGGTCCTCAAATAGTTTTACCTGTGAACTACTCAAATAAATAAATAAGTAAATAAACCCGATGAAGACCATCTGTCCTTAAGGGACTCAGGACAAGTTTGTAGGCATTTACCAATTTTACTCAGTTATCTTGTAACTCCAGCCACAGATGTCATCTCCAATGTCCTCCAAAGTCAACTGCATGGTGTGATGAAAAGAGCTATAAATTTGAAATCAGAGATCCTGGGTGTGAATCCCACATGCTTAATAGTTGTCTGATGTTGGGCAAATTATTTCAGCCTGAACCTGCTTTCCTTAGGAAAATTATGAACCAAAACAGGGATCATTAATCCTTTTTCTGTGTCCTAGACCCAGGGATGTTTGTTGTGAGGCTCAAATGAAGGGGGAAGAAAAGGGGACAAGCATTTATGTAGCACCTCCTATGTGCCAGGCATTCAGTAAGTACTATACAAATATTATCCCATTTAATCCTCACAACAACCATGGGAGAACAGTCCTATTATTATCCTCATTTTACAGTTGAAGAAATTAAGGCAACAGAAGTTAAGCTAGTAAGTGTCTGAAGTCAAATTCTGACTCCAGGCCTAGCACTCTGTCCACTTTGCCAATGTAGCTACCGCTGAACATTATCTCTAAAATGAGATTATAAAGATAAATCACTTTGCAAACTTTAAAGTGCTCTATAAATGCTTATTATTATGATTAGTCTCTAACTAGGGATAATTTCTTTCCTTGGGCCCAACTGCTCTTCTACTGAGTTCAAGCAATGTTTATATGGCAATAGAGAGATATGCTAGTAAATGTTTAACAACTGAAATGGTGATTTGGTTTGGTGAGAAACAGCACAGAGAATATGTGCACAGACTCTTAAATTTAATCTGCATTGTTAATACTTTCTTAAATCTAGACAATCAACAAAACAATAAATCAGGCCCTTATTTGTAATGATTGCTGATTTTTTAAGGTTCACTTTGAAAATTTACTTCTGAGAACTTTGGATGGTTTTTCATGGCTCTCCAAGTGATCTCCAGTTATTGATTTTGATTCAAAAGCTCACTCTGAAAATTTGACAGCAAGCTCTGACAAGCTTTAGAGTTGGATCCAGCATATCCCTGTACAGACCCCTTCCCAAAATAATGCTTTTAAATGCATAAAACAAAATGGAGGGGATTACAAAGTAAATTAATTGTATTGAAACACAGTTATCAAAAGGCAGCTAAGTGGCACAGTGGATAGAACACTGGGATTGGAGTCAGGAAGACTCATCTTCATGAGTTCAAATCTGGCCTCAGATACTTTCTAGTTGTATGACCCTGGGCAAATCACTTAACCCCATTTGCCTCAGCTTTCTCATTTATAAAATACATTCTAGTATCTTTACTAAGAAAACCAAAATGGAATCGTGAAGAATCAAACATGACTGAAAACAACTCAACAACAGCATGGTCATCAAAATACTAAAAAAAAACAAAACAAAACAACAAAAAAAAAAAAAAAACAGGTTTGTGGACCCCCAAGTTAAGTTGATAATCTCTAAATTCTCTGACTCAGAATCTTGCATTCAGAAGGGATTTTTGAGATTATTGCAATTTAACTTTACTTTATAGAAAAAGAAAATGAAGCCCAGAAAAGATGAATCATTTGCCCAAAATCACAAAATTCATTAGCAATACTGCTCATTATTGTTAAATTATGATTAGTGGGTTCCCAATAGTGAAGGAATTCAAAATAAACAACTGGAAACCACTTGGAGAGGCATAATTCTCAGAAGACACTGGGGACACATCCTTGGATCATGTATCTAAATCAGCCTTGGATAAGACAACTTACCCATTCCTCTGAGATAAGAAACAGTTAATATTAAAGAAAATAGTTCGATATCTGATCAGCTCCCAGATGGCCTTTTAGGAGGGTAGGTTAGGCTGAATTGGACAACAGAAATTTACCTAGTTGGATCATTTGGTGTTATATAAATAAGATTGTGTCTTATCTTTATTTTAGGGAATTTTGTGGTTACCATTTGAAGTCTTAAGACCTAGGTTCAATTCCAGTCCCTCCACTTATTGGATGTATGATTTGTGGCTAATCACATAACCTTTCCAGTCTTCAGTTTCCCCACCTATAAAATGAGGAGTTTTGATTAGGTGATCTCTAAGGTCACTCCCAGTCTAAAATCCCATGTCCTCATTATCTTTTCTCTCTATTGCCTGTAATACTATCATGAGCCAGTGACTAAATTTCAAGCCAATTCCCCCCATCCCTACCCCTCATTATCTTTATCCTTTGCCTAGAAGAAGAGAAGTTGTTGAAAATGTAGCTTTTAGAATCCCCTGAGAATAGGTTTAGTAGTGGAGAGAAAAAGGTATTATTTGTAGCTTCAGTGCTTCATAGAATCTCAACATTAGCGGAACCTTAGAAGTTCCTTAGTATGATCCATAACTAAACAAAAATAACCACAATAGCTAGCATTATGAAGTGCAGTAAGGTTTGCAAAGAGCCTTACAAATATTTCATTTGATTCTCATAATAGCCGTGAGAGATAGGAGCTATTGCTCCATTTTACAGACAAGGAAACTGAGAATGAGAGAAGCTAAATGACTTGCCTAAGGCCACATAGCTAATAAGTTTCTGAGGCAGGATTTGAACTCAAATCTTCCTTACTCCTATGAAGAGGAGAGGAGAAGGAGAGAGGGAAATTGAAGAGGGAAAAAAAAGGAAAGAAGAACCCAGGACATATCCATGGTGTGTATACATAGTTGGGGGCTATAACACAGATATTTGATACACGAAAAAAATTGAGAGGACATAGGTGAATAAATACAATAGTTGAGAAATAAAGAAGAAACTATCACCAAAATGCATGGCAAAGGAAGAGAAGGTATTAAACAATGTCAAATGCTGAAGACAGGTCAAGAAGAATGGGGATTGCCATCGAATTGGCAATTAGAAGATCACTGGTGATCTGGAAAAAGAAGTTTCAGTTAAGAAATTAGGTTGGAACCAGATGGCAAAGGGTGAAGAAATAAGTGAGAGCACAGGGATTGAAGTCAGAATAGAAGTATGTTGGGGTTTTTTTTTTCCTTCTACTCATTGAATGTTTCTAGTTCTGCCTTCTGGGGACAGGCAGAACAAGAATAATTCCTCTTCTGTGTGACAGCCTTTCAAATGTTTAATGACAACAGCCATATCTTTGTTAGTTTCTCTTCTCCAGTCTAAACATTTCCAGTTCCTTCAGCTAAGCTTCATATGTCATGATCTTGAGTCTGTTCACTATACTAGTAGCTCTCTTCTTGATTCTCTCCAGCTTATCATTGTCCTTTCTAATCTATTCTGCCCAGAACTAGACATGCTACTCCTTATATAGCCTGACCAGGGCCTGGGCATAGCAAGACTATTAGTTCCCTTAGTCATCCTATATTAGACAGACCAAGTTATGGCATAGACGGTAGGTGTGCAAAATGGAAAATGTCTGAGCTAGACTGGGGATTTTAATGAGAAAGAGACAGAGAGACATGGGGGTGGGGGTGGAGAGAAAAAGAAAGAGAGAGAAGGAGGGAAGAATGAGGGAAGAAGGGAAGAGAAAAGGAAAGTGTGTCATAAGTTAAAGAGTTAGGGAAGGACAAGTTATTGTTTGCATTTGAGCACATTTGAGTTTGTTTGCTTTTTTTTTTTTTTTTTTTTAAGACAGAAAGTATGCCTATTGGAAAGAAGGCAAGAGGCTGCCTGAGCCACTGTGATAAATGGTAGGAAAGTGCTTCATCTCCCCTAAGGGGCAGCAAGTGTACTTGTTACACTCTGGGGTTTCTCAGCATGTTACAATTTTACAGCCATTGAGCCCATTTATCTGCTCCTGCCCACAGCAGAGTTGCTGTGGTTAGACCATGGGGTCTCCAGAGGACTCTCTTTATTCACTTATGTGGCCTGGGCTCGCTTCAAGACTTTTCCCTTTGGCTATCTCTTTCTCTTCCTCCTTCCTATTGACTATACTTCCCTCCTTTACTCCTTTAGAATTTTGTTTTTGTCCGAAGTCCTAAAGAAGGTGGAGGCTAAAGTGGCCTCATTTTTTTCCCCCCAGAACTGATATCTGCTAAGTTTTTGCAAGTGAGACAGAAAAAGGAGACCATGGCCTGACCCCCAAAGAGGTACCTTGAAACATAAAGCTTGTTATTCCAGCATCCAAAAGGGAATGAACCCTGTGTGTCTTCCAGGCCCCAAAACAAACACAATTTTTACAAAATGACCCTTATTTTTCATTCTTGAGTAGATATTTCCCCCCCAGAATGTGTTTTTTCCTAACCACCAGGTCTTTCTTTCAGTGAATTGTTATCTAGACATGTCACTTAAATCCTGGACTTATGTAGTTGATTTTTTGAACCTACATTTAGGACTTGACATTTATCCTTGGCATCCGTATGTCTTTATAGAAATCTTAGAATGAACTCCTGAGGGAAGTGGTGAAAATTTTCTTCATTTGCAATGTTAACAGTCTTGCTATAATGATTTAGAGTCAGAACCTGGATATTGGGGCATAGATTCAATAACTTCTGAAAGGTTAGCCCTAGACCACTTTGATTTCCAGAAAGCCCTACATAAAGGAGCAAGATCTAATGGTCAATGCCTTATGAAGAGTTAGTTCTTTTTTATAAAGTTGCAAACATACATTCAGTCAACATTTGAAATTTCCACAATTAAGCGAACTGGGTGATTAAACTTCTTAAAATTCATATTAGAGAGAAAATTGCATTGAGGTCACATTCTATATACCTATCAATTTTCTAGAATCTAAGGATTTGAATTTTGAATTGGCACGAAGGAATACAAAATGTATAACGAGGATGTTTTGTTTTCTATTCCAACAGTATCATCTGTATTAGAAAAAATGTTGGGTAGGTATTTTATTAAATCTGGGATTACAGAACTTTAGAGGTAGAAGGCACCTTCTAGTCCAATCCATACTTCAAAGGAGTATCCATTATAAGGTAACATACTTGACAAGTAATCACCTAGCCTTTGTTTGAAAACCTTGAAGTGGGGGATCCCAACACCTCTCAAGGAAGGCCATTTCAATCTGGGGTAGTTCTAGTTGTTAGCAAGTTTTTCCTAAAATTAAGTTCTTTGGAACTTGTACTCAGAATTCCTGACTCTACTCTCCAAGGGACAAAACCAATGCTTCCTCCACACTGCAGTTCTTCAAATACTGGAAGGCAGAGTCTTCTTTGACTTAACAAGGATAAACCCAGTTTTTACAATGATCCCCATATTAACATAAATCCAAGGCTCTTTACCATCCTGGCTGCCTTCCTTCTTCTGAACACTGAGCATCTCATCAATGTACTTCTTTAACCCTAGTGCCCAAAATTGAGTTTGAGATTTAATGAGAGCAGAGTACAGTAGAACTAGCAACAATCTGTTCTGGAGATAAGTGGAGGTAATATAGCCTAAGATGACATTCGTTTTTTAGGCTTCCACGTCATATTGTTAACTCATATTAAGCTTATAGTCCACTGAAATCTTCTGATCTTCTTTAGAGTAACTGCTATCTAGCCGTGCTTCTCCATCTTATATTTGTTGAATTTGGAGGTTTTTTTGTGCCCAAGGGTTAAGATTTTGCATTTAAATTTTATTGAATTTTATAGTCAACCCTCTAGCTTATCAAGATTCTTTTGGATATTAAATCAGTGTCATCTATTGTGTTATCTATCCCTCCCAATTTTGTTTTCTGCAAATTGGATAAGCATGATATATATGCTTAAATCATAGAAAATTAAATTATTGATAAAAAAATTTAAATAATACAAGACCATATATCATTGGGATACTCCACTGGAGACCACCAGTTACATGAATGTTGAACATTTAATGTTGAACATTGAACCATAAACCACTATTCTTTGAATCTAGCTACCCAATCAGTTCTGAATTCATTAAATTGTATTTCTATATTATGAAATACTTGGTTAAAACACACATATACAATGGAAGAAAGGGGAAGTACTCAGATGAATCGCTTCCTCTCTGAGATTTGATTTCCTCAGCTATAAAATGAGAAGGTTGGAAAAGATGATCTCTAAAGTTTCTTACAAGTCTAAATTCCACAGGCTGTGTTAGAACACAAAATGAAACAACACAGATTGGGACTGATGATGATTAGCTCCTGAAGAGATCTGAGCTAGATAAAGAGCATCTCAGAATATCTAGCCCACAAATGATAGAGATAAGGGAGATGATCAGCTTCTTGTTTGGGATGAGAGGATCAGGCAAGAACAGAGTTTATGGTTCTGTGGGCTTGAGTGCAGAGTGGGCTTATCCAAAGAGGACAAGCACTTCATAAGTGCCATAAGATAGGCAAAAGTCTAGACTGTGAAGCCAAAGAAGAAAATAGTGACTATGCTGGGACCCACTTGTATAAAAATATAGAAATTCTTTTTGTAATGGCAAAGAATCAAAAACTAAGGGAATCTCTATCAATTGGGAAGTAGCTGAACAAATTATACTATATAATACAACCATATTTTGCAAAAGAATGATAAAAGAGACAGTTTCATAAAATCCTGGGAAAATAGAGCCAGGAAAAAAAAAGTATACAATAACAATACCATTATAAGAAAAAACAACTTGGAAGGACATAAGAAATACTTGCTACTTTCTGGAGCATAGCACATTTGGAACTACACTGTATCAGGTTCATCAAGGAAGCCTCTGCTAGGATACCTTGTATGGTAGAAAGTGTTGAGCTGACCAAGATTTATAATATCTGAGTTCTGATCCTGAGCCTGGCCTTGCCCCTAACTATCTTGTGATAATCAGGGAGGCAAATTATTTCTTTTCTCTGGCCTCATTTCTTTACGTGTAATAGGATGGGATTGGAATAGATGATCTTCCTACTCTGAGATTTTTTGGGCACAGGGAGTGGGAGTGAGTCAGTTCCTAGTTTATCAAGGAACAAATACTGATCAGGGACCTGCATTCCAAATTGATTGTAAGGGTACCTTGAACAGAAGGCCGGGAAGGCAACTTCTGCTGAATCCATTTTTGCAAAAGGAACCAGAGGTAACATATGTTTTAAAGCTAGGAATGAAGGAGAGTTTAGTTGTAGCTCTTAGGATCCAGAGGAAGCCATGAAACAGGAGAAAGCCTGATGAGGAGGGTAAGAATTAGTTCCAGACAACAAATACTAACCTAGCCCACCAAGTATCCCTGAGTCCTCTTGAAAACAACTATTATATCCAACCTATCTATTACTACAGCTGAGTCTTCATTATCAAGGTTATGGATTATCTAGGTCCTTTGCTTCTCCTCCTCCTTTCCCATTTTATTTCTATAGTGATCAAGGAAGGACAGAGGAAAGAACATCAGGGAAAAGAAAATGGAAAATCCAGTCTGGCCAATGTGCTTCTTACCAAATGTCCTGAGGTAGCAGGGAAAGTCACAGGATAAGAGGGAGGGTAACAAAAACAAAAGAAAGACATTACATTGTAATAGAGGAGGACAACATAAAGAGAAGTGGTGACCAGTGTAAGGTTTTTGATCTGGTGTGATAAGTAGAACAATAAGCCAGTCAATTGACATGCCCTTTCCAAAAGTAATAGTAATGTTGATTGTTGTTTGATTGTTGATTGAAGTTTCTAGAGTTAGAGGAGAGAGTCTCCCAGACCAGAGTGAATTAGATCTTTCTAACTAGATATATTGAAATTTCACCACTGAAGTTAGCCAGGCCCCAAGTCCTGGTGTCTGGAAGTCTTTTTACCAGGCCAATCATCAAAGCCTTTTCCGTTTATTTAGAACCTCAGAGATCTTATACTATATTGAGATAGCCTTGAGAAATCCTGAGTCACACTCTTTTTGTTATTGTTCACTTGCATTTTGTTTTCTTACTCATTTATTTTCTTTTTTTGATCTGATTTTTCTTGTACAGCAAGAGAATTGTATAAATATGTTTACATGTATTGGATTTAACATATATTTTAACACGTTTAACACATATTGGATTATTTGCCCTCTAGGGGAGGAGATGGGGGAAAGGAGGAAAAAATCCAAAACACAAAGCTATGCAAGGGTCAATGTTGTCAAATTATCTGTGCATATGTTTTGAAAATAAAAAGCTTTAAAAAATAAAGAAAGAGAAATCCTGAGTCACCTCCATATCGTGATTAAAAGGCATTACAATAGGACATGAATAGAAATTTATGTCCTATTGTAATGCCTTTTAATCACAATATGGAGGAATAGAAATTTATAGTCACCTGTTTTAAATAGTGAAAATCAGCCCTCCCCTCAAAGAGCCTGCAATAGAAAAGACAATTTAAAACATTCTCATTAGTAGCTTATGATCACAAAATTATGAACTTGTATGGAGAGGGAAAGGTGAGTTAGGGATTGTTGGAGAAAAGGCTGTTTGGGATGGCTCAGGATGACTTGTGTTGTTATAAAAGAAGTGCATGCAAGATAGAAACAAAAGGAAGGTGAAGCAGAAGCTTACATGTATGTGTGCAGAAGGAAGAGAGAGATGTATTATGTCTCTTCATTCTCCTTTATTTAAGTAGCCTTCCTGGAGAGTTGTTCTGACCCCTATTTCTTACATGGTTCTGCACTGGAATATAAGGAAGGGGAGAGGGGCAAGCATTAAGGAGTAGGAGAAAAGACTTAGGTGGGAATATCTGATCTCCAATTTCTCCCCACTTCCAAAAGAAGGAGAATTCCAGAAGATTGGATAGATCCTGATAATGTGAAGAACAACCAATCAACAAATATTTATTAAGTGCCAGAAACTCTACTAGGTACTAGGAATACAGACACAGAATGGGAAAAATCTCTCCCTTCAAAAAACTGTCTTGCTGGAGAGAGAAAATGTATAGAGATAGTTAAACACAATTTGGAGGAAAAGCACCAGCCTCAAGGAGGATCAGGAGAGTTATCATGTAGAAAGTGACTTTGAAGGAAACTAGGCATTCTATCAGAAAGGAAAGGAATTCCAATCCTGAGGGGACAGTTAATGCAAAAACTTGGAGAGAGAAAGGGAATGCCATGTATATGATACAATAAAGCTTATCTGGACCATAGTATTCATGAAGTGGAATACTGTGTAATAAAACTGAAAAGATAAGTTGAGGTCAGGTTGCTAAAGGTTTTAAGTGATGTGAGTTTCTATTTGATCTTCAAAGTAATAGTCACTGAAATTTATTGAATAGTGGAGAGACATGGTCAACCTTGCACTTTAGTAAAAATCACTTTGGCAGCTAGATGAAGGACAGTTTGGAGTGGAGAGATACTTGAATCAAAGAGACAATTAAAAGACTATTGCAAAAGTTCAGATGAAAGATGATGAAAGCCTGAGCTAAAATAGTCACTATCCAAGTGAAGAGTGCTATGGAGGTAGAAATGAAAAAATGTGCCAACTGATTGGATATATGTAGTGAGTGAGTGAATGAATGAATAAACAAATGAATGAATAAAGGAAAAGACATATGGTCCCCCAAGTAGCTTTCATTCTGTTAAGGAAAGACAACATCATTTGGGAAACTGTTGCCAGCAAGGGTATTTCAATCTTGGAAATCACAGAGATGGTGAGTGAAATAATGGATTAAGCAGTTGACAAGTCCCCTTCAGAAGCAATGGTCATGTTGATTTGATTATAGTTCACCAAGCCAATCATGGAAAGCTGGAGAAAGGAGGAATACTTATGGGCCAGGGTAAAAGAACACAAATAAGACTTGCCAGCTAGGTATGCTGGCAATCCTATCTGTAAGGATAGCCCAGTGCCAGGGCAACTTCTTTGGGTCCTAGAGTCTAGAGGTCCAGTTGGAGGGTGAAGCAACAAAAAGTGCCAAAGGTAAAATAACATAGTCACATCTGGGCTTGGCTAAGTATAGTGAAGTTAGGCCTTCAACCAAAATTGGCAAGTTCAGAAGAGAGATGAATTTGGAGGGAAAAGGTAATTAGTTCTGTTTTGCCTGTAAAACATCACAAGCTACCCTCTGGAACAACTTTCCACATTGCAATAGGTTCTGAGGGAATCTCACAGGCATTCTATTTTGTCTTCCCAGCAAACAGATGAAGCTGCACAGACAGACAGCCAACAGCTACATTCCTCAGAGAACACAGACAAACAGCAGCCCAAGAGATTGCACGTCTCCAACATCCCCTTCCGGTTCAGGGATCCTGATCTACGGCAAATGTTCGGGGTGAGTATGTTCATCCCAACCCTCTCCCCTCCCTTGTCTTCCTCCTCCTACTCCTCAGCCCAGACTTCCAGCTTCAAACTCCTTCCACCCACCATTATTTACTTGGACTGAAAATCAGGGAGTCCCTTATCAGGAAAAAGGGAAAAGCATTTGACATGTGGACACATCAAGACATGTCCCAGTTCCCTTTTCCTCATCTTTTCCCCCCATCCCAGGCGTGCCTCCTGTTGGATATCACATTACATTATTAGCCTCAGAAGCCCCTGGAAATCTACAAGGATCTCTATACACAGACTTTCTCTTCTTTCCCTTCTTTCTTCCCTGGGATTGTGTGAGAAGCAAAACAAGGAAGCTTCATCCAAAATGCCTTCAATTTGTTTCTTCAATTCATTCATCTCAAATTATTACACTTGCCTTAGTTGCAACTGTAATTGCCTCTTTGTGCCTTAGTTTCCTCATCTATTTTAAAAAAAAAATAATAATAAGCTTGTGCTACTACCTCAAAGAGTTTTGAGAAAATTGTTATTTATGTCATGGCTATATTAATATAATCATCTTCATTATCATGCCTACTCTTCCTCTCTTCTTGAGCCTTCTAGATTCCAAAAAGTCTTTCCCCCTAAGTAGGATTTGCACACCCTGCTTCTCCAGCTACCTAAGCCTAAAAGGGAAAGCGGATTTCTGCCAGATTGACTTGCCAAAAGAATTCCTTTTTTCATGTTCTTCCTCCCCTCCCACTTTCTTTCATCTTTCTCAAGGCAGTTCAAAGAAAGATTTTGTTCTGGTTCTCCTTGTTTCATCACCAGACAAGAGGTTCTGCTCAAGGAACTAGCTTGACAAGGAGAGGTAGTGTAGCCCAGTCAGAAAGACAAGTAGGAGATTAATTTTACCCTGTTGTGTGACCTCGGATAAATGTTTTGGGTCCCTATTCTTGCATCTGGAAAATGGTGATAATACTGATGTAGTACTTGCTAATTGTTGTGAAATTCAAATGAGATGACATCTTTAAAATATTTTAAAAATCTTAAAGTGTTGTATAAATGTCAGCTATTATTGACTATTACCTACAGTGTTGTTTATTATTATTATTATTTATGCCATTATTAATGTTTCTCTTTGACTAGGGGAAAGAGACTGTTTGTTGCCTCAATTTTTACCTAGCTTTAATCACTGATTGGGCATTGTCTTAATTAAAGACCTTAGCTTTAAAAGATCAAGGTCTCTCATTGCATCCAAGGTTATCTCTAGTCATCCTGATCAATATCTGACTCCTGGACCCAGATGGCTCTGGAAGAAAAAGTCAGGCTGGTGACTTTGCACAGCCCTCTCTCACTTAAATCTAACTCACGTGTCATGACATCACCTCCCTGATTTCAAGAATGAAGAACACGCAATATTATTAATATAGTATTATTTTTTATTATTCCTTTTTATCCATGTACCTTGCTATGTACCTTCGGCAGGATATTCCTCTGAGTGACAATTCAAATATCCTAGGACCATCGAGGTGTCACTGTTGCTACCCTGAGTGGACTCCATCCAACCTCAAATTATAGAAAGTGGATGCTTCCTATCTGTGTGACCTTAGACAAGTCACAATCTCCCAAGGCCTCTGTTTCCTCATCTATAAAATAATGGGCTTGGACTAAACTGATCCCTGAGGCCCCCTATAACTCTAGATTTGTGATTTTAAAAAGCAATGAAATGTGGTAACAAAAAGACATGGGACCTAAACCTGGTTATGCTAGGGACTAGCTAGTTGGCCTAGGGTAATCCAACCCCTGCCTCTAAAATGTTGTATAATATACAAGAATATATTATATAGTACAAATAGTAAACTCCTTCTAGGAAATGATCTAGCATCATCATTTACTGTTTTATTTTGACTAGGTTAAAAGAGGTCATTTGTTGCTTCAGTTCTTACCTAGCCTTAATCATTGATTGGGCATTGCCTCAATTAAAGACCTTAGCTTAAAGAAGGCAAAGTCTACCATTGCATCCAGGGCTTTAATACTTGGTAGCTGAGCTCTCAGCCAGATTCTTATAATCTAGCCCTATTTGGCAGCAGAAACAAGGAAGAAGTAATGTACTTTCAGAAGCACATTGGTAGATCTGGGACCTCCTATGCCCAAAGTAAGAGGAGTCTCTGGTGTGAATTATGCCCTTGTATTTGCCTCTCTAGTTATAGAACAAAAAGTATTCTTCCTATTAAAGGAATAATGAGAAATGATAGCAGATGGGTAAAAAAAAAAAACAGTATTCCACTCAAAAGAAGGACTTTTCCTGCCTCTTTGTAGATGCAAACAAGGACTGAGAGGTTTCAGAGTGAACACTTCAAGGCATCTCAGGATAAAATGAGCCTCCTCAACCTGTTCCCTTTTCTCTCCTCTCTCCCAGCAATTCGGAAAAATTTTAGACGTGGAGATCATTTTTAACGAACGGGGCTCCAAGGTGGGTGCTGCCCAGACGCCGCCATCATTACAGCGAACCCAGCTGTAACGGTCCCGCCAGGCTAACGTGTGAAATGTGCGTTTCCTTCCTGGAGAGCTTCGAGCCCGAGGACCCCTGAGCAACACGGGTGCTTGTATTCCCTGCTCTTCCTGACTCACACCTATCCTGCCTCTTCCCTGCAATCCTGATCTCCTCCTCCTCCTGCAACCCCTCCCCTCTTCCCACCTTTTCCCAAGCTGTCTGTGTTGCTGCTGCTTCTTCCTTTCTAAAAGCGACAGGACCTCTGCCTACCCCTTGGGAACACTTCCTGCTATTCTGTTTGTGTCCTCCTTTTCCCACTATACCTCTCTCCCTCACCTCAGTGTTGGATCAACTAGCATTTCGTCCCCACCAGCATCCTGTCCCCACATGCCTGTCCCTGGCTTTGGCTTGGGGAGCTTTTCACTGGAGGTGGGATTACCTGGGCATCATGGGCACCAGGGTTGGGAATGGGTAAGGTTCATCCAAGGGGGGATAATGCACAAAGGTACCCATCAAAAGCTGGCAAAGGAAAGAGGAATTTGGAGAACTGGGCAAGGCTGAGCTAGCTGGGGTCAAGGTGGGGGAGAGGTGCCCCGCCCAAGGGGCTTTGCCGAGAAGCCCCGGCTTCACCTGCCCCCAATCCTCAGACTCTCCGCCCCTCCACTCACTCCAGCGTTTTTCCAAGAGCGGGCAAGACAGGCACCTCTAGCCCCTTACCAGTTCATATCCTTCTGGTAGCTTCTTCTACCAAGGATGGGCAGCTCAGAAAGGACAAATTCTACAGCTGCTGCCCAGAGCCTGGTGCCCTTAGCCTTCTCTGTGTGTGATGGTGGCACTAAAACCAGACCTTTTTCTGCAGTTCAGCAGCCTGAGTCTCTCCTATCAACTCTTCTGACTCACCCCCCTCTCTTTCTCTCTCTTTCTCTCTTTCTTTCTTTCTCCCTCCCTGTCACCCTCTCCCTCTTTCCTCATCCCTGCCTCCCCTTCCTTTTTTTTTCCTTTTTTCTCATCCTGTGTCTTTCTTTCCGTGTCTGTCCTTTTCCTCTGCTCACAGGGATTTGGGTTTGTAACTTTTGAAACTAGCACAGATGCTGACCGAGCACGAGAGAAGCTGAATGGGACAATCGTAGAGGGACGGAAAATAGAGGTGCTCAGATAAGTGTGACGAGGGGCAAGGATGCCCTCTCTGCGTTATACCCGTCTCTCTGTGTCCCCCACCTCTCACCCCTAAACCTTTGGTTGTTCTCATTTTCCCATAGCTGCTTCCAGCAGGGCCCTTTAGACAGTATGACACCTATAGGATTTTTGCCACAGGCATTTGCCCCTGGTTTAAAAGGTGACAGAGAAGGGATAGCTTGGAAAAGATCAAGGAATCCAGTCAATGCTCCAGTTTCTTGGTCTGGTCCTAGTTTCCAATCCAACTCCATGCTCCTCCATCCCTTCTATGGAAACAGGCAGGAATGTCTCTTCCTTCTTTCTGTTTCCTGAAATAAGTGAGGAGACATTTCCAAACTGGCTTCAGAGATGGAATACAAGGGGCAGCCTTCAACTGGCAGAATCCCTGGAATTTTTGATTTTGACAAACTTGGGGATGGAGGCAAGAGTTTGGAGCTGAAGTTTTCTCAGTTGACCCTCTGACACAATCTCTGTCCAATTCCTCAGAGGTGCTGACTGGTTACTGGCTGAGACAAAATAGAATAGCATTCCAAGAGCAAGGGCTAAGCTCACCTGAGCCTCTCTGCACCTATTCCCCATCCTCTGTCTCTTTCACAGGCAGCCTTTCAACCTTCAGCTGAATCTCTCACTAACCAAAGGCGATTTCCTTTTCTGGCTTACTTCTGTCCCTTCCTCTTCCTTCTTCCCCATGTCCTATAAGTCTTGCAATCTCAATGATTCTCCACTCCCCCCCCCTCTAATTTCCAATCCTTGATGAAATGGCATCAGTGTACAACACTGAGCACATGCATAAGTTGGCACAAGTTGTCAGAATGGGGATGGGAGAGAACTGCTAAAGGCCACTTATCCCCCTCCCTGACTTGGGGCACAGAGAGCCGGGTCCCGGGATGCATGCTTCCTCTGTGTGTGATGCTGGTAGTTCGGATTGGTTTGATTTCATTTTCTGTACTGGTGTTGAAAATACTGGGAAACTTGTGAGCTGGTAACTAGGCACAATAGTAAGAGGAAGGAGTTACAGAAACTGGACTTGAGCCCAGGGGGGTGGGGGGTAGGGGGTGGGGTGTCAAGCAAGGTAAGAACAATGAATAGATTTAATTTATCTGAGTTAGCAGAACCAAATTATTCCCATCTATTGCTCCTCCTCTTCTCAAATCCTAGCCTGCTCTGGGTTAGTAAGGAAACAAAGTCCCAATCAGGAAAGTCCCACTGCTGAGAAGTATTGATCTGTGCCACTGACCATGGATCCCTGGGCTCCTTGTCAAGCCAGCATCCAAAAAATGTTTAAGCTCCAAGCTCCTGAGGCTTGAGTTAGCAGAGCTGGAAAGGGAAGAAATGAAGAGAGAGAGAGAGAGAGAGAGAGAGAGAGAGAGAGAGAGAGAGAGAAAGAGAGAGAGAGAGAGAGAGAAGGAAGGAGATGGAGGAGGAAAGGGGGGGGAGGGCTCAAGAAATTGAGGAGTCAGGTAAGATAGAAGACAAAAGGAAATGCTGTATAAATGGGGCCCCCATTAAGTATGTGCATTTGTAAGGTGGAGGAGGGCCAGACTTTACTTTGTCAGCTTCTCTATACTATTCTCCACTTATGTACCATAAAATTCATTCAACAATCCTACCTTTGTGGTACATTATTCTGCTCTCACTAAACTTTCCCTAAAAGATTTCCTTTCCTTTTCTCCAAATCCTAGATTCTCTTGGCCCTCAGGCCTCTAGGAAACCCACCCTGCTGGGTTTGAGTAGGAGGCCAGATTATTGAAGAAAATGTCCATAGACTAAGGACTCCACTACTCCCTTCCCTCATAGACAAAGTAAAAATAGTAGATATATTCTCCACTTGTCCCCCATGTATCCATTTCCCCTTCACAATCCTTCTGGGAATGGACTCCCTCTGGCTGTATGGAGTCCAAAGAGACTACTATTCTGATCACTTGCCTACGAAATTGGAGTGGGTGTATTTCTGCATATATTCCCCTACAGAACTATTTAATGTGGAAAGCAGTTGTAGATTCTGGTTTCTGATCACAGAGAGTGAAGTCTAGCACTGTGATGAGTAAGTAATAATACCAAGGGAATTTGAGGACTAGGGAAGGGCTTCCCCTTCTCAGCCTGTCGAGAGCACAGCAGAGGCAGATGAATGAAGTGAATTTGCATAAACTGAAAATGAAAGGAAGTGTGGGAAGGGGGTGGGAAAGGAAGGAGGTCCAGCTCCCCTCTCCGCAGGACATTAGGACTGGAGATGAAGGGAGGAGCATAAGTATGAGGTTTTGGCTGGCCTGAAGGTCTGGTCTTCAAACATTGTACGGCTTACAGTACACTGTAGAATACCAACTTGATTGCAAAGTGGTGCTAGGTTCTTAATAATTTATTTTAATTGAGTTGAGTTGACTCTACCATAGTATTTCCAGGTTAGAAGTTAGAAGTGAAAGGCTGTGGTATGGGATGGGACAACTTCCAGAGTGACCAGGTCTAGGGTTTAGGTCCCAACAAGGAGCATTTAAGGAGCTAATTAACACTGTGGGAAGGGAGAGGGTTGCATGAGTCTGGGAGGAGAAGGCAGTCTGGGAACCAGGGACTGGACAGTTTTGGCAGGAAATTCTAGATGAATGGGATTGGACATGGGATGTTGGTACAGGCCATTGGCTAAAATCTCCTGTGCCTCCTTCTATCCCCTATTTCTGAGACTGCCTTTAGATACCCAGTCAACTCCCTGGACTTCAAGACTTCTTAGTAAAACCAATGGCAGCTCATAGGGACCAAGCAGGAAGGTGCTAATGCTCAGCCTACCTTCTCTCTCTCTTTCTCTCTCTTTGGGCAGGTAAATAATGCCACAGCTCGGGTAATGACCAACAAGAAGACCACGAATCCCTACACAAATGGTAAGATGGCAAAGAACATAGAGGCCCAGGCAGTGGGGGGATGGCCATTCTGCTCTGAGTCAGACTCCAGGGGATAATGTTGGGAAACTACAAAGCTCCCCGAGAAGGATTGTAATGCCGGAGAAACTGAGGCAGGAGAGAGATTAGAGGGTTTTTAATATTTTATTAATGGGAGAGTAAGATTGACTGGACAGGACTCTCGTCTCAGATTATCCAGTCAGACAGAGATAAGTATACTGGGACCAAGGAATCCATATTGGTCCCAGGGCTGGAGGACCCAAAGAATCGAGCATCCAGCATACAGCTGCCAGACGCCATTCTCCAGCCATGAATGGAGGAACCCCAACTTCTTAAATACCTTTTTGGAGACAAAGAAGAAAGGGAGGGAAAGTTTTTTTATCAGGGAGGGGAAGCCATAAAACCTAAAAATTCCAGAGACAAAGAAGTAAAGATATCATGGGTTGATCTTGGAATATTCTAAAGGAATATTGTAAATCCCTAAAAGAATCAGGAGATCTACTCTTTTATCTTGCTAATTCATAACCCGAGAGCGAATAATCCTTAGTTTTACTGGGTCAGAGACAGAACAGTTAAGGTAACTGAGACAGGGAAACTGAGTCAGGACAGTTAAAGAAAACTGTGGCATAACAGGATCTGATTTTTATTTCCTTAAAACAATAGTCTAGCCTACACTGTCTTCCCAACTCTCTTTTCTCAGAATGGAAGAGGGTCATCAGAGTGTTTATAAGATCTGAGCAGAGCCTGGAATCTTTTTGCCCAATATAATTTTCTGTGCTTATGCAGACTACAGGGCCACTGGGATTTTCCCTAACATATGTAGACAATGGATAATACCAACATGAAATAGTATCATGTGTATAAATGTATATGAAGGGAAGTTATTCCAAGGTGAATTTCCATTTTTCATAGAATTATTTACTTATAATAAATACCTTACTACATAAGTAATGTGGAATGATAGAAAGAATATTGGAATTGACATCAAGGGATCTAGATCCAAATTCTGATTTTATTACCTTCTGTGTGATTAGAGGCAACAGTTGGCAAACAGCATAGAATGCTGGATCTGGAGGAAGGTAAACCTAAGTTCAAATCTAGCTTTAAATACTTGCTAGCTGAAATCACTAGGCAAGTCACTTAATCTCTCTAAGCCTCCATTTTCTTATCCACAAAATGAGAGGATAAGACTAAATAACATCCAAAGTCCTTTCCAGTTGTTATATGATTCTATAATCTATATTTTATATAATCTATGATTCTAGAATAGGACTATATCACATACTATCTTGACAAAAGGAAGAAATAGCTGATGAGTTCTGGAAGATAATTATCATTAAAGGTACAATATAGGAAGAATGGGGAGATTCCTACTATTTAGATGCCTCCTTTTTTCCCCCCATACCTTCTCCTAGTATTTTGGGAATGTGACTCCCACTACCATAACTTTATCACTATAAATACATATTATTATAGATAACAGTAAACATATAATGTTGTATTGTGTATAAATGTATATTTTGTATATTTTATATTGAGAAGTACATATTCTTACATTGCTCTGCAATATTGTTTTTGTAACATTTTTGTCAGTGTTTCTGAAAAGAAGTTTTTATGTAGTCATAGGAACATAGCTAGAAAAAGCTTAAGAGATCATGTAGGTCAACTCATTTTATAAATGAAGAAACTGAGGTCCAGAGAGATGGATTTATTTGTCCAACATCACCTAGATATCAAGCAGAAGAATGGGGATTAGAACTCAGATCTTTTGACTCCTTATCAACAATTCTTTCCACTGTATCATTCTGGAGGAGAAACTAAGAAAGAAATTCTGATGATTATGTTGTCCATTTTCCAGATGAGGAAGCTGAGATTCAGATAAACTAAATAATTTGCTTAAAGTCATGGCAGGACTGGAACCAGTTCTCTGGTTTTCTAACTGCTAGTCTTTTCTACTCAATGATGGTTTAATATACAAAAATACTATTTGTATAGGTTGAGGATTCCGTGTGTTTGTGTGTGTATGTGTGTGTGTGTGTGTGTGTGTGTGTGTGTGTGTGTGTAAAAGGACTAACAAGAACAACCACCTGGAAAGATCCCCTAAAGTACCTTATTATTGTAAGCCTGGTAAAAAAAAAAAAAAAGAAAAGAAAAGAAAAGAAAAGAAAACAATGTTTGGGGGGTACTGTTTCCAGTCCTCTCCCATGTATTAAAAGTAAATATCTGAAATAAAGGGAAACTGAGAACAAAGTTATGAAACCATCTATGATTTACTTTACAAAGCTAGCATTTGCATGTCAATGCAAATTGACTGACTCCTCAGATTCCAGAGACCCCAAAGTGCCCCCCCAAATGATTTTTATAACAAAAGAGAATTTTTTTTAAATTACAGAAACTTGTTTTGAACATCATTCTATTGGACAAGGCAAATCACGTAACTAGTTAGACTTTCTTCATTCTAATCCAGAAGTCCTTGCTTTGCTTTTGTTGTATTTTTCATACACCTAATAAGATATGTCCTTCAAGATAATATCAAGATGATTGAAGTTTCATGTTAGAAGGGATATTTAGAGACAACCTAGTTCAGTCCATACCTGAAAACAAATCCCCTCCACAACATACTCAACAAGATGTCCAGCTTCTGCTTGAAGACCTCCATTGGGGAGGAACTCATTATCTCAAGACAACTAAGTGGTACAGTGCATTGAGTGCTAGGCTCTAGGCCAGGATAGAGTGAGGAAGATTCATTTTCCTGAGTTCAAATATGGCCTCAGTCACCAGCTCTGTGGCCCTGGGCAATGCAAAATGAGCTGAAGAAGAAAATGGCAAACTACCCCAGTATCTTTGCCAAGAAAACCCCATACAGGGGCATGAAAAGTTGAAAATGACTCAACAGCAACAGCCCTATCTCAGAAAGTAGTCCATTACCCTTTTAGATGGCTCTGTTAGTTTTTTTTTTTTTTTCCCTGACATCAAATCTAAATTGGCCTCTTGACAACTTACACCCATTTCTTCTAGCTCTTCCCTCTGAAGTCAATTAATCTAATCCTCTACACAGCCTCTAATTATTTTGAAAATAGCTATCATATCTTCCCCCACATATACAAATACCCCAATTCTTTTTTTCAGGACACACATTCCTAAGTCTTTCCATTTATCCTTATATAACATAGAGTAGACTACATCATCTTAAATTATGCTCCTCTGCTCATCCCTAAATGGTCTTGTTAAATTGTTGACTCCAAGAACTGAGCACAAGTACTCTGGAGGTGGCCTGATCAAGGCAGAAAACAATGAGACTCTGCCCCCTGCTTAACTAAGCCCACAGTGAGTTTTTTTTGACTCCCCTACTACATTGTTGTTTCCTATCAAACTTGGCACTCTCTAAAACATCAGTGCTGCTAGATGTCCCTTCAGGCTCTTCACCCAACAAATAACTAATAATCTGGGCTATTTACAGGCAACTCAACAGGATGTAAGGTTTTGTTTAGTTTGGTTTTGTGGTGCTGACAGTTTGCTGTACACACATTCTCACCAAATCCCCCTGCTATCAACAGAACTTAATGCTAAGGATTCAATTGCTACGGTATATTCAGGGATGTGTCATGTGACCATTGAATCATTTCTCTGTGACTGTAGGAGAGATACACAGAATTCGCTTAGGTGAAAGTATTTGAGTATTCTAGGGAAAATCTGGGTTTTGGTTAGGATTGGACACTAATAGTTTAAGAATACACATTTTTTGAGTTTTCCTAATAAATATCACACAAAAAACAATGAACCAGCATCTAATGGATGTGAGTAGGTTACAATACATTGCCAGAAGAAAGAAGAAGAAGAAGAAGAAGAATTGTACAAGAAAAGCAGCATAAAAGATACCATCAGAAAAATATCTGACTAGAAGGGGAAAAAAAGATAGTGAAAGCAAGGGCTAATTGATGGATTGTGAGATCATAGATTTTGAACTGGAAGGGACCACAGAAATCATCAGGTCCAACATTCTCATTTTACAGATGAAAAATTGAGGCCTAAGAATGATTTATCTAGTGTCACACAGTGTAAGTTTAATGCAGCATTTGAATCCAGGTTTTCCTCATCCCAGGTCCAATTAACTGCCTCCTGAACACCTATGTTGGACAGCCAGCACACCATTAGTACTCACACAATGTCAAAAGCTCTAAGAGACCCTTCCATCCCAGTGTTATATACTCTTCCTATGGAGGATTTATGGGAGGATGTGGACAATTGTATTATAAAATGGGCAGATATAGATGAATTGTAATCTGTACTGTAAGAGGTAATACCGGGGCAGCTAGGTGGCGCAGTGGATAGAGCATCAGCCCTGAAGTCAGGAGGACCTGAGTTCAAATCTGATCTCAGACACTGTCTAGCTGTGTGACCCTGGGCAAGTCACTTAACCCCAATTGCCTAAAAAAAAAAAAAAAGAGGTAATACCCATATTAATGAAATCACAGATCCACCAAGGGAACAAATAAAAATAATATTAAAAAAAATAATTAGGTAGCTTTAGGTAGCTCACTAACCACATGAGGGCTCTCCAGCTTTCATCTAGTTTCTGGGTAAAATTGAATAGGGTTTTAAAACTCTGAAGGGAAAAAAAAAAAAAAAAGAAATCAGTCTATCTGTGAAAGATTAAATCAGGACTTTTAATGATTGAGACCAATCAGGTCAAACAAAAATCACCATATGCCCTTGTAACAGTGACAACTTCACCTAAATTTATTCACTGGCATATCCCAGAATATGATTTCTTTTAATGTCATTCCAATGTAGAAGGCGCTATGTTCTCTGGAGACTCTGCTGATAAGATGCAGCACATGTCACTTTGCTCATCATTGACTTCATGTGACTTTTGCCTCTATCTACAAGAGCAAAACTCATCTCCAGAAAAAAAAAAAAAAGACCAGATTTATCTATGGAAGCAAAGGAATAGGTTTTAAAATGCAAGCAATTCTATTTTTGAGGAAAAAACAGGAAAAATGTCTACATAACATATTAGGGCCTATATATGGACTAGGAATAAGGAAACAAACTCTAGCCAAAACACTACCACTAAACTGCTATGGATCTTAGGGTAAATCCCTTCCCTACCCCCACCCCTACCTCCCCTGTCCAGACCTCAATAACAAAATCAATTTTAAAAATGAGTTGGACTGGATCATCCTAAGATCCTTTCTAATACAGCATTCAGCATCTAATTTATGTAAGAGACCATTTGTTTTACATATATAGGTAGATAGATAGTATTTATACATATATGTAACAATATGTAAGTATATATTGTTACATATATAAATAACAATAGGTAGAGAAGAAAGGAACCAAACAGAAGCAGAAAATACTGTAAGGGAAATCTAATAGGAAGGACCTTTGCCTATTTAGGGCTGGCCCTAAAATAGCAATAGAGCAATAGAAAAGAGTGGGAAGTGGAGAGAGGATAGAGAAAAGGATAAGATTTGTCCTCCATGCTTCTAGCTTTATTACATTGGTGACAACAGTGATGATCATGATGAGGGCTCACGTTTATCTAGTAACTTAAGGCTTATTAAATACTTTTCATACATTATGACATTTGATTTTCACAAGCTCTCAGAGGTAGACACTATTATTATATCTATTTGGCAGATGAGGAGATTGAGACATAGAAAGCTTAAGCAACTTCCTACACACTCCTAATAAACTTCTGAGATGGGATTAATTTGGGATATGGGATTACTATTTTGTTCTCCAGCTCATTTTACAGATGAGGAAACTGAGGCAAATTGGGTTAAGTGACTAAGGGTCACACAACTGCTAAGTGTCTGAACTCAGATTCGAAATCGGGTCTTCTTGATTGCTCTATCCTCTATACCACTAGCTGCACTTTCCCATTGATTAGTACCTTCATTAAAAAGTTCTTTTCTTGTGTGGAGTTTTCCCAAGAGATGGAATATTTATTTCTAATCAGAATACTTTGACTTCCTACAATTTTCCCATAAAAATTGTAGCAATTTCTGAAACATGCTTCAGATCTTACATTGTTAGCAAATTAGAAAATGTTCTTGCTTGAAGAATCTTTATGAATACTTTATGATCAGTTTACCCTCTAGGATCTGAGTTTGGAAATCTCAGGAGTGAAACCTCTATCCCCAATCTGGTCACTAATTCATAAAATAGCGTAGTCTGGCTTAGTTTATAGAGTTCTCGACTTTAAACCAACTCTTCTCATTCTCTCTTTCTTGTTCCTTTTTATTTTCTTCTAATTCTTTAATTCAGTTCTTCTCATTACTACCAGAGGTTCCAGGCAGCTTTCCTCTCCTAAATCTCCTAACCCTCAGTCCTACCAGCCTGACAAAAGAATGAAGATGCTTCTTCTCTTTCAGGAACTGAAGAGATTAAAGGATCTCTATAGTCATGCAGGGTCCTAAAAAAAGGAGGACTAAATGAGCCCAGAGCCTAGATATGGGGAAATCCAAGATTGTACCATGAGGAGGAAATAGGGGGAAAAAAAGCTGTGTAACCCAAGGGAACCATTCTACCTTCCCACCCTTAAGCCATCAAACTGGATCACATGTTAATTCAGTTTATTTTCCACTTCAAAGGAGTTTTAGTTTAATAGAATTGTGAAATAGAATCTCAGAATTGATTGGAACCTCAGTCATTTAGCCCAACCAAAGCCTTAAGAGTCTCCTTTTTCATACTCAAGGGGTTACCTAACCTCAATTTTAAAATGGGTAACTTACCACCCCCACAGTCTGCCAATTTCCACTTTTGGACAACTCTAATTATGAGCAAGTTTTTCCTTCTATCTACCAAGATCTATCTCTCTATAACTACTGCATAAAGCTCGTAGTTCTTTTCTCTAGGATCTAATAAAGTAAATCTAATTTTCCTTTCATATGAGAGTCCTTCAAATACTAAAATACAGTTATCATGCTCTCTCCCAAGTCTTTGCATCTAAAGGCTAAACATTTCCTTTCACACATCTTCACATGTCACGATTTCAAGGCCTTCACCATTGTGCTTATCTGGATGCATTCCGACTTATCTTCCATTCAAAACAGAACAGAATACTTTACATATGGTCTATCAAAGGACAAATTTCAGTGAATATGACTCCCCCTTTCTAAGCACTATGTACATATTCTACATATGTATTATTGCAGCCTCTGATCACATTAGAATTTTTTGGCTGTCATGTCAGTGTAGACTTAATAGAGCTTGCTTCCCCTTAAAAGTTCCTATTCCTTTTTATATGAATTGATATCTCTCTATCCATAACTAAAATATAGTTGATATTTTAAATCCAAATATAAAACTTAATATTTTTTCCATTCATTTTTGCCTTATTCAGTTGTAAATAATGACTTACTTTTATATAGTGGTTAAAACTCTTTGCTTAAAGGCAACCTTGTAACCTAGGTAATAAAGCTACAATTATTTCTCTTTTACAGAAAAAGAATCTAAAATAGTGAGGTGGCATAACCATAGTAGGTTTTTTTTTTTCATATGTAAGTCACTTAATCTCTTTAAACCTCAGTTTTCTAATCTGTGAAATAGAAATGATAATACCCTTACTGCTGACCTTATAAAGCTGTTGTAAGAAGAAATTTGATAAATAAATCTTAAGTCATATTATAAGCTATTGGTATAATAATAACAACAAATGATAGCCCATTATTTCAGGCTGTTGAGATCTTTTTGAATTCTGATTCTATCATTCAAAGCACTGGTATCTCATAACAATACCTTCCCTTTCCCAATGACTCGTTAATTATCCATCCCTTTAATGATACAATCTCAAAAAATTTCCAGGAATTGAAGACAAATCCAGTGGCCTAAAGTCTAAAATGTGTTCTTTCCCTTTATGAAAATTTGTCTATTTGCCCATTTTCAATACTCTATGTTCTCTATGGCTGTTCACAGATTTAAACCTTAGAGGGACCTTAGAGGTTATCTGATTCAGCTTCTTCATTTTTACCAGTCAGGAAACTGAGGCTCAGAGACATTATGTGAGTTGACAGAAAAAATCTCACTAGTACAAAATGTCAGATCCCAACAGGGACCTCAGCAATCATTTCCTTCAATTCATTCTGGGTCAGTGACTTTGGTGAACTCATGGAAAGCAGCTAAGCCCATTCAGTTAGAGTTCCCTTATTGTAGGTCTGGATGACTGGTTAACCCTTTTTGTTCCATATTGATTACTCTGAAAGTCATCTCCTTGACAGAGAAAATGGAGGCAAAATAGAGTAGTTCAGTCTTTTCTTCATTACCTACGATAATCAAATTGCAAAATTTGAGAGGGAGAAGTGAGCTCAGTAGCTATCTGGCCCAATTCTACCCAAAAAGAACATTCATTATGATCAACCTGACAAGCAATCATCTTACCTCTGCTTGAAGACCTCCAAGGAGGAAATTCCACTTCTCCTTAAGGGAACCCATTGCATTTTTGGACAGCTCCAGTTAGGAAGTTTTTTTCCTGACACCAAGGTTAAATTTATCTTTGTCCAACTTCTAGTCAAATAAATCCAATTCTTCTTCCACATTCTAGCTTGTGAAATACTACAAGACAGTCATCATTTCCCTTTGACCCCAAGTCTGTCTTTTACCAGATTAAATATGCCCAGTTCTGTCAATGGATCCCACTGTGATATTGACTCATGGCCATTCACCGTCTCAATTGCCCGCCTTTGGATACATTCCAACTTATCAACATTCTTCTTAAACCACAGAACCCAGAACTGAACCCAGAATGGATAAGGTCTGACATGAGCTAAGTAGGCAGATTATCACCTTATTTTTCCTGGAAGCATTACCCCTCTTTGACAAAATCCAACTTGGCATTAGCTTTTCTGTCTGCCACCTCACACTGCCAATTATTTTGAGCTTGTAGTTCCACTAAAACCTTCTGATCTTTTCCACAACAGCTGTCTAACCATATCTTCCCCATCTTAATCCTTGTGAAGATTTTAATACCCAAATGTTATATTTTATATTTCTCACTATTGAAATTTAACTTATTAGTAGATTCAGTCCAATGCTTTAGGCCCAGGGGTCCTCAAACTTTTAAAATAGGGGGCCAGTTCATTGTCCCTCAGATTGTTGGAGGGCGGACTATAGTAAAAACAAAAACTTTGTTTTGTGGGCCTTTAAATAAAGAAACTTCATAGCCCTGGGTGAAGGGGATAATCATCCTCAGCTGCCACATCTGGCCTGCGGGCCGTAGTTTGAGGGCTCCTGCATGATTTAACCTATCAAGGTCCTTTTGGAATCTGCCATTGACTGTTATTAGCTGTCTGTCCTCCCAGCAGATTTGACGAGAATACCGTCTATCACCTTATTCAAGTCATTGATAAAAATGTGAAACAGCACAAATCTTTGGGTTCACTGACCAACTATAAAACCAGTTTTTTTTTTAGAGGCGAATTTGGGTTAAGTGACCTGCCCAGCTAATTCAGGTCTTTCTAATCTTGCTCCAACTATTCAACTAGTTCTTAATCCATCTGATTATGTTAGCTAATGCACATCTCTCTCATCTTTCCCACAAAAAGTATATCAGATACTTTATCAAAAGTTTAGTTAAACGCTAGGTAAACTATATCCATTCCCCTCTTTTGATTTACTAATCCTGTCCAAAAAAAAAAAAGGTGTTTAAATTGTCATGACTTGCTCTTGATGAAGCCAAGTTATCTCTTTGAAATCACTGCTTCCTTTTTACCAGCCAATTTTTTAATGGTTTTTTCTTGCATTTTCCCAAGAATCAAAGTTAAGCTCACTTCCACATAATTAGGAAAGGCAGTCTCCTTTTTATCAGAAATAGAAAGGAATCTACCCCTAGGCAAGTGGCTCTATGCTTTTAAAAAATCTTTTTATTTGTCCTGCCTCCTACATAACTAAAATAGAATATTTTGTTGTCTTTAATATTCATTATAAGCCTCAATTTATCGTGAGCTTTAAAGTTACTATTATTTTTTCTCAATAGTTTTTTTATTTTTCCAAATACATGTAAAGATAGTTTTCAACATTCATTTTTGTAAGATTTTGTGTTCCAATTTTTTCCTTTATTCTCTTACCTTCATCCTCCCTCCCATTATTCTTAAAAAGCTAAGCCTTGCCTTTTAATTTATTATCAATCATCCACTCATATTTTCTACATATATTTTTAAATTTCGAGTGATTTTATAAGTATCCTTCAATATAAAAAAGCACAAAACGTGGAGTCAAGGGGATATGGATTCAAATCCTAGTTCTCCCATTTTGCTACTTATATATTGATACAAATTGCTTAACCACCCTAGTTCCTTATGTGTAAAAATTTCAAATGACCTTTCTGATTTTAAAATCTATGATCCGGCAATTAAAGTGCATCATAGACAACTGCATTGGAAATAAGTAGATGATGAATTCCAGAAAAAGACCACAATGCATTAATAGGGATGATATATTCATAATAAGAGATTTCAGCCCTTTGCTTCCATTCCTTCTTTATACTACAGCGTGTCCCATTCTCAGGAATGTTAGTGATATTTACCTATCCTGTCTTCCAACCTCACTTGATTCCCTCCTTTCCTCTGCTAGCAAGAGAGAGTGTTCCTTTGAAAAAGGGGAAGGGGTAGAAATGACTGAATATCATCCAGCAAAGGACCACACTTGGCACCAAAAACAAAAGTTTAAAAAAGAAGAAGAACATGGTAGTTTTAGGGATAGATAGGGAGCATCAAAACTTAACTGATGATACATATCAAGTACATACAACTCTTAATTATTAATTCTAATTTAGGAAAATAGTAGCACAAATAAAAGTGATAGGGTTATATATACACCATATAGCTATTTTTTCCTCATGATTCTCTTTTTCTTAGGTTGATGTTAAAGGAGTTTTATCCCAGAACACACAACTACTGACAAAGGAACAGGCTTGGGGTCAGGGTTGGGAAGGGAGCTGTGGAAGTTGGGTGGAATAACCCACAAGGTTAGATAATTGGGAAATATTTATATAGAAGAGACAAGAAGAAGAAACAAGTCTACATGGCTTATTAGTAGCTCTGAGAGACTGTCCTGTTCTTTTTCATCTCAAAAGCAGTGGTGATGACAGCATCCAGGAGTCTTTGGTTCCTCTTAGAATTCATCCCTTCTCATACTTTCATTAATTTGATTACCTCTGGTCACAACAGGGAGGCAGATGCCATCTGTGGGTGGTATTTCTGGTCTTTCTCTAAAGACCTTTAAAACATCCAAATTAAAGGTCAAAATATTTTAGGAGTCCTTAGACCTCCCCCACATTGACCCATGCTCTAGGATAACCCAAATCCAAGGGGATTGGATGAGATATGAAAAAAGATCAGAGAGAGCAGAGAAACATGATAGTTTGGTGGGTAATGGGGTATTAAGTGGTCTGGACATAATAACTATCCTTCTTTATTTCTATCCCAGGCTGGAAGCTAAACCCCGTAGTGGGTGCTGTATATGGACCTGAATTCTATGCAGGTAAAATGTCATTTTTAAGGCCTGAGCATGGGAGAGGAAAAATGTCAGGATCCTAAGAGAAAGCTCTCCCAATCATATATAGCAATTACACCCAACCAAAGGGGTGGCTATTGCTTAGCTATCATTAATCTCAAAGGAATTTATAAGGCAGTATTCCATTTTTCTGGTCCAAGAAGGAAGAATAGGACAGAACCAAAAGAAATATTATTGGGACCTCTGCTCCTACTTGAATAATGCAGAGGAGGTCAGAAATGCAGAGAGGGCCTAGCAAGATAGTAGATGCTCCAGCTTCCTCTCAGGTAAAAGTTAAATTTACCTCTTTCCCGTGATGCTCACTTCTTTTTTTCTGTTTGTTGACTCCCCTCTTCCTCTTTCTCTGCAGTGACAGGATTCCCATACCCCACAACGGGCACAGCAGTGGCATACCGAGGGGCACATTTACGAGGTCGGGGACGGGCTGTATATAATACTTTCCGGGCTGCACCACCTCCTCCCCCCATTCCAACATATGGCACGTGAGTACCTAGGATGGGGAACTCCTGGTGGCTTGTGTGGGCACACGGAAAGGCTGGGAGATTCCAGAAGTAAGAAGATGGAGAAGGAATAAAAGCCAAGGAAAGGATACAGAAACCTGAGAATTCTAGTGAAGACAAAGAGGGCTGGTCAACTTGGGTGGGGGGGTGGAGTATAAATTGCTTGAGGAGCATTTTGGGAAATTATAAACTAGAATCACAGGATCATAGACTGAGAACCAAAAGAAACCTAGAGGCCACTGAATCCAACTACTTCACTTTACAGATGAATAAACAGAGGCACAGGAAGTATCTGAGGCCCAATTTGAATCCAGGTCTTCCTAACTGGAGGCCAATGCCTTATCCACTATATCTTAACATTTTAACAATATTAAAGAAGCCACATGGGACCAGAAGATAAGGAACTGGCCTCAGAGCCAGGAAACTTCTGCCATCCACAAGTTATATGGATGCTGGGCAAATCACTCACCCTCTCAGCTTCCTAAGCAACTCCCTAGGATCCTAAGTTGCAGGAAAGGTGATGACATATATTGGTAAAAGTAGTTCACCTGGGAATTCTAGTAGAAATCACACATGGAGTCTTAATTCCTATAGGCTGATGAACAATCTGGAAACTTGTCTAAAATTGTTCCCTCCGGGCATTTATCCAGAGACCTACAAAACTATAATACTAGTGGTACCTCTGAGCATCTTTTGTGTCCTCCCAATATGTTGAGAATTCCAAGGATCCTCAGGACTGGAAGACAGGATTCCATTTATGGTTCTGCCCCAGTTGCCTCCCTGAGGAACTGAGGACAAACCCCATCCATCCTAGGGCCCTAGTGCCCTCTGATGTCTAATGGGGATCACAGTTCCCCGGGATGAGGGTGGGGATGGTTGGAGGTGGGGATAGCAAATGAGACTGGGGCTGACGGGCCCCCTAGGCTTATGGGGAAAAAGTTGCTAACTATAGCAAGGGTGTTACTCTATTGTTATACCAAAACAGGGCACTGGAGCAAACGCTTGTTAAAATGCCAGTCCCATGGGCAGGGCTGGCACCATGCCCCCTCCCTCCTCAGCAGACATCGGAGCCGGCCTACCCCACTTCTCCAGCGTTCCCACCACTTTCTTGTCCGTTTGCTTCCAGGGTCGTGTATCAGGATGGATTTTATGGCGCAGAGATTTATGTAAGTGTGCCCCACCCCCATAGTTACCCATTTCACTGGATAAAACCCTACTTCCTCCCAATTGTGTTTAAGCCAATGGGATGTCTCCCATAGTTCAGATGAGTCCAACACAATTGGGGAAGATTCAGAGAGGGTATCAGTTATGTGTGTTCTGCATTTGTTTTCCTGTGGCTCGTTATAGTTAACTCTCGACTATTTATTTTTTTAGGAAAGCAGGGTAGAAATAATCCACAGCAGTGAATTGACATTGATCTTCTTGTATGAAAAGCAGTATGAACTATTTGTGTCTGACCTGTGGTAGAGCCTTCCAAGCTTGTATTGGTCTGATCAGCCATAATAAGATACATCATATCTTGATTCCAACATAGTGATGTCATTTTGGTCCTCCTCTAGAACAAAGGACAACAACCAAAGAAAGATCATGGGTGGGTGGGGAGGAGGAGGAGTGGGGCAGGAGAAGAGATGAGGCAACAGATTTCTATTCCTAATCATGTTAGCTTTGATGGCATTGCCTTCTCTTTACCTCTTAACAGTGGAGGAGGATGGCAGTACACCCACATGTGTAACCCAACATGCAGATTGCAGAACTTGCTGTACTTCCAATCTCTCTGTTTTTTCCCTATTTTGCCTCTTCCTCATCCCTACCCCTCTACTTCACAGCATCTCCAAAAGAAAAAAGAAATCCTTCATCCCTCACAAAGATTCTTTGCCACTGTTGCTTCCAATTAGTTAGAAATGTGTAATTTTGTTATAAAATTCCCTTCCTACCCCTACATTTCTTACTGTCTTGTGTGTTATCCTATCAGAAAGAACCAATCCATCTTCATTTAGAAAAGATGGATAGAGCTTGGACCTCATTGGAGGCCATCTAATACCCTGAAGACTTCCCCAAGGTTCAGAGAGATATGTGGCTTCTCTATCCTTCTAAATAAAAAGATGCTAAAAAAAAAAAAAAAAAAATCCACAGGTACTGAAGGGATCCATGGATAAAATTCAGGAGAGTCTGTGAACTTTAAAAATATATTTTGATGACTATAAATTAATTTCTTTTGTATTTTTAAGAATTTTCCAAATACTTTATTTTGTGCACTTAGAAACATTTTTTTCTGAAAGGGAATCAATAGATTTTATCAGACTGCAAAGGAATCCATGATACAAAATTGAAGAAAATTGAAATTTTCCCTGCCAGTAAACTGGATTTGACTTTTTCAATTTAACAACCTAGTCTCACTTAGACAGGGAAATCCAGAGCAATATTCCTTATAGGCCAAATAGTCTTTACCTTCCCAGGTCTTCTCTATTATCCAGTGTTTTTCAATGCCTTAAATATGTACATGAACTTGGGTCCCCAAAGACTCTGGAGCTAGTTCTAAAAACCTAGTCCCATAGGTATACTTTCCATTTTTTTTCAGCAGACAGATCTCCTCAAGCTGAGATCTATAACACTCATCTGCCTTTTCTCTCTTCTCTTTCTTGTCCCTGCAGGGAGGTTATGCTGCCTACAGATATGCTCAGCCAGCAGCAACAGCAGCAGCTTACAGCGACAGGTAAGAAATGAGTCCAATCTGGGGCATGGAAGTGTATGTGTGTGAGTTGGGAGAGGAGTTAAAGGGAATCTAAAGGAGTGAAAGAGAAGTGAAGAGTGAGTCCCTGTAAGTAAACTTAACAGATGACAAAGGATAATCATGAACATGATCTTAAATGATCTTAGCAATCTTCCAGCTCTCCCTATCATTTCTTCATTAGACTCCCAGTTCTACTGCTTCATCCAGAAAATAGTTGCTGCCTATCCCAACCACTATCCCATCTCAGGAACCCTTTAGAGAACCTTGGCTTTTTTCTAAGTCAGTTCAAATGATATTAGGCTTCAATGGTGGGCCCGATTGTCCCTGGGTTCTGTCTATATTGCAACATCTTATTCCAACAGCAAAATTGTCTTTTATTGCTCTTTCAAAACTTTCACACCCTTGCAATTTGAGATTCTGGGCAGAAATTACTACAATCTATGGTATAATTGTTACTGCTTTTAGTCAGGATTCTAGATGTCCTCCATTTTTTTTTGTCTTTTTTCAGGAATTCAAAAACCTTAAAGGAGTGACTGTCTCCATGAAGGCAGATCTCAAGCCCTTCATATCTGGTTGTTTTTATCAGTCACTGCTGGTTAAAATGTCAGGTGGTGGCCAGCATTGTGATGCGCTTACTAGACTGGTGTTCAGACAGTAGACATTCAGGCACACATACACTTCATTGGATCTAAACTCAAAGCCTTTATAGCTTGGTAGGACCTGCCAGGGGTTTTCCTCTGAGGACCTTGCTTTCAAGACCCCAAGGTCATCTCCATGCCACAAGAATTTAAATTTCAAAAAAAATGTGCACTTTAAGATGGAGATGTTACTCAGGTAACAAGTATTTAGTAATGGTTACCTTGTGAAAGGCACTATCCTTGCAAAGCGCAAGAAATACAAAAAAAAAAAAAACCAGTTCCTGTCTTCAAGAACCTCATGTTGTAATGGGAGAGACAAGCATAAAAATAACAAGAGAAAGAGAAAGACAGAGACAGAGAGACTGATGGGAGAGAGAGAGATACACACAAACAAAATACAAACATACATATGGTTCCATATAAATATGTATTTATACATATATGTATACATATATTGCATGTCTTTATGTATGTATGTATATACAGAAAATATATAGGTAATCTGAAAGAGGAAAGCATTCTTAACTAGAAGGGAAAATACTGTTCTATAGTTCCACCTGTTCACAAGGGTCTTTTTTTGTTAACCAAAGAGCATTTTAGCCTTCAGTGCATCTAGCTGGCTTCTGACCAGCAATACATAGTGACTTCTTCCTTTATCTAAGGTTAGAAAATTTCTGGGGGGGAGTGAACTCTATCATCCCCTTTCTAGGACATTTGTGAGTCTGCTGCTTCCGTTCTTCTATTCCACATTGGCAAGAGGCTAGCTTAAATTCCACCCAACCTTTTGAGTCAAATGTTTCACAATCTCTGGTTCCTTAGGTCTCTTTGATCAAACTACTGCCTGTTCTTCAGGCTCTAAAATGGTCTCTAAAACTGGACTCTAAATCTCGTGGAATCTCAGCTACTCTATTGGAGGAATTCTTCCCTGCATGTAGAGATAATTCACCAACGAGTCAAGCCAGTTTTCATAGTACTATACCATCAACTACTACTTCTACCTAAAAGGGGCTTATTAAATCTTACTTCTTATGCTTTATAATCTCTATAACACTAATCCTACTAATCATATATTAAAGACCTCGAATAACTTCCAAAACTACTAAAATAGTAATAAACAAAATTCAACACAGCAATACCATTGCTCAGCCCCCACAACCATACCATAAAGACATCCCATTTCAATCCTTACCCACACAATAATTATACTTTATAGGTTATACTTCTCAGTAGCCATAGCCGCAGTATAACCTATAAAAGGCAATGAAGGAAAATTCCTACATGTCATGTAGGTCAATTCTAGATGAGTCTTCCTTTTCTTCTCCCATCTCTTCTGTAAGACCTATCAGGATTGTCACTTGCAAAAGTACTTTTCTTAACCTTAATTCCTGATCCTCTATATGTGTCAAAGATTTTTTATTCCTGTGACTACCTGCACTCAAGTTGTCCCTCTGTTGTGCACAAAGTACACTTGAAAAGTGCACCCACCATATTTGTCCTTTGGTTAATTAGTTTAGTTGCCAGAGCAGTTTTAATCAGTCAAAATGTATTTATTGCTGTGTGCCAGGCACTTTGCTAATCACCATTTTTCTAAATTGCCTGTTATCATTTCTGAGGAATAGCCCCAGATGGAAGTGATCAGCAAATACCCCTCCCAACTCTTTCTACCTCAAGTTAACATCTCTTTTCTTGAAGACCATTAATATGGTGGTAGCAACTAACTCAGGTCCCTAGACAAAACTGGTGGAGCTGGGGTTGCTAGAGAAGTGGAAAATGTTTGGGGGGAATACAATAGGAATGGGAGGATGAGGAAGGGGTACAACTGTGTTTGATGAACCCTTCCCAGCTGGGATCTTCCCTCACAATCCTCAAAGTTTCCCTACTAGTCAAAGAATTCGGATTCTACTTTATCCAATCCTGATGCTCCATCCTTCAGAGCCAACAGAATTCCTTGCAAGTATGGCCTGGGATGCTCAACTGTGCCAGGTATAAGACACTAGCAAGCTTTCCTTATCTGCTAGGACTCATGCTAGGACAGGGCAAGGTTCTCATCACACTATCCTTCCCCATCCATTGGGAGCCTTACCCTATTTAGATGTTCAGTATCTGCTGTGACTTCAAAGACTTAAGATTATTTAGTCTGTTTAGTCCAAAGACAGAGAGGAAACTTGATTGCCATCTTAAATTAAATAATAAATAAGATTTGGTTATGGAAGAATCAAAGATATAAGATTGTCCAGAGGGCAATCTCACCCCTGTTAAAGGGAAAGTCCAGACTTCAGAAATTTAGAACTCTCACTGTTGTGCTTGCCAATTATGAATATTTCAGACTTTTACTCATCACTGATGATAATTACTTTATCATAATCTGTTCTTACCCTAGTAACCTTTTTTTCTTCCATTGCAGACACACTCACTAGGATCCTCCTGCCCCAATATCTGCATGTAATCACTCATTTCTTCATCTCATTGAATAAAACATGTTGTACACAAAGTTATATGTGAAAACATGGATAGGCTGTACCTCACATCTCTTGAGAAGCTTACATTCAATAATAGAGGGTCTGATGGAGAACATAAAGGGCATGTGGTTATTATTAGGAGTCCCATCTTTCTAAAAAGGGCTTACTACAAGAGGTATATTAGATGTTGAGAATGAGAAGGCAAGTGATCTAATTGATATGGGAGTCTGAAATCAAAAGACTTAAATCTAGGTTTGAGAAGTAAGCAGATATCCCTCATCCTATTTATTTTATTTCCATCTCCTCTGCTTACCACCATGACCCACATCCTGACTATATTTTTTGTTCCCTAGTTACGGCAGAGTCTATGCAGCTGCTGACCCTTATCACCACGCCATTGGCCCTGCTGCAACCTATAGCATTGGAACTATGGTAAGGAGGTCCAGCCCTGCTTTGGTCAAAGATTGCTTCAGCAGTTCATTATCAGAAAAAGCTCTTATCCCTAGAGGGTGGGGAGAAGGGAGGGGGTGTATGTTGGGAAGTTGGGAGGAGCATTAGAAAAAGCTCCAGGTTGATTCTAAAATAACTTTCTTTGGGTTCAAGCATTTGGGAAGAAGGGGAAGAGAAAGCCTGGAAACCTCCCATCCCATAAGTATAATAGTACCCCTCTCCTCATGTTCCCTTCTTAAAGTGAGAAAGGGATATCATATATTATAGTTTGTTGGGCCCTTTCTGTGTGTGTCTTTCTGGCCTCCCAGTCTGTGTCATTATCCCAGGTCAACTTCCCAATCTTCAATGACTCATGATCCTGAATCGAATTTGCCATTGAGAAAGATGCCAAAACACAGCCTCCTCCCTTCTTCAGTGGCACTTTCCTACCCACAACAATGGACTTAGTTCCCCCAGATGCAAAAGTGATTCCCTTGGTCCCTTCTGTGTTTCAAAATGGCATTCCTCCTATATGTATAGCATGGTTATCCAAAACTGAGGAGAGAGGCCTATTGATTGTGATTCATTACCCTCCATGGCTCCCTGAGGTGCTTGCTCCAGGATTCTCTCTCTCCCCAGTGGTTATCATTGCATGGGCAGAATGGTTGGGGTCAGAGAGAAAGGGTGCATTTTTGAGCTTGGCTTGATGATGGTGATCTGCAGGAGAGCCTGTGTGTATGTGTGTGTGTGTGTGTACATATGCCAGCTATAGTCATAAAAACCCAGGCCCATTATACAACAGGGTATTCTCTTAATAACATATCAGCCTAGTAGTAACCCCAAACCCTCATCCCGGCATTGTGCTTAATGTCGGTTTTTAGCTAGCTTGGCATCCAGCATCAAAGATGAAAACTTGGGGGGAGGGAAAGGATCAGGGAAGGGAAGTGGGGAAAGTGGGTAAGAGTCAATACAGCAAGATTTTTTTCTTTTCTTTTAAGGGTCCCTCACTTCTTTATCCTATTTTTTTTTTCTTTTTAATTTTTGGGTGTTTTCAATCTTCAAAAATCCAATCTTACCTGAGGTTGGCCCTGGCAACACCATGGGCTAGATTCAATCCTTCATTAGCTCGTTCTCCCTGCGACCAGTGACTCTCAGGACAGGTACCCAGTCTCTAGGTTGGTACTTTCTTTGTACTTTCTAGTACTTTCTTTAAAAAGCCCAATGCCCTCAGTTTTGCTACTACTTAAAAGTTTTCACCAATTAATGAAGGATTACCCCTTTTTGTGTTTTATTTAACATTATTTTTTAAAGAAACATCTTTTTGTCAGCTTTTCAACATTTTCCATTTTGTCCCCTTTTCAAATGAAAATGGACAGTAGGGTAGGAGGGAAACAAGAAAATCTTTCTTGCAAGGTAATAATGAAATCAAATGATCATACAAGATCAGGATTCCAAAAGAGATTGGAGAAGAGAGGTTTGGAAATCCAGGGAGATAGGGATCCAAACAGAAGAACACAGAATCATAGATTCAGAACTAGAATGGACTTTGAATTTAAGCTACTTCACCTCCAATTTACAGATGTAGAAAATGAAGCTCAGAAAGTTAAGTGATTAACCCCAATAGAGCTGAGATTCAAACACAGTTCCTCTGATTCAAAATTCTTCAAATTCAGTGTTCTTTTCAGTACTACACTCTCTATATCCAAGAAACAAAGACACTCTCCTTCTCCACCACCACCACCAACCCGAAAAAAAAAAAAGAAAAAAAAATCTCTACCCATAAGAGAGCTTACGTTATCTATATAAGAAAATATATGAAGCTTAGAACCCTCAGACCCAGGTCACAGTAGAAGAAAAATCTGTGGACATATACAAGGAAATTCAGGCTATTATTTGGAAGCCCTGAGCCTAAAGTGGGTTTGTCCAATGTGATCATTTGGCTTAGACCTTAAAGCTCAATAGATCTAATTCCTAAATCAAAATTGGGTAGTGTTGCTTCAAAAAGATCAGGCCTTTATCCCCCTCAGATAAAGCCCTTGGCATGTGTACCTTGTTATGAAGTTTCATTAACTCATGGTCATAGGCTCACAGTAGTTAGACTTGCCAGATCCAGTTCCATCCTTTGATTTAATTCAGCAAGCATCTATCATGTGCAAATCACTGTGTTGGATGCTTAAGAGACAGAAGATAAAAAGAAGTCCTTGCTATCAAGTACCATTATTATATTCTTTTCCCTAAGGAAACTGAGGTCCAATGCAGGTACCTTGCCCATAATCACATGACTTATAAGTAACAGAGGCTACTAACTTAAAACTCTGTCCTCTCCAAATCTATTGCTTTTCCCACCATGTTAGGCAGCACTCCATGAGAAATTAAGGGCCACACTAAGGATTAATTAAGAATTAAAAGAGAGAAAATATTCAAGGCCAGTATTGCTGATGGCCACTTCCTTTGCTTGTCCCTAAAGGCTCCCTCCCCCTTGACTTCAAGGATATCACTCACTTAGAAATAAACCAAGCCCCTCAACCTGGCCCCCATTACCCTGTTGCCATGGCAAATTATCACCTAAAGCATTTATCAATTATTCTCCCCATGGAGGGGAAAAAAAAAAACATTGGGGGAAGAAAATGGGATTTGGCTATTTCTCTTTTTCCTTTCTTTTTTCTTTTTCCTTTTTTTGATTTTTTTTTCCTACCAAAAGACAATACTGATTGGCTGTTTTTCATCTTTGATGTTGCAGGCTAGCCTCTGCCGAGGAGGGTACAGCCGCTTCACCCCCTACTAGCAAGAGACCCAGCCCCTAACAGCATTCACACTGACTGCTTATTCCAAACCAAACCAAACAAACTAGACACCAGGCAGATCCTCCGGGAAGACAAACTGCCCCAGCGGGTCAGGGACATTCACCGCTGACCCTCCGCGACTCTAAAACCATAGATTTTTACCTCCAGTTGTTTCTCCCTGCCCCATGATGGTGTGTGTGTCTTTATCCATGACTGTACCTGTATGTTTGTAACTAATTTCCTGTATTGAGTTTGTCGGTGTTGTTCTACTCCCAAACCATCAAGGTATGGTATAAAAACTGGGGGCCATGGGAGGGGAGGGGGGTAAGAGGGGAAGATAGAAAGTCAAGAAGTAGAGCCTGAAGTCAGAAGGTCAGTCCCCTTTCCCCATGGCTCTGACCCTTCAACATATAGCTATCCCCAAAAAGGTTAGCAGAAGGACCTCATACCCTGACCAGTCCCTCTATTTCTACCCTATTCCATCTTTACTCTTTAATCAACAGACTGAAGTCAGGAAATCTTAGTGAAAGGAAGTCAGGGCCACAGACCATGGGCCATTTTCTAGGTTCCACAGTATATTTAGTTGTCCATTACTCCCATTTTGGTCTTTGCCCCAGTAATTTATCTTTCTACAATTACTTGTCTCCCACCTCCACCCAACAGATCTTGAAACTGCTAGGAAAAAAAATTGTTCCATGAAGGGAAGGACAGGAAAAGGGAATCAGCATTCTTTCGTCCTCTCTTCCATCTTAGTTCAACCCCTTAATTCTCCCTGCTTCTCTTTTTCCTTCACCCCTTATACAGGTCTTCCTCATCTTTTTTCTTAGCTAAATAATTTTTTAATTGAATTACATAGATTCCATTCCTTATGGAAGTTATAAGAATGTCCTGGCCAAAGTGTTCTTTGCAAGATGTAAAAATGGAAATGAATTCTCTCTTCCCCAGTTCCCTGCATCTGTCCATATGCCTTACAGTTCCCCTATACTACTGGTCTCAAATCTCTCCTTTACCCTACAAAGCCATCAGTGTTCTAGCTATGGAGACCCTTAACTCCTAGCTCTGTTCTTGGTATGTGTGCTGCCTAGCCAAAACATCTTCCTTCCTGTGCCTAAGTTCAAAAAAAAACCTTTAATTTGCATACTTGTATCACTTTGCTCTTCACAAATTAAGTTTCTTATATAGGAACTCCTTACTTCTGGATGGTTCATCTCAGGACTGAATCCCTGAATCCAGCTCCCCTTTCTACCACCTCCAACTTTAATGCAGAGAGAATTTTTTTGGTTTTGGTTTTTGATGAAAGATCTTTCTAGCCTGGCCCAGCCAACACAGTACATTGACCATGGCATGGAGATTCTCTGGCCAATTCATAAATGTTAGACCTGAAAAAAAGGCCTAGAAGGTCATCCCTTCAAAATTCATCATTTTACAGAAGGACTCCTGAGAGTAACTTAGCAGCAAAATCAAGTCTAAAACTGAAGTGTCCTGAGTCTCAATCAGGCTCAAATGCAATTTCATATTGCTCATGAAGCTTAGCTTTTCTGCTTTAGTTATTATTCAGAAAACTTCTTCCAGGGAGCTTAGAGGGAGCCAGCCGAGGCAAGAAGTTCTTTTGTTCTGTATCATCCATGATTTTAAATAAACTACTCCTTGAGCCTTTTTTTATCCAGTGAGATAATATTTGTAAAGTGCTTAGCACAGTAGGAGGTGCTATATAAATGCTTATTCCCATCTTCTTCCCCCTTTGCCTTTTATGACCATCCCCCTAACAGGTGTAAACATAGCAGGAGGTTTTTTTTTATCTTTGAGGAAAGCACCTGGGGTCTGGAAGGGACAAAGGCTTCCTACCAGCTATGGGACTTAGTTTCCACTATAAACATCGTGCCCCATCCCACCCATACACCTCTATTTGGAAAATTGTTCTCGAATTTTCTTTCCTATATATCTCTCAGGTATCCAATTTGTCTCTTTCCTAATGTTAAAATTCACCTTTTCCAACAAATTTGCCACCACTTTTCCACATCTTATTTGCTGAACACTATTCCCACATCCTCTTGTCTCCAGCCTCTTAACCTTCTGTTATGACCTTTATTCCTTACTGTTCTAATCTGTCTGCAACAATTGCTTCTCTTATCTTAGTTTAGCTTGTTCTAGCTTCTCCACATGCTATTTAATCCAGAGTTTAGGTTACCTTAGGAACCTCCAGTTGCTAGATCCTACTTTCCTATCCCATCACTATACATCCAGCTGTTCCTGGAAAGTAGTGAAGGACAAATTAAAATCGCCATTTAAATTACAAAGCCAGCAATCTCCTGAGGGTCAGGGGTGAAATATATATATATGGAGAGAGAATGAGGGTCAGAGGTGAAATATATATATATATGGGGGAGAGAGAGAAAAGGAGAAGGATACTAAGCACTGTTCTCCCTTTGTCTCCTGGGGGTACTTTTATATGTTAAAAAGTAAATATTTGCCTCCACACTATCTTACTAACTCCTTCTGGGTTCAAAGGCTCTCCCCAGTGTCTAGGGCCTTTATTGGCCTTGTCTTTGCACACAGTGTGTTGCATCTGTGAAACTGTGCAAGCTTGGCTTTTTTGTTTCTGTTGTAGTGAAATCTGCTGTTTTCTTCTTGGACCATGAAGGGCAAAAAAACAAAACAAAAACAAAAACAAATTTAAAAAAAAACAAAATGAAAAAACACAAAAAACAAAAACAACGCCAAAAAAAAAAAAAAAAAACCTACCCTAAAAAATATTTTAAAATGAAAGCAACAAAACTTAAGCAGAGAAAAGAAGCAATCAACCAAGTGACAAGTCCCACATAAGAGGCCACATACAGGTGCCCAGCAAGAAGAGTCCAGCAAGAAGCGCTGTATACCCCGCACCCACAAAGTGAACACCAATCTGATGGCACCAAAGGGGAGACTTTCCCCAACCTCCACCTCTCACCCCTTTACCTAAGTCATGTTGGGGGACCCCTCCTCTTTCTTGGTCTTATGAGGGTGAAGTTGGGGGTGGGAACCAAGCTTTTGTTACCTCCAAAGAAAGGCTTTTTTTTGCTACCATGTCTTCCTCTGCGTCACCCTTCACTTGTGGAGGGACTGATAGGACAGAACAATGGGAGAGCAGAAGCAAGACAAAATATAATGATCATGTTCCAAGTGGCTTGGGAATAGGATGCTAAAATAAAGAGTTGGGGCCAGGAGCAACTGAATAGGGAAGGATGGAGCAGAGAAATGAGGAGAGGGGAAGAGAAGCACAGGCAGTTTTGCATTCCCAAGGAATGCAAGCTTTGGTGCACGCCAAGTCATCTGTGGATTGAGTTTTCTGAGTCCCAGCTCCCCATGCTGTGCTGGCAAAGAAAAATGCCCTTGCCCTCACCCTAGTGAAAGCGATGTGCTGAGCAGTGCATCACATTAGAGTTTGCAGGCTGCTTGAATGTTATTTGACCACCAGTCCTCAAGTGCCAACTCCTTTAAAAAAAGTAAAATAAAAAAAAACATTGGCAGAACTCCAGGAAAACAGAGTCCACAGATTTCTCCTCCAGCCACTCATTCTCTTGGCTACCAGCAGAATAGAACAAGACTCCTCTCTGTCTGTGAGACTCAGGCTAAAAGCAAACAGGGACATCCAGTGTTCCTCTTCTGTAAGAACTTTTGAAAGGTGGGTGTCCCCTGCAGCCATACCTTTTCTTTCAAAATTACTTGATTCCTCTACCACATGCAGTTCTGTAAGAAGATAAGGCTTGGAGAAGAGGCAACAGTTGAAATAGAGGTAGGGGCCATGGAGTGAAGAGGGGTTTCAAAACAGAAGGTTTGTTCTGGCAGCTGAAGTTGATTTCACTCTAGTTCTCCCACTTGGTGCTCTGCTCTCTGTCCAACATCTATTTCTCTTGGAGGCTAAGGGGCAAGTAGTAGGAAGAGGTATTGGACATATTTGAATAGAAAATAGACAGAGGTAGGTGCTGAGGATCTGACTCTGCTGAAAGGAAGAGGAGAAGGAAGGGGGTAACCTAGCTCCATTGGTGCAACTTATCAGCAAGATTAGAGATTATGGTGCTATGGGTCAAGAAAACCATAGCCAGGGAAAGGAACTTGTGAGGAGAGCCAAGAAATAACTGCAGTTTGAGGGGAAGAGAGATTCAGAGCAGACTCTCAGGCCCAATGGTGGGGGCTCCATCCTGACCCACAGTTACTGCCCTTGGAATATTGTGATTGGGTTTCCAAAGTTCTGATGGCAGCAACAGATCATCTTTCTGGAGCACTTGGGAGGCTGAAGGGGCTTTTGTCTAGTAGTAAGTGGTAGGGATAAAAAACGGATTGCAGGGGCTTGGGGGGGAGGGGGAGGAGAAAGTCCCTGCCAGGGTAAGGACAACTGGAGTGGCTAAAAGGAAAGGGAGGAAATTAAGTCTCCCAACATAGCTCCACTATCTCATAAAACTTAAAACAATAAAAACAAAACTCTCACTTTATATTCAGCATAAGCGCCTGAAGCTATCGAAATGGAATTCTCCTTTTCTATTCCTGATGTATATAGAACCTGGTCCCTACCTCTGGCCATTTGTCTTCTGTATAAAAGCTCCCCCTGCCCCTTCCATCTGCTGTACTGAATCCTTTTCTCTTGGCAGCCTCCTCCCAAGCCCCTCTCCTCCTAAATTTATTCCCTTCCTCCCTTCTAGGACTGCAATTGAGCCCCCAACTTCCTTTCTTAACATTCTGTATGCTTCCAAGGTGTGACCATTCAAATTAACAGTATTATTATTATTAAGATTATTAATAAAGATTTCTTTCTTCAAACCAGGACAGCTTTTTGATTGGGGAATGGTGGGAAGGGGGCGGTTCTGGACACAGAGAGTGAAGTATCATGGGCCCTGTTAATGACTGGGTGTTGGAACCAAACTAGGTACATTCTCTAAATAGTTCAGTTTTAACTTTAGCTAAAGCCAGAGCTGACTACTGGCTGAAACATCCTTCCTCCATATACAAAGAAAAACTCTTGCCAGACACGAGGTTATTAAATCGTTAAGGTCCAAATCCAAAGTCATTCTTTCCTTTTTGCCCCATCTCCAATGTCTCTAGAGGAAAAACATGGAGATGCTTTCATGTTAATTCCTAGGACTCTTTAATTTAATTTTTTATAGTAATAGCTTTTTATTTTTCAAAATACATGCAAAGAGTTTCCAACATTCACCCTTGCAAAACTTTTGTTCCAAATTTTTGTCCCTCCCTCCCCACTTCCTCCCTCCCCAAGCTAGACAGCAAGTAATCCAATATAGGACCTTTTCATTTTAAATGGAAAAAAAAAAAACAACAACCATCTTTTAAAAGAGCTGTGTGGTACCAAGCATCTGACCTTACCATTCAGGGATGAGAAGATTTGGGATAGATGATCTCAGAAGTTTCGCTTCCAGTGTTAAATCCTCTGATCCCAAGATTTCCACTAAGAGATCAGGTGACATGGTTTTGCTACCACTGAATTCCAATCAAATATACTAAGCAGTGGGGTATCTGCAGTATAGCTTACTCTAGGCAGAGCTCACAAGGAAACCAAAGTCATATTCCTCAACAGGATGCTACTCAAAAAAGCCACAGTCATTCTAACTCAGAACATTGAGAAAATAAATGGATCATGCATGGGATCAAGTAGAAAGGGGATAACAAGAGGGTTCATCTCTGTCCATCCAGAAAGAAAGGTAGAAGCTATTTGAGGTCCCATTGGTCCTATTATATATTCGTATCGAGATTTAATGATGTTTGAACAATCTGGATACTTCCCCACCTGAAGAAGAAGGAAAAAAAATGCTAAAGAAGAGGCAAGAAGAGAGGATATGCCTTGCTTCAGAGTAAAAATGGTTCCTTTGGCTTTCTCCATTCCCTGAATGGGTGGGTCAGCAGAAGCCAGAAAAGAGCTTGAGGTATCTGGTATGGGGACCTACCTCTTTGATAAGAAGAAAATAAGGGATGAATAAGGGAGTGGGGAGATGAAATTGAACATAATGCAGAATAATAAAGTTTTGGTTTTGTTTGGGGGGCGGGGATTACAATGGGACAGGGTAAGGGGTACAGATAGTCTCAGGTCCTAAATCACCACTCATGCCAGAATTGCACGTAAAGAAAAGTTGAGTTCTTCATTTTTCAAAACGTCAGATAATTTATTTCAGCGCAATTACATCCACCAGAGGGGCACCAGCTTAAATGCCGAGATATTAATTTTCCTGCATATGAGGCTTTCTTGTTGGTGGAATTGGGGACTGTGCTCCGAGGGAGTTGGGGCTGTGTGATCCTGCTGCGCCATGCTCTGCTAAACCCCCTTACTTCTAATTGCTTGCTCACCAGACTGTGAGAAAATAATTGCCACTATAAATTTTCTTTCCTCTGCATAAAATATTCCAAGGAACCTCTACTAGAAAAATGACTACATGCAAATAAATGAAGCCAGGCATCAGTATTATACTAGCTAACAGGTGGGGTAGGGGTCAGGACGGAAACCTGAGGAGATTGGGGCCAGCATGCTCGTTCAGTTTGGGCAAATGACATACAATAAAAACCACCTCTGCTCCATCAAGCTCAAAAATGGGGACGAGGGGAAGCAGAACAAGCAAATACAACCTCAGATAATTGTTGGGGGAAAAAAAAAACTTGGCTAAAATTTGGTTCCAATTTTTAGCATCTCTTTCCCATTCTAACACCACCCAGGAAGTACCATTTCTACTGGCAACACCCACCAAAATAACTGCAGCTTTTGAGTATGTGTGTAACAAAATTTGACCTTGATCAACAAGAGGAACCTGTGTGAGATGTTCCACTCACTCCTTCACATTTCCAAGCAGCTGCTGACTCAGAAAGCATTTTTCCCTTGGACTGCAGTTATGCTCCTCATTAAGAATGTGAAGGATGTGAGTATGGTATCTACAGAATCACAGGAATTGGAAGAGAATTAAAAGCCAACTAATCCATTCACTATCTGAACACAAATCCTCCCTAACACACTAACAACCTGTTATACAAGAAGACTTCCACTAAGGGGAAACTTAAAGCAGCCTGTTCTATTTTAGGACAGCTCTAATTGTTTTTTAAATAAAATTTTGCTTTTTCATTCCATAAAAATGAATATTTTTCCCTGTGTTTCCTTCATTCCCCCCCAAGCTGAGATAAATAAATTTTATTACAAACATATACATGTCAAGCAAATACATCAGCAATAGAACAGCTCTAGTTATTCAGGAGTTTTTCTGGATATCCAATCTAAATTTGCCTCCTTGCACTCACTGCCCAGTGCTCCCACTTCTGATCTCTGGAAGTCAAAAATGGAATAATTCTGTCATTGACAGTTTTTCAAATATTTGACAATAGCTATTATGTCACTCCTCCTAATTTTTGTTAATCATCAGATTAAACTTTCCCAGGGCCTTCAATCTATCCTGACAAGAGTTTGGAGTTGGTCACCATCCTCTGAACATTCTCCTACTTAATAATGTCCTTCCTAAAATGTGGTGCCCAGAATTGTACTCAAAACTAAAGATGTTGGTTAATCAGAAAGGATACCAGGCCATCACCTCACTAAGGCTGGACACAATGTCTCTTATTTGAAATGAAACCTAAAATTGATTAGTTTGGGGGGCGTTTTTAATGGTATAATGGAGTTATTGAATTTGCAATTCACTAAGTCCCCAGAATTTTTTAGATCAAACCGCCACTTATCCATCTTGTGAACTTATGAATTGATTTTCTGAATCTGTGTTAGAACTTTATATTCATTTCTATGTAGCATCAGTGCTAACTCCCTCTTATACAGGAGGTTCACAAAATGATTACTCAAATTCAAGGTAATCTAAGTCTACATCCCTCATGAACCCTCCGCAAACCTATTTATTTTCCAACCAGAGGACCCAATTAGTTCAAAGCAAAGGCATTTATTGAAATATCATAATAATAATATTTGCAATACAGATCAAATACAGAATATGTTCCTCCACAAATATAAACACCAGTTATAAGAGTGTCCAGGCACAGGAATCACATGTGAGGGGCAATTGATACTTCCTATATTATAGGACTTCTGATGTCTTCTGGTAACATTAACAATTCTGCTCTAGCACCAGGTTTACTCTTGGCTGGGTACAATGCTTTACTAGACTTGCTGGTGTGTTCATCTCTTTAGGGTAGGATCAGTAGTCTGTTCCAAAGTACCTCAAGACTAACACTCCCTCCACCTTGTAAGGGCAGGTTGACAGAATCATAGACTCGGCAATCCCATAACAAAAACCAGGCAGAGTGCCCCAGGGTGAGATTAGGTTTTTCCGTTCCTCCCTAAATCACCAGCTTCGGATCAAAGTCTTTGGTTATTGAATAACAATCTGAAACACTCCAAAAAGCCTCTTTGGTTTAGCTATAAATAAACTTCAACCCCAGCAAAAGGTAGAATTAGGAGGCTCCCACCTAGCCCAAATTTCTGTCTTTATTAAGCATGACTGTTGTTATCAAAGCCTGTGTGCAGTATTACTGACTTTTGGCCAGTGAAATTTTCAATCCCCCAAACCTTGTTAAACTTTAAATTTGGTCCAATGTCCTAACCTGTTGGGATCTTTCTGTATCCTGATTCTTTCAGCTATCCCTTCCTGCTTTGTGCCACCTGCAAACCTGATAAGCATACCATCTGCTTTTATCCAAATCATTGACAAAAATCATTACCAAGCAAGGATCCCAGGGACATTCCATTAAAAACTTCCAAGATAACATCAAACCATTTAAGTCCAGTTGTTCATTTAACCCCAAATCTACCAAACTGCACCCTATCTAGCCCATATGTCTCTATTTTGTTAGCTTCCTCATCATTTTAGATAGCCTTTAAGATCCCTTCCTGCTCTACATCTATGCTCCTATGCTCATTTTTAGAAATCAGCATGGTTGCCCTTCTTCAGTCCTGATACCTCTCCTATTCTTTACAACCTTTCAAAGAATGCTGAGAATCATATCTTCCAGTTGTTTCAATACCAGAGGACATAGTTTCTCTCAGCTTAGTGACTACAGATCATTAAGGACAGCCTGGTGCTTTTAATATCTCCCTACTTCTCTTGGGTATCAACTCTCCAAATATCATTTTTCTTGGTGGAGAAAACAGAAGGAAAATACAGACTAAGAAGTGCTGCCATTATCTATTGTCTTTTATTATTACCTCATAACATTCAATAGGGCCTTACTACATCCTCTTTTCTCCAGAATAATTTTAAGTCTTTTTTATTGCACTTCCCCACAAAGTTCAACTTGTTCTTAACTTTAATATACCTCACTACTTTTATGGAACAAAGTTACATTTCCATATTCACTTTCCATCATCTGCCTTTGCTTCCATCTTCAGTAGGAAACAAAGTCTAGGTTGTTTGATGAACAAACTTGTCAATCCACATCTATCTCAATAGTTACTTTCTTCTAGACAGAAGATGTGGGACTCTGGGATATAGGAAGTCAGGGCCACCTTCTTCCAAATGTAAGTTTTTAAGCTCTTTTGAGACATGGTCCCCTATGGCAGTGTTTAGGGACACCTATGGATCCTTTCTCAGAATATTGTTGTTATATGCACAAAATAGAATATCTATATTACAATATTACAAAAGAAACCAATTATATTGAAATATAATTTTTTTTTAAGTTTGCAGTCTGGGTTAAGAATTTCTTCTTTGGAAGAAACATACTACCTAAAGAAAAAGAAGGCAAAGTGCCATCTTTCCACAAATAAATCTAGGTATCATACATCTTACATTATTAGATTGTGCCAATTCTCCAAGAAGCCCCCAAATTCCAAAGGCCAGAAGAAGCCAGGAGATCTGTGCTGCCACCTTGTGGATCACAGTACAATGTAGCAATTTTTTTTGATGTCAGTAACAAAAACCAAAAGTTGATTTTTTTGCTCTAACAAAATATCCCAGGATAGTGGATATATCACTTGGGTGATTCACCTTTGTCTGCAAAATAAGAGACTTCTATAATTGCTAGGAACTATATGTATGATCCTATGTCCTACAAGCAGGGCTTATTGATTCTCTTCCTATTCTTCAGGGACACTGCTCTATGAATCCTTCAGATTCACAAGAACTCAGTCAGAATGTAGCTGAAGAAGCAGAGTTAGTAGACCTAAGACAGAAAGTATACTCATTTACCAAATTATCAGCAACCTCTTTAGCTCAAAAGTGCCATGGCTAGGTAAGGCCTATTGTTGGTAGCTCAGTGACAAGCCTTAGGAAAACATGGGGAAAAGGAGAAAATGGGAGATGAGGAAAAAAAGAAACAAGAAGATTTTTAGTGACAAGCTAGAAAAGTATAACCAACAAATGTGCTGAATGCTCCTCAGTGATACCTGGCGATGAAACTGATTAATCCAAGACAAAGACAAAATGGAGAACAAAGGGCAAGGTGAGAGATGAGAATAAAAGCAGTAGATGAAAAGGGCTCAGCACATAGTAAAACTTTCAAGGGAGAAAAAGACTGTAGAAAAAGATGTAGTCCAATGAAGTGATCTGATGTTTTTGGTGAATAATGAAAGCTACCAGGCTAGAAGACAGAGACAAGCTATATCCTATGTGGTAGAAAGGACTATGGTTGACCTGGCCTCACACGTCCTTGAACCAAACAGCCTCTAGTTAGAGCAGGGTGGGGGTGTAGCCAAGGGAGGCAGATAACTTCAGGCCAAGTCCAATCACAGGAAAAGAAATAGTTAAAAAAAAAAAAATCTTTCAAGTCTCTACAGAGAAGAGTTTGGAGAAATTGCCGAACCTTCCTCCTCATGTCCCTAGACTTAAAGAAATAATGGGTACTGACTGAGTTTCTACAAAAACTTGCCCTAGTGTGGGGCCTTTATAAAATACTAGGTCCAGAGCATTCATCCCACAGCAAAAGCACTATTGTAGTATCTGATGTTAGACCTCATACCCCTCTTACCTAAAAGCTATGTTTTAACTTATTTCCTTCATTATTTAGACTGCAGTGAAGAAAAATGGTTACCATTCTCAAAGTAAGTATAAAATCTTAGCTTTCTCTATTTTCCTTTATCTAAATATTTTTAATTCCTGTAACTATTACTTTGAAACTTTTCAGTTTCAAGAAAATGATTAAAGTTTTCAAACCACACCAGAGAAAAAATTTTCAACCTCAAGGAGTTGATTTTTAAAAAAATAATAAAAGTAGTTATGTGTGCCTTAGTTACAATGCAGGTACCAAGGCCTATTTGGGCCTCCCACAACTTCCTGCCCAAGTTCCTCCCCTGTGCCCACTGCCTCAATTCCTCCAAACTTGCATCCTTGAATCAAGCCTCCTTCCAATACAATGAGGGAAAAAATCTGGAGTCAATAAAACAGTTCTGCTTTAATGCTTAGGCCTTAGGTTTTGAGTAGAGCAGGGTTAATCTGCCCCACTCTGCCTGAGGAACCAAGAATCCTTCCTTGGGGATGGGCTGCACAAAGAATTCTACAAAGCAGTCCTGGCCAGCTAAGGCTTCTTCTACTTCCAGGTTCACCACACGATACATATTGGCATGGGCCAGACCCAAGAATATGGGCTCTTCCGAGTCTAGCAACTCCTTTCTCCGCGAATATTTCCCGCCTTGATGGTAGATCCGGAAGCCATAAGCTTGGGGTAGCAGATAATACCAGTAGAGAGTACAGCTGAGAAGAAGTTTGGTTTTGCCTCTATGCAATTCTGAATGGTTATGGTCCCAGTAGATATGAGAAGTAGTAAGATCCCGGACTTGGGACAATGGTGTCATTAGGCTGTTTGCATCCACCACCTGCCAAGAGAAAGAAAGTTTAGAATATCCACCAATTCCTAACTTTCAGTCCGAAGATGGGAAAGAAGAGCCCTATTCTATTTATAAGTTGGCCACTTGCACCTCACCCCCTCTCTCAGAGACAAGGGATATTACCAGCAAGCTTTTTAATTTGTTCCCAGTTTTATAGCAATACCATGCCTTTTGCTTGTAAGTTTAGCATAAGTCCTTAACAGGTTGAACTTCCAGGTCTCCAAGCTTCCGTTCCATAAGTCTTAGAGCAAGAATCTGTTAGGGCTCCTCACCTGGATTTCTCCCAAGCGACAAGTAAAGTTTTCATCCTTCTGGCTACCCAGGGGGCATGTAAAATTAACAAAGATGTCTTGCAAAAAGCAGTCCTGAAGATTCATTTCGTAGTAGCTGTGGAGAAGACAGAGGTAAGCTCAGGAAGAAGGAAAGGCTTCTATCTTGTAAAGAATCTCCTATTACTTCACTCAATGGTCAAATTCCAGTTTACCACTTTTATTGGTGACTGCTTACCATGACCCAGTTCTACAGTAGCTATAGAAGATGGGGACTTGGAAAGAGGTAGAGTGATAAAGGTCCTGATCCAGGGCTTAGGATTTCAGAGATAAGTCAATTGCACATGTAATGAACTAAGACCTATACCCAGCAATGGACTAGAAACTTGCTGAGGAGGGCTGTTCCAATATGCAAAAATGGCTAAGCCTGAGTGTTTCCCCACTGCCCTCCAGTCCTAGGAATTCTTAGCTTGAAAATTCTTACTCCCACTCACCTCTAGCCCATCTTCATGGTAGGCCAGCCCCTGCACAGTGCAACACACCCTTGGGGGAGGGGGACTCACCGATGGATCCAGCCCCCGTTGAATTGCTGGCCACTTCTACCAACCCACCTGAGCAGCTTGTCTGGGGGCACCTGGAGAGGTTGGGGAGTGTGCCTAATGCTTGACCCTGCTAGAGAAACAAGTCAGGGAATACATGAGATTCAATTATATTTTTCCAGCCCAATCCCCAATTCAGAAATGCCAAGAAGGACACCAGGAAGAAATCAGCAAGAGAGCTAAAATTTCCATTCTTGAAAAAGCTGTCACTTTGGAGGCATCTGACCTTTCTTCAGTAAAAGTGACTTCTGAATAAGAAAATCACTCAATTGATAAAGTTCTCTGACTTTTCATCTACTTTATGCCACATTATCTGCTTACTCCCAAGTCACACACCCAGTTGGAAGTATAGTTTCTGAGCTCAAAGACAATTGGAATTAGTCTAAAAACAAAAGTAGAAGTGAATTCTTACTTTAGTCTACTTTTGATATGATCATTCTGGGACATATTGTGTCCCTACCTACAAACTCCACTAAGAACTTTGCCACTGCCTGAAGGAAGGTAGAAGGCACAGACAATTTAGTTGAGATCTTAATATCCACTTCCAGGACCCTGTCAACAGGGAAAATTACATTACTGGTCCTATTCCTTCCACTCTGTTGGTCATCCAAGTCCTTTCAGAATTTTGCTTCTAGAAATAATATAGAAGTCAGAATAAGATGCCCAGATGGAAGAAAAGTCATTGAAGGAAAGAAATATAATGAATGCAAGAGGGAGACCTGTCCCAGTATCTCACCATCGAAAGATGGGACGCCCCCAATGCTACATCTTCTAACATCCCAGGTGGAGAGTTCCAATGCAACAGTGATATCTGTACGCTCTTCCAGTTTGTATATTAGAGACAGATAAATTTTTGGTGGTGCTAGGACCTTCAGAGAAAAAAGCCTAGAGGAAAAATGATCAATGAGAGGCCTTAAAGAAACTCTAGTACGATACAAGGCTCAAGTCTCTTGAGTCACAAAGATAAGAACATTATAAACCCCAGGATCTCTTACCTTTTCCTTCCAAGGATTCAGCTGTTTGGCTAGGGATGAACTACTATACTAGTTCTAGCTACAATCATGACTTTGGAAAGTTACAAGTTTTTTTCCCAAACCAAAACACAGTATATATTGAAAATTAGTGTTAGCACTTTGTCCTTTTTAGGTAGGCCAGCTGATCCTCAATTATTCACCTACCTCACAGCCACCTTCCCAGTGTTGGAAGGAATCATCCCCTGAACAAGCAGGGAGCTTCCTCCATTCCAGGCATCCATCAAGCAGTTGCGAATCTTCACCCAACCAGACTCACTTTCTAGTTCATGATCTCCAAAGATAGGCTGGATTTCCTGAGCACTTAGGTTGTACCATGGTCCTAGTGTCTCCTCCTAAAAGAAAAGCAGAGCCAAGAAGAGCAGGTGTCATGATGTCATGAAGGACAAACTAGACAGCAAAAGTGGACAGGGATCAGACAAAGTTAAGATATCAATTCTATTCAAATCACAAATCTTAGTCATGCACTGATGCACTGTTGGTGGAGTTGTGAACAAATGCAACCATTCTGGAGAGCAATCTGGAATTATGCCCCAAAAGTTATCAAACTGTGCATACCCTTTGATCCAGCAGTGTTACTTCTGAGCTTATAGCCCAAAGAAATACTAAAGAAGGGAAAGGGACCTGTATGTGGCAGCCCTATTTGTAGTAACTAGAAACTGGAAAATGGTTGGGTAAATTGTGGTATATGAATGTTATGGAATATTATTGTTCTGTAAGAAATGACCAGCAGGATGAATACAGAGAGGCTTGGAGAGACTTACATGAACTAATGCTAAGTGAAATGAGCAGAACTAGGAGATCATTATATATTTCAATAACGATACTGTATGAAGATGTATTCTGATGGAAGTGGATTTCTTTGACAAAGAGACCTAACTCAGTTTCAACTGATCAATGATGGACAGAAGCAGCTACACCCAAAGAAAGAACACTGGGAAATGAATGTAAACTATTTGCATTTTTGTTTTTCTTCCTGGGTTATTTTTACCTTCTGAATTCAATTCTCCCTGTGCAACAAGAGAACTGTTCGGTTCTGCACACATATATTGTATCTAGGATATACTGCAACATATTTAACATATATAGGACTGCTTGCCATCTAGGGGAGGAGGTAGAGGGAAGGAAGGGAAAAATCGGAACAAAAGTGAGTGCAAGGGATAATGTTGTAAAAAATTACCCTGGCATGGGTTCTGTCAATAAAAAGTTATTATAAAACAAATTAATTAATTTTAAAAAAAACAAATCTTAGTCATGCAAAACAAACCTCACCTCATTTTCTACAAATTTATGGAAACCACAAGACAAAAGGGAGAATGCTTCTCCTTGCAAAAATGTATAAGTTATAAGTAATACAAGGGAAGATTCATAGCTGGAGTGTAAGGCAGAAAGGGGTATATTGGAAATTACTGTTATATAAAGACAAAAAAGCATCAATTAATTTTTTTTAAATCCAGTACAAGCAGGAAACTCTTGTTCAGCCCTCAGCCCAGCATGACTACAAAGGAATAAGAGAATCTCAAATATTCCACACACCTGTCCACAGGAGAATCTCCGTGTTCCCAAGCCCAGACCGAATGAGGTGACAAAAGGTAGAGAACAAATGCTGTGAGTGGGCAGATATTGCTCCAGCAAATTCCAGAACCTACATGGAGACATATGGGTGCAGAAAGAACTCAAGAAATGTAATCAAGAGGAGATTCAGCATATCCTTAATTTCAACCATTCTATCTTGTAGTTTCCCCAAACATCTCCAATATAAACTTTGACTTGCCTTGCAATATTGTTGATAAAAGTCTAGCATCCAAACTATGTAAGAAATTGACATATATAACAGACCAATAACCAAGTACTCCAAGAATAGGAATAGTTTTCAAAAGAAGAAATGTAAACTGTCAACAATTATCTATAAGGTTTTTCCAAATAATTAATACTGAGAAATTCATACTAAAATTATGAGGTATTACCTCACACCTATGAAATTGATAAAAAAGATAAAAAAAAAACCCAACAACCCAAATAATAATCAAAATTAGAGGATCAATAGACACATTACTACACTGCTGGTAGAACTGTAATTTGGACCAATCATTTTGGAAAACAATTTGGAATTATTTAAGAAAAGTCACTAAGATGTTCAAAACATTTAGCTCAGTAATCTCATAAGTGGACATGTGCCAAAGGAATTAATGACATAAACAGAGAATTTGTGTGTGTGTGTGTGTGTGTGTGTGTGTGTGTGTATACTTATGTTTATTTGCCTGTATAAACAAAACAAAATATTTATAACACTCTGTGTGAAATATAACGTCATGCTTCCTCAACTACTTAGTAGCTTCATGCACCAAAAATACCAGTCTAAGTGGTCCCTCAGTAACCCATCATCCATTCCTCATTGTTTTTCCATCTATTTCTAGGACTTTCCTACCTTGGGGAAGTCAACTCAGTTGATTTGTTTTCCTCTTCCTACTCCAAAAAAATAATCTAAGGTCTCCTTCTCTGACCATCTCATCTATTACTAGAAACCTTAAATGGGAATGAGGGCTCACCTGTCCTGATTCTGGAAGAAATCCTTATTACTCAAGCATTCATACACCCAGCCAGGAGCAAAGAGTGCAGCTGAGAACCCATACTTTCGGATCAGCTCCATTGACTACAAAAATTAGACAAAGAGGAACATTGTTCATATGAAAATAAAAATCATTCATCTACTACCTTCTCTGAGGCTAAGGCTAATCGTAAGAACAGGATTCTCTCAGCATCTGAGTAGGAAGCAATGGGTCTCTATTGCTCATCAAACATGGGCCACACATTTTCCATCAATCTGTTCTGATGATTCAGATTATTTTGATGAACTCTAGAGTTTCTGTAGCTCCTGAAGAGCAGGTACTGATCCATTTTTATCTTTTTATCTCCCACACCCAGCACAGTGCCTGGCACATAGATAGTACTTATAAATGCTTGTTGGTTGAATGACTTCATCTCTTGATGGGTGCAGAATCCGATCTGAGCACTCTGTAGTTTCACAAATTAGCCATAAGAGGGCATTATAGAGTAGAAGAAAGCCAGAAAGAACATCCAAACAACATAGGAAGGCAGGAAACTTCATACTCATTACATTTTCAAAATAACCAGGCATGAGAAGAATGCTCGGTGATTGCATTATTTTATTCATTTAAAGCTTAATTAATGACTGAGGACCTCCCTATAGAAATAGAAATAGGATAGGACTGACAGTCAAGAGACAGACTGATTGTCTATTTTTCTCTTATATGGTACATCAACCCCCAACCTCCCTTTTCTGCTGGCTTAAGTTGTATTGCTAGAAACTCATAATCAACTTATCATCTTCCAAAACCAAATGCCTCAAATCATCACTTAAACTGACCAAAGAAATAAAAAATATATAAAAATACTATTAGTATTCCCCCAGTCTGCTCTGCTGTTCTGAAAAGGTAAAAAGAAAGAAGGTAAGAATTAGTCAGAAATGTGTAGGACTGGTGGTCCAGAGTACTATCAAGTTCAAGAACTCATTATAAGATCATAGATTTAGAGCTAGAAGACACCACAATTAGTGCAACTCATTTTACAGATGAGGAAACTGAGGCACTGAGAGACTTAAGTGACTTTCCCAACATCACAGAAGCAAGTTCTTGACCCAAAACTTATGACTCCAAACTGAGCACAATGAACAGCATTACTTCTCAATGACCTGATATTCAGGATTCATAGAACCACAGAAAAGAAGTGAAAGAAGCCTTAGAGATTGTTAAGCCTATCCCTACTCCTGCCCTTAGCTTCCACACCAGCATTCCCTTTTTTCAGAGAAGAATAGGGACATACTCAAAGACCATGTCTAGAATATGGGTCCCCCACTTCCCAGTCCTCCAGGTCAAGGGTGAACCCTGTCATCGCAATACTGGATAGCCCAGAGGTAAATAGTGTTTTAAGACTCAATTTTTCTATCCTAAGAAGAAAAATCAGCACCTTCCTCCATCCAAAATGAAAGGAAAGCTAAGAAAAACAGCAACCATTGGAAATAGGCATTAGAAAGTCATTACCCCTTCAAATGGTAACTAAGCCTGATCCATCTCCCTAGTCTACTTACCTTGTTTGTGTTAAATCCACCTCCCACGACATTCCCCCGGGCAAATATGTCCACTCCCACATAAATATTTTCCTTGCGAAGTTCAAAGGATGCCATGCGTTCCAGGTGGTCCTCCTTCCAGTTGTAATTGGTAAAAATACCATCACAGGAGTCAAAGAATACTCTGAGAAGTAGCAAGAGACACAAAATTGGAGAAGCATCAGCTCAGTCAGCTCTGTTCTCAGCCTTTTTAGAGCTTTCTTGTCCATAAGGCTTCCCTTCCTTCTTAAAGCAGGGACCAAAAGTTAGCTTCCTGAGAACTCATCTTACCTTTACACTTAAAAGAGTAGAATCTTATATACTATAAACTCCTAAAGGGCAGGAACTGTGTCTATAAATCATTTTCCATACAAATCTAAGTGTAAAGCTAAAAACAAATCTAATCAGCCTGTGCCTTCTCACCCAAAATGGCCAAAAATTCAAAACTCTCACAAGTCAGAGATACTGCTGAGTTTCAACATACACACATGTGCACGTGCACATGCACACGCACGCATACACAAACACACACACACACACACACAAACTCCAAACATTTTTGCTTTTCTTTTTTAAGCAATTCATGCTCCTCACAAGAATCAATTAATATTTTTTACAACCAACCCATAATGCTTTAAAATTGGTCTATGCAAATAGTTATGCTTAAGCTAAGACAAATTTAAAAATGCCTCATTTCCCACAAAGATAGATAGAATTCTTGTGGGTGGAAGACTGAACATCAGCTAATTAGATCTAGAAAGGCAAGGATGAAGACCAGATTCTTCTCAGAGCTTCTCAGCTAATCTAGCAACAACTTCTAATCCATATTATTTGCCATACTTATTAAATTCAGAATGGATTCTAATCGAATCTCTTCTCACCCTTCTGCCCACATTCAAGAGACAGGGAAAACAGAGATAAAGTTGCCATTGTTAAATCAGCTCACCTATTACTTTCATTCAATTCATTTTGCCAATTTAGCTGTCCATCCTTCACTACACTATCATACCAAATGACCAATCCACCTGGTACATATTGGTGCAACTGGTCAGTCAGGTATCGTAGGAAGAAAGGAGTGTTCTCCACTGCAGCCATCTGTAAGAAAGGAAAAAGAAGATTTGACATTGTCTGAGACGAGTGGGGTTTAGAAAGCATAAAGGGCTTCTCTCAGGAGAGGAAGAAAACTACTATTATGAACGAAAGTGCCTGTACTTGGCCATCATTCCTATTTCCCCTTCCCTTCCCCGCAACACCACTACATTTTATACTCTGCCCTTAGTCTCTAATAGGTGACTTTGTCTTGCTCATCCCCAGGGCCCCATACTACCTCAGGGCCATGTCACTATGTTACCACTATATATATCTCCTCTTTCCTCACTTTTCCAACTCCTCTTTTTGTGCTGTCTACTTCATTAGAACATAAGCTCCTTGATGTGGGAATAGCAAGAAGAGATTGTCTTGCTAATTTGCTTTTGGTTCCTCAATATTTAGCATGATGCCTGGCATATAGTTAAAAGCTCTATAATAAAAGCTCTATCTGTTTATCTGGTAGAAAAGAATAAGATCATGGATATTACAAAGCAGAAATACATAATACAGAAAAACAAAAAGCCACTAAAACCTGGAGCTTATAATCTACTCAATCAGAGAAATATGGCTGACATATAACTCTCCTAAAGCAGAGATGAAAGGAATAGAACACAATCAGGAATATTACCTAACCTAAAAGGGAGAAGAGGCTCCAAAGCCAATCCAATCATAAAAGAGGTAGAAAAACAACCATCCCATCACAACTCAGACCTAGAGTTTGAGCTCAGCCGGGCAAGGTACCTGGAAACACATAAGGAAAGCACACCATTCCCCAATATCAGAAAAAGCATCCTAAGGCAAGGATGGCTTTGTTTGAGAATAAGGCTAGGCTGCAGGAGCTGTTACAGTATTCCATCACAAAGAGTAAAGAAGAGAGTGAGAGAAGAGGAAAAGGTTAAGAGACAGGTCACTGGTAACAGAGGTCAATGATAAAAGGGGAGAAATGAACTAGAAAAGGGTAGAAAGGTGGCTGGGGAGAGAAGACCACACTTACACTCAGTGTGTTCTCAATGTTGATCAGCCAGCCATCAAAGCGAAAAAACTGTGCAATGCGGACTAGCTGATCTGCCACTGTCTGGTAAGAAGATGGATCTCCAGACAAGAATTTTTCACAGAGCCGCCCACCTTCTGTCCACTCTGTGATAAAGGTTCCTAAAAGACAGGATAAAAAGGTTAGGCTCTTTGATGATGTACAAGTGAGTAAATCACTTGCTAAGCAGGAGTGAGTATACCTTGTAAGGAAACACGAGAGTTGTAACTTTAGTGGCAAATGAAAAAAGCAACCAGTGCATCTGCAGTAGTTCTGGCTATGCAATAATGGCAAATCTTTATATTTTGCTACATATTACTGTCCTCTATAATCTATCCGGACTGATGTGGGGCTCACACACACTTGGCACAAATTCCATCACTATCGTGAAACTCTCCTGCTTCCTTCAAACTTTAACTCATGTACAACGTCCTACATGAGGCTCTTCTTGACCTCTTGGATGCTAATGTCTTCCCCAAACCCAAAATTAACTTGTTTTTATTTACATGGGTTTGATATTGAGCAAACTCATATCAGGAGAAGTAGAAGGTATGAATCAATGGTATGAGTCAAACTGTCTGCAAGGTGACCATCATCCCCATTACCCCTGAACCAAATATTATAATTATACTCTGCCCTTGGAGCACTGTCCTCTTACAGATGAGCTTTCACTTTGTGTTGCCCATAGCCAAGCCCCTGTAGCTACTTCCAATATATAGCCACATCCTATTGTCACCATACATATCTCCTTTGCCCTCACCTTTCCAGATCCCCTTCATATGCTGTCTTCCCTTTCCATTCCCAACAGAATGTAATCTTCTTAAGGAAAAGAGCTAGTATTCTGTTTTTGTCTCCATATTCCCAATGCCTAGAACAATGTCTTACATAGAGTTTAATAAATGCTTGATTGATTAAAGTTCATAAAAATACATTAGATATGTTTTCTCTCATTTGATCCTTACCAAAGCCTTGTGAGGTATTACTGTAACCATTTTACAGGTAAGGAAACAGGCTTATTTATGGTCATTTTTTAAAAAATGCTCTAAATCACTATTAATTAGAGAAATGCAAATTAAGCCAATTCTAAGATTCACTTTACCTCTCATATTAGATGACAGGAAAAGATAATAAATGTTGGAGAAACTGAGACACTAATGCATTATTGATAGAGTTCTGAAATGATCCAACCATTTTAGAGAGCAATTTGGAACTATGCCCAAAGGGCTACAAAAACTATGCATACCCTTTGATCAAGCAATATCTCTATCATGTCTGTATCCCAAAGAGATTATAAAAGAGGGGAAGGATCCTGCAAAAACATATGCACCAGCTCTTTTTGTAGTAGCTAGGAACTGGAAATTGAGTAGATGCCCATCAGTTGGGGAATGGCTGATGGTATAAGAATATAATGGAATATTATTGTTCTATAAGAAATGATGAGCAGGCTGGTTTTAGAAAAACCTGGAAAAACTGACTTGAACTGATGCTGAGTGAAGTGAGCAGAACCAAGAGAACACTATACATATATAGTATTCTACACATTATACATATATATATATGTAGACTATACAACAAGATTATGTAATGATCAACTGAGATGGACTTGGCTTTTTTCAGCAATGAAGTACATCATTCGGGGCAATTCCAAAAGACTTGAGATAGAAAGTGGCACCTGCGCCCAGAGAGAGAACAATGGAGACTGAATATGGATCAAAAATAATATTTTCACCTTGTGTTGTTGTTTGCTTGTTTTTTCTTTCTTTCTCATGGTATTTTACTTTTTGATCTGATTTTTCTTGTGCATAATGATGAATATGAAATATGTTTAGAAGATCTGCACAGGTTTAACCCATAGCAGATCATTTGCTATCTTAGGAAAGGGGCTCAGGGGAAGGCAGGAAAAAAATTTGGAAACATAAGGTTTTGCACAGGTGAATGCTGAAAACAATCTTTGCATGTGTTTAGAAAAATAAATACTATTAAAAAAAACAACAACAACAAAAGAGGTAAAGTGCTGCCCATGGCCTTACCACTAAAGAAATATTGGAGGCAAGATCTAAGCCCAACTCTCTCCTGATTCCAAGGCCAGTAATCTTCCTCTATGTGGTGTCATGCCACTTCCTTCAGTGATATTAGCAGCTCACATTTATGTAAAATCTTAGGTTTTACAAAATACTTTATTTACATGATCTCATTGGTCCTCTCAGCAATCCCATTAGGTTGTTATCCCATTTAGCAGATAAGAATACTGAGGCACAGATAAGTCAAGGAACTTGTCTAAGGACCCAGAGCTAATAATGCTGAAGAGTTAGAGAAGTTTCAAAATTAGGTTTCTAATTTCAAAGTCAATGTTCTTTCTACTACACCCTAGGCTAAGGAGGCAGTGTAGTAGAAAAGACCTCTGGGTTCCAGTCTTGATCAGTATACATCCTGTATGACTCTGGGGCAGATCATTTTAAACTCTATAACTGTTTCCTAATTTGTAAAATGAAGGAAATGGACTTTTAAGATCCCTTCTAATGGGATCTTATCTGTGAACTATGAACTGAACTTGTTTTTATACACTTTCAGTCTGCAACAACTCGTCTGATTTTTTCCTCATTCCCACATCCCTCAGACCAACTAATATATATGCTCTCTTTAACAGAAGCCAAATTCAGCCTGCTATCACTCTTACCCAGCACAGAGACCCCATGCTTATGGGCAGCATTGGTCCAGACCACTGGAGGGATGGTGACTGTGTGATGGCTGAAGTACACAAAGATGTCAATGTACTGCCAATGGTAGAAGGTGTAGGGAGACTCTGTCATTGAGCCTTGAATAAACCTAGGTAAAGAAACAGGATGAAATAAAATCACAGGATGCAATGAAATTCAATTCAATTCAACAAGCATTTATTATATGCCAAGTATGTGCTGGGCCCAGTTGGATAAAAAGACAAACTAAAACAGACCCTGCCTTCAAAAAGCTTCTGTTCTGTTGGAGGGAAAAGAACACATATGTATGAAATGAAATTCAAAATGGAAAGAAATGGAAATATATGGAAAGTAATTTCCAAGTAAAAGGTACTGGAAACTATATGTATCTCTCTTTTTTACATTTGGATTCTGACATATCATATTTATCTGTGTGTATATACCATGTTCCCTGATCTCATCCCATCACCAGAAAGTAATAAGAGGGCAGGGATTATATCTTATTCAGTTTTATTCCTACCTTGGCAGATATTGCAATCATCTGCACACAAGTCCTGAGAAAATGTTTGCCATAAAAATACCTAGAAGCGTATTTATCAAGTGACACTCTGAACACATATGAATACAATTACATGATACTCTTTACAGAAATAAAGGAAGACAAGTAATTGTAGCTATATTAACAATTTGTAATTGGGTTATATCAATATAATAAACATGATGGTACTTCTTAAGTTAATTTAATGCCCCAACAATCAAAGTATTAAGGAGCTACTTTAGAACTAAAAATAATAACATAATTCATCTAGAGGAACAAAGGGTCAAGATATCAAGGAAAATAATGGGGAAAAAAGGCAGGAAGTAAAGGGGTCTAGTAGTATCTGATCACCAAAAAGCAGTAATCACAAAAACGATTTGATGATGGCTAAAAAAATAGAAACATTTGAAAAGTATCTGAGAATAGACTAAATAAACAAGATACAAAGGCAAATGAACACAATTGCAAAGTATTTAACATAACCATTACAAGAATACCACAAATGAATTCCAAATGAATACATGACCTAAATATAAAAGTTTATAAAGCTTAAAAAAATAGAGAAGACAAGATAAACTTTCACAACAGGGAAGAGAAAGATTTCAAACAAGTTAAATAAAAAATTTTGAGGAACTAAAAATTTAAAAACTTTTGTTCAAAAAAATCAATGTAGTAAGAATTTAAAGGGAAACGCTTATCACAGATTTTTCTGATAAAAGGCCTGATATCCAATACATATAGAAACTTCAAATATATAAGAACAGTCTTGTCTCCAACTATGTGATCCTGGTCTAGTCACTTAATTTTTCAGTGTTACAGGCAAATCTCTAAGATTATAAATCATAAAGAAGTTGCCAAGATTATTTCCTCACTAGGGCATTTCCTATTCCAGTGAAATCACAGGTCCAATATCTATTTCCTATATAAGAACAAGAATCATTCCCCAAAAGACAACTTGTCAAATGTAAGTTTTCAAAAGAAAAAAATGCAAGCAACCATATGAAAAATGCTCCAAATTACTAATAATAAGAAAAAAACAAACTAAAACAACTCTGAGGTTTCACAAACTGACAAAAATGACAAAAAGAAGAAAAATAGCAATTGCTATAAGAGCTCTGAGAGAATAGATATAATCATGTACCTTTGGTGGAGCTGTTAATTGGTCCAATCATTCTAGAAAGTAATTTGGAGCAATACTCAAAAGTCACTATTTTCTTTGATCCAGCAATAACACTAGGCATATATCCCAAGGAAATAAAAAAAAAAAAAAAAATGAAACGGATCCATGTATACAAAAATACTATTTGTTGTAACAAAAAATTGGAAACAAAGTGGGTGTCCATCAATTTAGGGTTTATGAATCTCATGGAGTATTATGATAACTCACAGATTCAGAGTAATGTGGGAAACTCATAAACTGATGAATAAAATGAGCAGAACTAAGAGAATAATTTATATTATGATCACAATAATGAGACAGAAAAACTCTGAAAAATTTAGAACTCTGTTTAATACAGTGATTGGTCATGATTTCAAAAGACTTGATAAAGCATGTCTCAAAAGTATCCATATGTGCAAAAACGCTTATAGCAGCTATAGTGGCAAGGAACTGGAAAATGAATGGATGTCCAATTACTGGGGACTAGATGAATAAGTTATGATATATGAATGTAATGAAATATTATTATTTTATAAGAAATGATAAACAGGCTAATTTTAAGAAAAGCCTGGACTTATATGAACTGATGTTTAGTGAAGTGAGCAGAGCCAGAAGAACATTGTATATAGTAATATCAAGATTATGTCATGTTCAACTATGATAGACTCATCTCTCTCAGTAATGCACTCCGTCCAGACAATTCCAATAGAACTGGAATGGAAAATGCCATCTACAACCAGAGGGAAAACTATAGAGACTGGATGCAGATAGAAGCATACTATTTTCTTTTCTTTTCTTTTCTTTTTTTAATGATGTTATCATCATTCCTTTATTTATTTTTTTCCATTTTTTTTTTTTTACTATAGCTTTTTACTTACAAGATACATGCATGGGTAATTTTTCAGCATTGACAATTGCAAAACATTTTGTTCCAACTTTTCCCCTCCTTCTCCCCACCCCTTTCCCCAGATGGCAAGTTGACCAATACATGTTAAATGTTAAAATACAAATTAAATACAATATATGTATACATGTCCATACAGTTATTTTGCTGTACAAAAAGAATCGGACTTTGAACTAGTGTACAATTATTAGCCTGTGAAGGAAATCAAAAAGAAGCATACTATTTTTACCATGTTTTGTTTTTTTGTTGTTTTTTTTTTGCTTTTTCTTTCTTGTGAATTTTTCCTTTTGTTCTGATATTTCTGTCATTTCAACATGACAAATATGGAAATATATTTATAGTAACTGTACATGTATAATTTATATCAAATTGCTTGCTATCTTGAGGAGAAGGAAGGTAAAGAAAGGAGGGGAAAAAATTCAAAACTCAAAATATTTCCAAAATGAATACTGAAAACTATCTTTACATGTTATTAGAAAAAATAAAATACTATGTATAAAGCATTTCTCTCGAAAGAAACAACGAACTACAGTTACAGAATAAGACAGATATTTAGATAAAGTCAAAGCCTTGATTTGTCTTGTACAACTATCCTAATTCGCTATAGAATAGGATGAGTTGGTGGGAAATGACATGATGAGGAAAAAAAGGGAAAAAAGCAACCACAAAATATTTACAAAATACATAAAAGAAAAAGACAAAGTCAAAAAGAACACAGGACAATTCTGTTACTTCCTTTTAAAATTTAACAATATATATTATAGGAACTATAATGAATTAACAAGGAACTAATAGAAGTTTTATTCATACTTTGTTGTTCATCTTTGCATACTGAAATATTTGTGTTTATATATGGCTAACTTAATAAAAAAAAGATATTTTTAAAAAGATGTTTGTTAAATTGAATAACTGATTTCATCTATGTCCATTCTAACTCACCCCTACTGCCAAAATAATTCCCCATGAAGCAAGATCACAAAATCCTAGGGTTAAAGAGAGAAAAGAAAAATCCCCTCATTTAAAGATGAAGAAATAAACCTACAGACAAGGGGATTATAAGATCTGTCCAAAGTTACACAGTATGTACCAAAATCAAAAGTTCAATTCAGTTCTTCTGACTCCAAGTCTTGTATTTCTTCACTGTACCACCCTGCTTTTCATTAGTGGGAGATATCTTTCAAATTTGGAAGAGCAATGATAATAGAATAAGTGAGATTGCAAAAAGAAGTGGGGAATACCATAATCATTCAGGTAAAATCTCCCTATGTTCTATAACAAATCTTGCAAGTTATAGGATTATAAAATCAACAGATAATAGCCTAATTTACTCAATATCCCCAAACTAGTTAGTTGCAAAGGCAGACCTTGAACCCATGTCTTCTAACTCCTAATTAAGCACTCTTTTAACTACAGCTTCTTGGTATCTCTCAATTTAACTACTGTTTTATTAGGTAAAGAGGGTATATTCACTCACCTATCACCTAAGTAGCCGCCCATCATGTCATGGCATAACAGAGTCCGAGGCCTCTGGCTTTGAAGTGGGGGCTGGCGATCTGCTAGGGGTATCATAGCAATATTAAAGGCATCATCTCTACCTGGGTTCCATGCCAGAAGCTCCTCCAGTGATGAAAAATAAAAGCTGACAGGTTCAGTGGTGATCTTATCATAGTTTCTAGCTGGACAGATGAGAGAAACATTGGGGACAGCCATTGAAATATTGTAACTTTGAAAGTGATAAAGAAATGAAACAGGTGAAATCTTGAAAGGAAGGCAGGAAGCTTTGTTTTTTGTTTTTTGTTTTTTTTTTTTTTTCCCAATTTTTTTGTGTGTCAGGATCCCTTTAACTATTGAATGAAGCCTAAGGACTCCTTCTGAGAATGTTTTCAAGTGGATAAAATAAAATATGTAGAATTTCAAAGGAAATTAGTTATAGTAAAATACAAACACAGTTATCAAAATATCTTAAAAGCAAGTTAATGGATCACAGGTTAAGAATCCTTGCCCGCAAAAGTGAAACAATATGCACAGCTTCGGGTTTTCTCACCTGGCAAGGGCTCGGGCTTAAAATTGATTACCTCTCGAAAAACTGGACTCTGGCTCTCTTCCACACTTTAACAAAGGAAAAAAACACCAAGAATATATTATTACAAAATGGACTAGGATTAAGATAGAAGAAATTTTTCTCCTTAAATTTTAGAAATTCAACCTATCTTTTCAGAGTTTGCACAATTGCTCACATTATATAATACATTTCTACATACTGGCAACCTACTCTTCCTCTTATCATTAGATGCCATGTCTGCTAAAACAGCCAACCCAGTCTTCTGACTTGCTTCAAAGACTAAGGCCAGATTATATCAGAGGAAACATTGTCTTCAAAAAACATTGTGCTAAAGTACTGGGGAATAAACAGTTTCTGCCCTTAAGTAGTTTATACTCTAATGGGAGAAGAAAAAACACAAAAGAAATTTGAAAGGGAGGATAGGCACAAACCAAGGAAAGACATTGGAAAAACTTGGAGTAATTGCAACACCCAGCTTAAAATACTTTCAGATATATTCTTTTTTTGTATCTCTCATTTTAGAATGTAGGCTTTTTACTTCCTAGCTGTGTGACCCCAGATAAGTCACTTAACCCCAACTGCCTCAGGAAAAAAAAAAAAGAATGTAGGCTCTTTGAGGACAGGAATTCTTTCATTCTTTCTTTTTAATCCCTGGTGCCTAGCAAAGTACTTGGCATATTTAATAAAAGCTTGCTGGTTGATATACAGACTAAAGGAAAATAAGGTGTCAACCTTATTAGTGAACCTAGAAAGATGCTAGAGTTCTCAACAATTATCCAGCAGTTTGGAAGAGGGGTGGAAATATAGGATTAGGATAATGACAATCACAATCCATCCATCTCTGCTCATTTTATAGGGCTCTCTCAGTCCTATGCAAAATGAGAAGCAGGGCAGGAGAGCCTTCTGGGCAAGTAGGTGACTCGCCTATCTTCCAAGATGCCTATAGCACAATGCGCAGAGATTAAATGTGTGATCCCCTGGGAAAAGGGATCAATTTTCCCATAGGCACAAACAGAATTATTGCTGCGGAATTCCATACTGGTTAGGTTATAAATGTCCTAAAAACTAATTTCTAGCTCAGAAGCGAGAAAGACTGCACAATGGAGAGATGTGGTAGAGTGGGGAAGTGTCCAAGATTCAGGATTGTCCAAGATATCAAGAGTTGGAGATATAACCCAAAAATCATTACTGCAGGAAGTGGTTAATAATCCATTTTACTATTCTTGTTTGGTTGATCATATAACCCTTGAGGTCAGAGCTAAGCCCTAATTTTTGAGATCAGTGACTTTGAAGATAGGAAAAATCCAAATGGAAATATAATCATTTATACTAGATAAATTAAGCCATAAAATGTCAGAGGTACAAGGGACATTGGGACTCCTCCATCCCCAGCCCGTTACAAGGTGAGGACTCCAGAGCCCTCTTGAAGTGACTTGTTCAAGGTCAAGCAGTGAAGTGGCAAGGACAAAAAGAGAACCCAGGCAGATCTCATAAAATTTAAAAATAAAAACCGACATCCTAATTTAGCAGTTTCACATAACAGTTAAAAGCCCTGAATTTGAAGCCAGAGTCTTGCATTCTAGTGCTGGCTGTGCTACTAATGAACTCTGATCTTTTCTAAGTCAGATTTTTCATGTTATAATGAAGGGAAAGGACTGGATAATCTCTAAGATCCTTTTGGTGATTCTAAATTACAAGATCTTATAGCCATCCCCTCACTAGACAAATAAGGAATTCAAAGAGGACTGACTTCTCTGAGGTCATCCAGTTGTCGTTGGTTTTTATTTTTAAATGCAAACTATTAGGTTGTCAAAGAGGGAAAAGGGAAAGCTTGGGCACAGTGGCCTCACCTAGGCCGGCAAGCAAGAAACACGCAAGTCGGAGGAGAGCAAGGAGGTGAATGCTCACGCCAGAGGGGAAGAAAAATACGTCTTTTGCGTCACAACATCGCGCGCTCTCGGTCTCTCCTCCCCAACCCCCACCCCGGCTCTCTAGATCTCTTCCAACTCTTTCTCCCGATATCCCTTCACCTCCGTCCAGGCCTCTTCGGCGAACGCGGCGGCATCTTTTCAGTCTCTTCCAGCTCCTCCTTCTTCTCCACCGCCCCCCGCAATTGCGGGCTGCGCCACCTCGGTTTTCCCCGGGTTGCATCCTCGGCCGAAGACTCCATTGGATCTCCCTGGAGGAGTCTCTCACAGGTTCCCAGACTCGCTTTTGTGACTGGCCCTTGGACTCCCGGCGCGAGCTTAGAAGCCCCGGCTCCAGCCAGTGGCGACGTTCGGCTCCGCCTCTTGCAGGTCCGGCCTCCAATCAAGAGCTCCCAAACAACCCAGGATACATTTAACCTTAGGGAGGGTCAGAGTGCTGGTGGGTCGCTCCTGGGTTTGTGTAGGTAGGTGTTCTCAGAATTAGAGATAAATAGAATGTACGATTGTGGGGGCGGGGTGATATAAAAGGGTTTTGTCTTAAGTAAATTGGGATACAGATTTTTTCCTTTCCAGCTTCTAAACCTTCTCCTGTTTCCAGCTTGGGTAGCCGAATGTCAAAACTGCTGGGATAGACGCCCACGCCACGCTGAGTTGTGTATATTTATTGCCACTGGCTTTGAAATATTTATGAGGCGTCAGGAAATTCTGAAAGCTATGCTTCCGGTTGCCCTGACCCCAGCTGGAGCCTGCAGCTGGATCTGGGCGGTGGTCATGCTGTGCTCTGCTTATCTTGGGACGAGAAATAAAGACGACTTCCTGAAAGCCTAAAAGTGAGTGCTACAGAAGATTATGATCCCTCTACTTTGTACAAAGTGACTTTGTAGCAGTGGAAGAAACCTTAGCGACTGGAAAGGTGCAGTGAGCAAAGATCAACATTTGGCTTCAGAGTACCCGAATTTAAACGGAAATTTAAATCTGGAATTTAATCTCTAGACATTTTATACCTGTATAATTATACAAGTGGACACGAGATGGCCTCTGAGGTCCCTTCCTGCTCTAAATCTATGAAACTATGATGACATAATCTCTTTGTTTCCCTACAGCTGTAGATGTATTAATTAATCATTATTATGATTAATATTGAAGGAAAGAAAACAAACATTTATTAAGGATCTCTTATACAGTGTACCATGATCTTTACGAATAGTTTCTCATTTGATCTTCACAATAACCCTGAGACATAAGTGCTGTTATTAACCTCATTTTATAGTTGGGGACAGAGGTTAAATGATTTTCGTAAAATACACACCTAATAAATGTCTGAGGTCAAATTGGAATTCAAGCCTTCCTAACTCCAAAGCCAGCACTCTAGCCCTTGTACCGCCTAGCTGCCTCTAATAATGAAAGGGATGCTAGCTAGAGATATTATAGTCATATCATACAAAAACTGGAATAGAATATATCAATTTTATTGACTCCCCTAGCTTTAGGAAGGTTACTCTTTTTAAAGAATTCTGGATATAAAAATACCCTAATTTCCCTCGGTCATACACATCATAATGATTCTTTGTTTTGTTTTGTTTTTGGCTGAGGCAATTGAGGTTAAGTAACTTGCCCAGGGTCACACAACTAGGACATGTTAAGTGTCTCAGACCAGATTTGAATTTAGGTCCTCTTGACTTAAGAGCTGGTGCTACATTGCGCCACCTAGCTGCCCCTCATAATGATTCTTTAAAAAAGAAAAGAATTTTTTTTTTTTAAATCTCGACTATACAATCTCTAACACCCCTTTCAGGGAGGTCTCCAAGACTGAAACTATTTTCATAATAACACTAAGACATGATTAGCCTTTTTCACTCTCATTTTCTCACGTGGAAATTTTCAGAAGGTTTGTGGCCTGCAAAAATAAAGCAGCAAACATGAAGAGGGAGTTAATATCTTGCCTCAATATATATAAGCTACAAAAACAAAAGTTCTTTGAGATCTTTGACTATTTTTAAGGATATAAAGGAATTCTGGTACCAAAAAAGTTTGAAAACCAGTATTGTAATGCTTTTAAGGAATGCAAAAATTTTTTTCCTCATAACCTTTTTAGGATAGTATTAATAAAGCCCTTCATGGGAGGAATTTATGACCAAAGAACATTATAAAAGACAAAATAAACAACTTTGATAATATTAAATTTAAAAGGTTTTGCACAAACAAAACCAACAGAAACAAGATTAAAAGGAAAGTACAAAGCTTGGGGGAAAATCTACAGCCAGTGTTTCTGATAAAGGTCTCATTTCTAAAATTATATGTGTCAAATTTATAAGAATACAAGTCATTGCTCAGTTGATAAATGGTCAAAGGATATGAACAAAATTTTAGATGAACAAAATTAAATGCTCTAAATCATTATTGATTAGAGAAATGCAAATTAAAACAACCCTGAGGTACCACCTCACACCTCTCAAATTGGCTAAAATGACCGGAAAAGACAATGATAAATGTTGGAGGGAATGTAGGAGAACTGAAACATTAATGCATTGTTGTGGGAATCATGAAATTATCCAACCATTATGAAGAGCAATTTAGAAGTATGCCCAAAGGGCTATAAAACTGTGCATACCCTTTGACCTAGCAGTGACACTACTGTACCATGTGCAAAAATGTTTTAGCAGCTTTTTTTGTGGCAGCAAAGAATGGGAAAATCCATCGATTGGGAAATCATGGAACAAGTTATGGTATATGAAGATAATGGAATATTATTGTTCTATAAAAAATGATGAACAAGCTGATTTTAGAAAGGTCTGGGAAGATTTACAAGAACTGATGCTGAGATAAACAAGCAGAATCAGGTATACATTGTACACAATAACAGCAGTACACAATAACAACAATAACAAAGTACGATGAGCAACTATGAAACACTTGTTCTCAATGGGTCAATGATCCAGTGCAATCCCAATATATTTTGGATAGAAAGTTGCTCTCTGCATCCAGAAAAAGACCTGTGGAGATTGAATGTAAATCAACAAATGCTATCTTAACTCCTTTTTTTCTGTTGTTTTTTTTTTTTTCCTCTCTCCCATGGTTTTTTTCCTTTTGTTCTGATTTTTCTCTCCCATGATTCCTAAAGCAATGTGTGTTAAAAATACATAAAAATAAAGCCCTTCATAACCTAGCCCTATCATTCTAGCTTTCTTACACCTCAATCCCCAAAACATACTCTTAAATCCAATAACACTGGCCTTATGATTATTCCAGGGACAAGATACTCCCTCTCAATTCTCTGGCAGTTCCCTGGTCCTGGAACACTTTTCCTTCTCTGAACTACTGAACTCTCTTCCTTTAAATCCCAACTAAAATCCCATCTTTTAAGGAAGTCTTCTCTGACCCCTCTAATTATTTCTTATCAGTCATAGAAGTAGTTTGCTTTGTATATAATTGTTTGCATATTGTTAACCATTAGAATTCAAATTTCTTGAGGGGTAGATCTGCCTTTTGCCCCTTTTTATGTTCCCACTTTTAAGGATGGCACCTGGCACATAGTAGATGTTTAATAAATGTTTATTGATTGATTATTTTACAAATGAGGATCTGAAAGGTTAAATAACTTGCCTAAGGTCACAAGTCCTCAAGCTCAAGTTTTTTACCAAAACTAATGCTCTTACCATTATTCCATTTTTTTCCTCTCAGAGGAAAAATATATTTAATTACTTCTGTGAAAAGCCTTGGCAATAAAGTAAGGATATTTTCATTCACTAAGGATATCTTGATGACTTCAGCATCAACTTTTTTTTTTAATTAAAGCTTTTTATTTACAAAATATAAGCATGGGTAATCTTTCAACACTGACCCTTGCAAAACCTTTTGTTCCAAATTTTTTCCTCCTTCCACCTCCTCCTCTAGATGGCAGGTAGTCCAATACATGTTAAATATGTTTAAATATATGTTAAATCTAATATATGTATACATATTTATACAGATATCTTGTTGCACAAGAAAAATCAGATCTAGAAATAAAAAAAAACAAGAAGGAAAACAAAATACAACCAAACATCAACAGAAAACGTGAAAATGCAATATTGTGGTCCACACTTAATTCCCACAGGCCTCTCTCTGGGTGTCACTTCATCACTTCATCACTGGGTATAGCTCTTCATCACTGAACAATTGGAACTGATTTGAATTATCTCATTGTTGAAGAGAGTCATGTCCATCAGAATTGATCATTGTATAGTCTTGTTGTTGCCAGTATCAGCTTTTAAGACATGTAGAATTATAGAATGTCAGAGTTCAGACAAAGTTCAGTAACATCTCAATTCTAGTACCTTGTCTTTGCCTTGTATGTAGTTGTGTGAGGGTTTCTTTTTATGTAGTTCTTTTCTTATTTTCTCCCCCCTTAGATTTTTGACCTCCTCAAGATCAGGGACTATCTTTGGTGTTCTTTGCTTCTCCAGTGCTTAGCAAAGTGCCTGGCACTTAGTATGTAAATAAGATAAATGTTTATTGACTGACTGAATACTCCCTTAGTGTGAGTTTCTCTTAAAGTTCTATCCTGGAACCTGTTCATTCTCTACCTTCTTTCCTTTGCTGGTATTATGCTCACGTGCAAACATTTGTCAGAATTCCTGTGCATCTGATCAAGAAGACTTTAATTTGAAAAGAGAGGAGAAATGAATAAACTGCCCAGACGGATCTAGCCAGTCTGATACCAGGAAAGAGTCAAGAATAGAAGAGAAGACCAGGCATTCATGAAAGATGACATCCAAGAAAATCAGCAATATAAACCATGGTCTCAGATATCTATATACAAAAGTATAAAACATGGATTATAATCATGGTAATATGAGATCCTAACATGAGAAAATGTTGACTTTACTTATATCACTAAAATTTGGTGGGATAGAAATTTGACTAGGATACTTTATTGTAGAATGAATAAAAGAGAGAGTGGAATAGCATTTTGTGAGAATACATAGTCTATATACATAGATAGTATGGCTCCTACTTTCTGGGCTTACTTATTTACCTCTAATTGCCATCACATCAGTAGGGCTAGGATTTCTGAAGAGAAACCACCAACATATGGTTTTCAGAGTATTAAGATCACCCTATTGAAGGTGGGAGGATATGCTTATACTATCTACTGTAACTCTTGAGCCCCCATCAGTGTTCTCCATTTATATAAAATCATTTACTATTTAAATCTCAACAAAAGAACATTTATTTAACTTTAGAAGACAAAAGCAAGAATAATTATAACTTCACATCTACACATTATATGACAAATACAGAAATATATCATAGTATACTTTTATCATAGTCTCCCACCAATATACACAATGTCCACAGGGGAGAAAAAGCCCACACTTTATAGAAACTAAGTAGGGGTGCCCATGAGTGGAGAAAAATAGACACTCAAATTAATTCACAACTTGTTGCTGTAGATCTTGATGTTTTTGGTTCCTTCAGAAACAAGATAAGTCACACAAACCTGTTTCTCTGCCGATTTCTTCCCTTCTAGTTTCAGCTCTAATGCTGAAAACATTCCTTTTTTTTTTTTTTAAAGTAATTACAAGTTCTTCGTTATGGAATATTATTGTTCTGTAAGGAATGACCAGCAGGATGAATACAGAGAGGACTGGCGAGACTTACATGAACTGATGCTAAGTGAAATGAGCAGAACCAGGAGATCATTATATACCTCAACAACGATACTGTTTGAGGATGTATTCTGATGGAAGTGGATCTCTTCGATAGAGAGCTAATTCAATTTCAATTGATCAAGGATGGACAGAAGCAGCTACATCCAAAGAAAGAACATTGGGAAATGAATATAAACTGCTTGCATTTTTGTTTTTCTTCCCGGGTTATTTATATCTTCTGAATCCAATTCTCCCTATGCAACAAGAAAACTGTTCAGTTCTGCACACATATATTGTAGCTAGGATATACTGTAACCTATTCAACATGTAAAGGACTGCTTGCCATCTGGGGGAGGGGGTGGAGGGAAGGGAAAAATCGGAAGAGAAGTGAGTGCAAGGAATAATGCTGTAAAAAATCACCCTGGCATGGGTTCTGTCAATAAAAAGTTATTTAAGATTAAAAAAAAAAAAAGTAATTGCAAATTCTTATAACTAACAGGGCTCTGAGAAAGTATTTTGCTATGTTAGTGACAAGCTTATTCCCTTAAGCCAAATTGTAAAAAATCCTCAGGTTTGCTTTCTGTGTAAAATAGACGAATACAACCAGATCTTTACTCAACAGAATTCTACTTTGTCCAATCAACACAGCAAAGTATATATGAAGCTTGTCTTAAAAAAATAATAATAATTCATTTTATATAAATACAAAATGAAAAAAACTTTTCCGTTTATATAGCAGAAGATAAACTACCAGAAGTTTCAATGGTTAGTGCCTTATAATAAATATAGGTTTAAATCTGTTTCAGGAAGCCTGACTTTTCCTTCTGTTTCTTCTTCTCAAACCAGAGAAGGCAGTAGAGAGCAATTAGGCATCTCTGAGATGTTTCCCCTCTTTCAATGCATAAATATCATTGAAAAGCAAAAACTCAAACTACACCAGAATTCAGTTTTCTTCAGTGAAGTCCTCAGCAATTCTTCCAGCTTTTATTTAGTCAATCCACAGAACAATGCTAGTTCTAATTAGCAGGATTATATAGCTGCAACTGAAGCTTTCTTATCACCTGCTTCTCCTACTAGCTTTTTAGCTTTTTCACAGCTGGCTTTTCAAATATTTCTTAGTCTCAAATCAAAGACTTTTCAAAGTTATTGACATTTCTTTCTCTTATAATGGGAAACTCATGAAATCTATCTTCCTGTGAGTTATGAACCCAACAATACTTATTTGATCTTCTCATTGTCTCTAAAAAGTTACTTTGTTTACAATCTGGTCAGATACAGTCTTTCATATTCTAAAAACATTCATGCAAAGTGAAAGTAAACTAAAAAATATCCAGACTCGGTCATTTCTCTGATTTCAGATAGATCCCTTTAAAATCTTGTTATCAGAAGCCATTCATTATACACTCTTTCTTTCTTTCTTTCTTTCTTTCTTTCTTTCTTTCTTTCTTTCTTTCTTTCTTTCTTTCTTTCTTTCTTTCTTTCTTTCTTTCTTCTTTCCTTCCTTCCTTCCTTCTTCCTTCCTTTCTTTCTTTCTTTCTTTCTTTCTTTCTCTCTTTCTCTCTTTCTTTCTCTCTTTCTCTCTTTCTTTTTCTTTCTTCTTTCCTTCCTTCCTTCCTTCCTTCCTTCCTTCCTTCCTTCCTTTCTCTCTCTCTCTCTCTCTCTCTCTCTCTCTCTCTCTCTCTCTCTCTCTCTCTCTCTCTCTTTCTCTCTCTCTCTCTCTCTCTTTTTTTGATAAGGCAATTGAGGTTAATTGACTTGCCAAGGATCATACTGCTAGTAAGTATTAAGTGCCTGAGGGCAGATTTGAACCTAATATGCCATCTAGCCCTTCATTATGCATCCTTCCTAACAATCTTTGTTACTACTTCACTTTTTTTTTCTGAGAAACTGTTTCTTCATTAATGAATTTTATAATTTTTTTTCAAAAGTTCCTTCCTAGAATTGTACATGTTCAAGCTATATTGGATTGCTTGCTGTCTTGGGGAAGAAGGAGGGAGAAAATTTTGGAACATAAGGTTTTGCAAAAGTGAATGTTAAGATTAGCAGGATGATTTCTGAATGTCCTGGAGAGACTTACACGAACTGATGCTAAGTGAAATGAGTAGAACCAAGAGAACACAGCAACAAGATTATATGATGATCAATTCTGATGGACATGGCTCTTTTTAACATCAAGGTGATTCAGGCCAGTTGCAATGGTCTTGGGATGGAAAGAGCCATCTGCACTCAGAAAGAGAATTGTGGAGACTGTGGATCACAACATAGTATTTTCATCTTTTTTGTTCTTGTTTGCTTATTTTTTCTCTTTTTTTTCCTTTTTGAGCTGATTTTTCTTGTGCATCATAATAATTGTGGATAGACGAATTGTATATATTTAACATATATTAAATTACTTGCTATCTAGGGGAGGGATTAGGGGAAGAGAGGAAGAAAAAAGGAATATGAGGTTTTACAAGGGTGAGTATTGAAAACTATGCATATGTTTTGAAAATATGTTTTTTTTATTTTAAAAATGTTTTTAAATGAAAATATGTTTTAAATATCTTTTTAAAGATGTTAAAAACTATCTTTGCATGTATTTGGAAAAGTGAAATGCTTTTTAAAAATAAATAAAGTTCTTTTCTACCTATTTCAGCAAGCACATTGTGAATAGTACAAAAGGGATGCTACCTAATATACATATTTGTATATATGTGGAAACCTAAGAGAAGAGACATGGTAGAGAATATTTGGATTAAATTCTATAAATGTAAAAATATAAACAATATCATTGCAAAGAGAAACAATCTAGACTACATGAATAGAGGAAGGAATTAGATAAAGAGTTTGGGAAACAAATAATAAGCCAGGCATGGAAGCAAAATATCATAATTAAAAGTTTAAAAAATTGAATTATCTGGATATTCATTTGTACTCTTTGTCTGCTAAAAGAAGAGCAGGTAATAACTTATTTATCTAAATGGTAATTTCATCTTTCAAAAGGTGTAACAAACAATAAGAAAATTTGCTATTCTGGATGTGTTTATGACCAAAAAGAAAGAAGTACTAGTGATAAGATCATTGGAAACTAATGAGTACTCCATCACAGGAGATAAAGAACAAGAAAATCAAATGTAGAGTGATATGAAGCTTAGGTTTTAAAGATTCAGAGAAAATATCATTAAAATCTATTAGCACAATATTATTCAGGAAAATCATGCCAAGAAGACAGGAAGCATTCAAAAATAAGATTCTAAAGACATAAGAAAAAATTATTCAAATTTGTAGAAATGGGAGGAGCTGCTTAAAAAGGGCAATGAAACCAAACAGAACTCATTGACACACAATTGGTTATTTCCAGCTTGCGTCTCATAACAGTATACTTGATGTGCTCTTTCCATTTTTTATGACATCTTCATTTCATAATATCAAACATCTGGGACTATGATGTTTGATTCCAAATATGTTGGTCCTACTGTTGTTGACAAAATTGTTTGTTATAGAAATGCAGCAGAGATGTTCCATTTTTCAGTTGCATGTCCTCCCCTTTTATTTTCAAATTCTCTTGCAATAATAATTTAATTGGGTCTCATGTCAAGCTTTCTGCAAACTTGCTTTTCTTGTTTCATTTTATTAGGCAACATAGCTCATTGAATTCTATAAGACACAGCAAATGAGTTTCATTCATGATGCCTATGGATGTCACATCACCCCATTTGAAAAATAGGTCAATCATCTATTGGCTGAAACAATTATTGGGTTCTTTGGGGCTCCTCACTATGGTGATTGCTTTACATTGGTTAAACATCCATTGGAAATGCTGACAAGTCATAGTGATGTCTTTTCTTTTACCTAATTCTTATTTTATTTTTATATCAGTAGTTTATATAACTAGTTTTTGTTTTGATTGTTACTCTAAGAGGCTGATGGCCTAATTGCCCACAAATCTGGAAATAATTCCCACATTAACACTTTATGTGGGAGTTATTTCTTAATTTGTGGGCAGTTAGACCATAAACCTCTTAGAGCAACAACTAAAACAAAGACTAGTCATATAAACCACTGATACAAACAAAAAACCCCAAGCCAAACTAATAGAAATAGCATTCTATAAGTACTCTGTGGGCAGCTAGGTACATAGTGGGCAGAGTCCCAGGCCTGGAATCAGGATGATTTTTCTTCCTAAGTTCATATCTGGCCTCAGACAATTACTATACCCTAGTGTGTGACCCTAGAAAAGTCATTTAACCCTATTTGCCTCAGTTTCCTCATCTGTAAAAATGTATTGGAGAAGGAAATGGCAACCACTCTAATATCTTTACCAAGAAAGCCCCAAATTGGTTCACAAAGAGTTAGACATGACTAAAATGACTCAACAACAAAAACATATAGTAAATTTCATAAATAAAGATCCTTGCATATGAAAATTCTTCATGGAGAAGTAAAAGGATAAAGCATTAAGTCAATCCATTGGTTTTCTAGAGCATTTCTTGCTGTTGTTCCTTGTTCATAAGCCAGAAAGAAAAGAGCTTCTAGTCCCACATACATTGTATCCAGATGAAAAAAGGAAACTATTCAACTGAACCAATGTTATATCCTTGATAAATATACCTTCTCCCTGCTTTGAATGTTCTTACCTTCCTGTAGCTAAGTAAATCTCTTTTTATTAATGATGAGATGGACTAGGATTTCAACTTCTAATTTAAGGGAGCAGCTCTGCCTGGGGAAGACCTGGCCTACCATAAGGTTTAAATTTAGGAAAATAAGAAAAGCAGTTCACAGCTTAAAAACTTAAAAACTGTCAAAAACTCAGCCTGCTTTTGAGTTATCTAGAATCAGACTTCACAGGGTCCAGACACAAAAAAATTACATCTTAACTTTCCTGGCTCAACAAGGAAAAATGATTTGTGTAAAATTGGAAAATATTCAAAATGGATATTCAGTTTGTCCAGAACATTTGATTGATACTTAGGAAATTTCATGAATTGAAGTCATATAAATCTCAAAAATCAGTTTTAGCTCAACAAAAATATATGTATGCATATATGTGTGTGTGTGTGCAGGTATATATCTACATATATATCAGCCCTGAGAAAAGAGCTTGTTTAAGAGATATAGTAACATATATTATACAGAAATTATATACAAAAATTCTGTAAATTCGTTTAATGATTAGTCCTTTACATCCAGATGAGTTTAACATATGAAACAAGTTAAACAATCTTTATGTGTTTAAGTTTGGTAAACTTTTGGTGAACTTTGGTAAAAGAGATAATTTATCTACTGTGTTTCCCCGATAATAAGACACTGTCTTATTATTTTTTTGGGCAGAAAAACACCAGAGGGCTTATTTTGAGGGGAGGACTTATTTTAATGAACATTGACAGCAATGTTAATAAACAGGTAAATGTGAACAAAAAAAAGTATCTTTATTCAATAATGATCATGTCATCTTCTTCAACAACATCGTCATAAGTGTCCATACCCTGAATTTCGTCCTGGATGTCTTGCGCCTCTATTTCCTTCAGAAGAAGTGGACCCAATCTGTCATGTCCAGCAATATAGCTCTCTTTAAATGAACATGTCTTGTCCAGATAACCTGCTCGTAGTGCCTTGGCGACACAGCTATCAGTAATTTTATCCCATGACTTCTTCACCCAAGTCATGACTTATTGCAGACAGGGCTTCACAAAGTTTCCACGCTGATTTCTTTCCATTCTATTTTCAATGTAGTCATTGACTTCCATGCGCAAATGGTCCTTGAATGGCTTGTTTATTGCAATATCAAGGGTCTGGAGAGAGGCAGTCATTCCTGCAGGAATCATTACTTGATCTATTCTTCTCTCTGCAAGGAAGTTCTTCACTTCTTTAGCACAGTGAGTGCTGGCTGAGTTCTTCTTTTATCCTCCATGATTCCCCCTGAGTTCTTCTTTTATCCTCCATGATGCCCCTTTTATCCTCCATCATGCCCCCTGACTCCCGCTTACATACCGGGTTTTTATGTTGTCCTGCCTCAGCTCTCCTCCGCGGCACTGTTCTCAATGGCGCCAGCAAGCAAATCACTGGGGAAGAACAAGATGATGTGCTCACTGCTGCAGCTCTGATTGGATGCAGCTCAGAGCGCGGCATGCGTTTCACTGGGACGGTGCATACAGAGGGTACCGTAATATAGCGTGTAGCACAGGGGATCACCTTCACTACAGTAGCAATCTCAATAGGGCTTATTTTCCGGATAGATCTTATTATCGGGGAAATACAGGTAGTTTTAAGTTGCAGTTAGTAGAATTTGATATGGGAGATGAAACCTCTTGGGGCACCAACTGATATATTATTTCTGAGTTTTGAATTTGATTGCCTGATCATTAAGACACCTACACTTGAGAAAAATTTCTTAAGCTACTCAGAGAAATGTGACCCTGAACAAATAGGTGTCAAATAGGATAAGAATCATGAGGTTTTGCTCAAAGTGAGATCTTTCTGACTCAGTTTCCTAATTCTGTTTCTTTGTTTCATACTTGATCATTCCTGACTCTGATAAAGTAATACTATTAGAATTGGATATCAATCTAAATTAAAGAAGTTTTATTTTGTCATGTGTGTGCCCTCAGGCTGAGGCCTGAAGAATCAATTTTGATGGTCTTATCATACCTCCATATTTTCCTTTTATAACAAGTTCCTATGATAAGAGCAAATGATCAACACAAATTCAAGTATATAATATCTTGTTGTTTTCAGTATGAAAATATGTATTCAATATATCCTAAATAATTTGATGAATGAGTATTTGACCTAGTCATCCATTTGTTATAGATACATATAAATGTTTGGTGAAATAAATTCTTTATAACTTTCCAAAATAATGTAAGAACAATTAACATGAAGAATGAACTGTTATTTTATTGTTCATTTGAAACTAAAACTGAAACATCTTTAAGATTGGTATATACTGTAAGTCCTGTGATACAAATATATTTCATTACCTGAACATTGCTGCTCAATATACATTGGTTTTTGTACATCTTGTGGACTTCTTTTTATCTCAGATCATCCTAATCTGTATTTCTTAGAATTGTTTTATATTCTAGATTTTGATCAGTTACAGTTGCATTGGCCAGCTTCATGGAATTAATTCAGCCTTTGGACACTTAAGTCAGTTCCAACTTGCCACCCTCTCCATAAAAAGATGAGCTCCTGCAAGTGACTCAAATCTACTCCATTCTCATCAGGAAACCGTTTCAGAAGATGAGATCATTCCCCCTGGCATCCAGAGGACTTTGAGCCCCATTTGTTTAAAAGAGGAGAATAGGAACTGATTGGTGAATGGACCCCAAATTATCCAGTCTCTGGATGAGTTTCCTGTTACAATGTATTTGGAACTTAGAATGGCACAAATTTTCACATTTCAGACATGGGATTCCATAATGTTTTTCAAATCCCTGAGAGATATACTGTACAACATATTTAAAAATAACCACAGATATTCCTAACTGCAGATACTGTTTTAAGGAATGGCATTAGAATCCAGATCATGAATGTGTTAAAAGAATATATTAAAAAATGTTTCATTTTATTCCAATGTCTTACTTCTATTCAAATGTTTGTCAAATTCCATGCCTATGGTTGTTATTATGAAACATCCATCCTATGTGATAATGTCTTATACGATCAATCACAATTGGTATAAATCAGCAGGTGAACAGGTTTGAGACAACAATTAGAAAATAGTAGTAGTAGAAGAGATTTGTGGGATTACTCACTGATGGAATTCTAGCAGATATATCTACTATTACAATACTTGCTGTTTCAGCTGCAGCTCTTATAAAAACTCTTCCGACTGCTCAATTCACAGATAAATCAGCAAAAAGTATATCATAAGTATATCATAAGTTTTTAGAAAAAATTAATATAGATTATGAGTTGAAACAATAATTAAACTTAGGGGAACAATCATTAATATAATTAGGGAATCATGTGAACAATTTAGAATCTCGATTACAACTAACTTTTTAGCAAAAAACATGGCAAGAAGCAATGTCCATGGAATTGATCCTGATAGTGTAGCTAACCAATTATTTGAGTGGTTAAAAAAGATAAATCCTGTCCATAATCTGACCTTTATGCTTTTGCATTTTGTTCCTCTCACATGTTTTATTTTGCTACTGATTGGCTTAGCCCTTTGTGCTGTCAAGTGTGTTCTGTAATCATTATCAACTATGAGAACTGAAGTCCATAGACTTCATTTTTAATTTAAAAAGGAAAGAATTGTAGAGGACCAGGAGATAAGATTCCATCCAAAGCTTTGAGTTTTACAGTTACTTGGCTCAAAAAACTCCCTTATTGAAATAGCAGACGCTGCTTATCAATATAATAAATTAATAATCTAGTGACTGAAGCAAAATGCAAACACTACTTTTTGGATTAAAAGTTAAACCTTTGAATTTAGGACAGGAAAGAATGTCCACAAGGAGGCTAAAGGTATTTGGGAGAAAGATACATGAGATAATTGTATAATAAACTTTATTCTAATGCATATCTAAATTATTTACATCTCTAAGTAACCAAGATCTGGGGCTTAAGGGGTTTAATCATTTACATCATAGTAGAATTTTGTTAGGCTATAGGAATTTTTAAAAGAGTGTCATTTGTAATCAAACCTATGAGCATTTGAGGTATATATATATATGTATTTGTGTCTCTGATCAATAAACTTCAAAGAGTCCATAACCAGGACTTCTTTGCCTAGCCCTGGTATGTTACATCCTTCATCACTACAGAAGCTGGACTCCAACATTTACCCACCACAGTTTTGAAGGTACCAACAAGATTTAGGGAAGGAGCTTGGTACCCTAAATTCTTGACAAAATCCCTTTCTTTTCTTCTGAGTAAATTTGGTCAAATTTCACCTAAAGGGAGGATTTCTTCTAGAGAGTCAAGTTGAGACCAGACTTTCCCCTCAAACCTAAAAAAACCCCTCTGAGTTATGTATGGGGTAACTTGATCTTTACAGAGACCCCACTAAGGAATATATTGGAGTGCTTTGTGTTCAGTGAAACAATTTGGAAATAATTAACAATATAAAGTCCCAGTAAATTCCCTGGGAATAATCCTTTGAAAGGTTTTTTTTTTTTTTCAATAAAATATTGAGGGACTGTTTTCATGCTCTTCAGAGCTGAAAAATTTGAGCATCTACCTAATTGGAGAATGGGCTATCATCAGTTCTCTTCAGAGAACTTCTCCTAAGGGCATACTTAAAGTGTCCCCTCCCTGCTATTCTCCTAAGAGCATACTTAAAGTCTCCTCCCTGTTATCCCCCTAAGGGCATACTTAAGCCCCCTTCTTGTTATCCTCCCTATTTCAGCCAAATATGGGCAACTATGTATTTATTAGTCAGGTTCAACTTCTTGGGTAGTTCCCACGTTTAGAATGTAAGATCCTCAGCCAATAAGGATTAGGGATTAAAAGCGTCGACCCAGCCCCCTACGGTGCTTCCTCCCTTCGATTATCTGCTCGATGGGTGGGACGCCCGATTCTTGAGAGAACTATAATAAACTTTGCTTTGCTTCTAGAGATCTATCCAGTTTGTTTTTTTTTTTTTTATTAATGGTTTCTGACCCACACAACTTCATAGTAAAATCTCTAAACCTTGCTGTATTGGGAAGGAGGGGGGAAAAAATTGGAACACAAGATTTTGCAAAAGTGAATGATGAAAACTATCTTTGCATGTATTTGGATTAAATCTTTAACCTGAAGGGCTCATTTTACAAGTCAAATCTTTATAGATTTTCTTTAAGATTCTTCCTTCAACCTGTGTTTGGTTTAGATAACAATAGAAACAGCAAGGAGAATATAAAAACTTAAATTCCCTAAAGTTCATTGTAGACTGTGGGTTTCTAATTTAATGTTATTCATATAGTTCTGTTGGTAATAGTTTAAAAAAAAAAAAAAGGTTTGAGCTGGTTTTTATCACATCACCTACTTATTGGAGAAACAAAATTATCCTAAATTCTTTGGATATCTGTTTCCCAAAAGAGTTTAGCAAAAATGTCTAAGAATCTCTACAAGTAACCTAAACCAGGGAAATTGCTGTCTTCAGAGCTTTTTGAAGAACAGGCCCTTTCCAACATATCAAGAGGAGAAATTCTCAGGAAAAATCATAAAACTGTATCAAGAAGAGATTTTTTTTCAGAAACCAGATGTCTACATCAGACATCTAAGCTCTAAGATATGTGTTGATGACATGGACATTGCAAAGGGTTACTAAGAAAGAATTTGAAGTGTAATGGGCTGAGGTTCAAGTTGATGCAATGAGATCCCAAGCACATGAGACTAAATAGTAATTGGACCATACTCTATTAATATATAAGCTTGGAGAAAGAATGGCCCCCGCCCACTCTTTGTGCAAGTCCTGATGTGTTGTATAGGAAAAGACGATTTTGGTGGGTGGAGGCAGGGGAGTGGAAAAGGAAGGGGAAGGAGAGACTGCTTGTATTGCCATTGCGATTGCGAAGGCTTTTCAGCTCAGATCCCCCTCTGTTAGCTGGCTTCCTGTTGCAGCTGCCCATATTGGTATCGCAATCTTTATTCACTTCTTCACTTCAATAAAGATTGAAGATTTTCCCCTCAACCTGAATTCCTGACTCTGGCTGATTTTAAATACGCGGTCATTACATTGAAGGTTCACTCATAATCTCTCCTTTCCCATGTGCCTGCTGTCTTTGTAAGGTTGCCTTATGAAAAGGAAAGCTTGCCTTGTGGAAGGGGACTGTCCCCAAAGAATTCTGTCAATGTATCAGTCAATCTTTTTCTATGTCACACCTCTCACACTATTCACAGAATGGTAAACCACCTAGGCCTCATAATTAACAATTCTTAGTGCCTTCAGGTGTGTGTTGTTTTGTTTTTTTTTTTTTTGTATCCTAGTAAGTCAGGAAAAAGGATAAATTTGATGTCATTGGATAATTGACTATTAGCTAGTGATTTACTGAGGAAATTAAAGGGGGAATTGAAAAAATCAAAACTAATATTACCTCTGGTTTCTACTATATTTTCTTTGTGATGTATTGATTTTTATAATTTAATTAATATTTGCCTGAACTCACCGTGCTCAGGTTATTTTATTCCCCATTCCGGGCTCTTCCAAAGAGAGTCTAAACTTTGGCTGATAGACCTCTAATTTGAGCACTCACACCCCATATGGCAATTGAGCTGATTTTCTAATTCAGGAACAAATAATACTCTTTTTTCCTTTGATCCCTTTCTCTGTCAGGGACCTGTTATATAAAACAAAAGGTTAATAAAATAACAGCTCAGAGCCCCCATTTAGGAAAATATTTAATTTCAGGTAGAGATTTAGATCTCTAATCGATTTAAATTGTAGTTTAAAGATATAGATGGAAGAGAATGTTATCACTCACACCATTAGAGGAACATCTGTTTATTGTATGTAAGGCCCAACCAGGTTAAGTTGATACCTGTGGTGATCTTCTTCTTTTAAAATTAGTAGAATAGTTCTCTCTGGGGGGGCGGGGGGGGGGGGGAAGAGGGGGGAAGAGGGTAGGTTTCTCAAGGGAGGTTTTCTTGAAGGCAGTCTTAGTTGCAGTTGAAAGTAATAATCACCCAAAACGCAGCCAGGTGATAAAAGTTCAGATCTTTTATTGTCTCTAATATAGCCCGGTTAGCTTAGAGCTCTCCGAATATCTCCCAATCCAAAGATTTTGTCCTTCAGCCTCTGCCTCTGCTTTCTTCAGGCTCCAGCCAGCACAAAGATGGAATGACTCTCTTGTCTCCTTCACTTGGGGCTCAGCTAGCTTTCTGGTGAGTCTTTCAGACCAGCTTGGTCTCAGTGGGGGAAGTGCAGGAGTCCAGCCACTACAGTGGTGTGAGATGAAGATGAATCTGATTGTGTCTCTCAGAGAGCCTTCTTAATCTTCCGCTGAACTCTCGACTCATAGCTTCTTCCTCTGAAAACTCTTCTTCCACCACCAGCCAGCCAAGTGGAAAAAATATTCTCTTGAATCACTCTTCACTGGCATATATATGACTCTTCTGAGAGAATGGGATTATGGGTTTTCTCCCATAGTGCTCTTTGGCCCTAAGAGCTTTAAGGGAGATGTGAATTCAGATTATCTCATACTAAACCCTGAAATTTCCCAAACGTGTGAACTCCAAGGAGTAAAGGTGCAAACACAAGCATTGTATCAATTAATTCTACTTAGTACCTTGTTTCAGGTTCTGGCCCAAAACATCTTCTTGTAAGATCAGATCAATAATCTATCAACTCTAATGAGTTAGCAGTTTGTAAAGATTCCAACAGATACCATCCTCCAAAGACTTATTGTTTGTCCTTACTTGTCTTTGTGTAATTGGGGGTAAGTTTGATCTTCCCTCAAGGCCCATCATACTTTGTGGTACTGATTTCTTAGCCAAGACTACAAGAGACAGATGAGTCCCTAATTGTCAGAGAGGCATGTGAATAGCCATACCTGAATGCCAACCTATTTTTCCTAATATAACAATTATTTCCCTCCATTGCTATGTATTAATAACAGGGGTCTCCCTATCTTCTCATTGGGGTTGATGGACTTACTGAGATGGCCAGTCTGACCTGCTTTGTACGTCATTGTTAATAAACTGCTTATGCTCAGATTCTGTACCTCAGTTTACCTTTATTGTATTTACTCATCATATTCTGAAAGCAATATGATGAAACTCCCCACCTACAGAACTTACTCTTTCTCTGCCTTCTGTTTTGAAAATTTGGGCTCAGGATGTGACTTCAGCTCTCCAATTACTGGAGTTCTTACTTGCATGTGAGTAATTGATTCAGAGACCAGTTGTTTTCAGGACTATTTATGGGAATGAGTGAGTGATGACTTCCCTAGTGTGATTCTTGTCCCAGACACCACCAGCTTTGGGCAAGTTTACTACAAGTTGCACAAGTTTCCCTGAGATGATCTCAATGATCAGTCTCCATTGGCTTCTAGAGTCTTTTTAGGCAGTTCTGAAATGGGTGAAAGAGATTTCTCTATGGTTACTCTTAATTCAATTTTAATTCCTTTTCATATATTTGCTAGTATCCATGTGGGACAATTGGATTCCTCTATAACTTTTAATGTCACTCTACCAAGTAACTTCATCTAAGAAAACTGGCCACCTTCTGTGTAAAGGCAAGAGTTATATTTTCTTTTGTTAGTTCCTTTAAGTTATCCTTTTCTATCCTTATTTCTTTATTAATGAAATAAATAATCCTAGTTCTCACCAATAATAGCTTTTTCACCTATGATGAAATGTGTATTAGTCAACCTACAAGAAAACTGTTAATAAAAACTATTATTCCTAATATATAAAGTTGATTTACTCATTTCCAACCTACTTAAAATAAGTAAGAAGGTGCCCAATCATTCATAGTCCTTAGACTAAGTATGAAAAAAAAAAATTGACACTATTTGATCAAATGAAATAATAATATCAGATAAGAGGCCTGTTCCAGTATTCTGAAGGATTTCATTATACTCTCTGAGTTCTGTATAAAGGCATTAAGTTTTCTAGAATTGGGAAGTTCCATGACTAATAAGTTACAAAGGAGAAAATATTTCAGTAGAGATAGAACAGAGTTGTATCAGAGAACAGATATCTAAGAGCAGAAAGGAAAGTCCCTCCAAAAAGGTTTTTTTTTTTTTTTTTTTCCATAATTACTCTTAGTAACTATCTATTCATAGACATTATAATATAACCTGCTATTTCATTACCATTTCCAGGAAATTTTGTGGAAACCACCAAGAGAACAGCAGTTAACTAGAGACAGATATAAATGTAAATTTAGGCAGAGATCTATCAACCTCTGTTTTATTTTTAGGAATTTTCCTAACATTGTTGGCAGCTTAGAGTAGTTGTGATTGAATTCAAAATTTGTTTGTTTAAAATTATTTAAAATAAATTTCCAGAAGTCAAAAGGAAGGCCTTTCGAGGTCAATTTATAGCCCCTGAACTTAAAACAATCAAGTATTATAGTAGTATGTTACATAAAATTTCTCCTTTAGAAAGAAACAGGGCTACTCTCTTAAAGGAATTTCCCCATATTTTTATATGCATCTGTGTTTTTCTGAGTTCTTTCAATAAAGTGTCTAATGGTCAAAAAAATTGTGGTCCTTGAGAAAAAGGAACAGAAAGCCAAAGAGACAGAAAAAGAGAAAGCATTTTGTTTACAGGTGCCAGGAATCTATGCATTGGAAAATATAAATAAAAGCAAGATGATTACTTCCTTCAAGTATCTTGCATTTAAATGGATATAGAGAGCAAGCACAAAAAGAGGAGCTAAAAAGGTGAAGGAAGGAATAGAGTACAAAAACATGGCAGATGTCCTTAAGTGGAGGATAAGTACTGAACAAGATAAGGCCAAAGGTGGCCTATCAAAATCTAGAGGATTTTGTGTGTGTGTGTGGTTTTTTTTTTTCTATTTTCATATAGACTACTGGAAGGTAATCTTGAAGGAAAAAAATATCTGTTTATTCAAATCCATTGAAATATCCTGGGATGGCTTAACTATATAAATTTGCAATATCGATACCCAAAGAGAATGTATATATGTTGCATCTCCCCATTGTAACTGATTTATAATTTTTTTTTTAAGTGTGGTCTCTCTCGCCTGTGAAGTGCTCTTCCACTGGCCAAAGTTTCTCTTCAGTCGGAATTCTCACAAGTTGAACCTTTCTTTAGCAAAGTAATATGTGAATTATGCCAGGAGGATTTTGACTTGAGAGTCCACAATGGTTGTGTTTGATAGCAGGCAAAAATGGCAATTCTACTTCTGTGTCCTGAACAGCTTCTCCTTTTCTTTTCTAGTTACCTATGAAGGGGAAAATCCATGTCTCCTTTTAATTTCTCATTTCTAGTTTTCAGTCATGTGAAGATTGACCCAAGGGCCAGTAGAGCCTTACTGAAAGTTAATGCTGTCCCTGCAAGTCTACTTTGCCTATTTAATGAATTTGTGAGGGGGACATATATGTTTAAGTAAGTTGCCCTATCATATTTATATGTTTTTTACTAAGTTCTAGTTCCCCTTAGGAGAACTCCAGTGTCTACTGAATTATAATTCAGCTATTTCTCACAATTTAAGTTTTCTAGACAAGTAAGTTTGGCAGAAAGTATCTTCTAAAAGTAAAACGAATTTCTTAACCAAGAGCTAATAAAATTCAGAGTATTTAGTAACCTAAAAGTGAAATTGAGAAATCAATCGGAGAAATTATTGCTCCTTCAAATTCATCTTTCTAATGATCCATCCAAAAATAGATACTGAAGTTCAAATCTTCACTGGAACAACAAAATAAACTCTAAGCAAATTTAAATTATTTAGTTTTTGAGAGAAAGATTAATTTGTTTTAACTAGCTTTGAAAATAAAACTAAACCCCAACAGAGTAAGATTTTAATTTAGTAGGGGAGTCTCAAAACCTAGCATGGATTTCTTGAAAAGAATGCTTGCTGGGTTAGCAAGTTTGCCAATAAAATATATATATGGATTGTCTTTTTGTGTATATTTGTATATGTTATGTTACCAGTTCAGTGAAAATGCTACAGAATTTTTAGCTTAGGTGTGGTCAGTTTTGGAAAGAGCAAAGTAGTAGCTATTGAGCTCAATCTTAATAATATAATTTTCACTTTCTGCTTTGAACTGGTCAAGCAGAACAAAATCAGGGTGGGAGTGGGAGGGATAAAAAATAAATAGGAAATGCCTCCCTTTTCTTCCAAGAATTATTTCAAATTATACTTTTTTGTATGAGAAGGTGAGAATATTATAGCCTCAAGCAAATTAGTTTAAATAAGTGTTTAAAAATGGGAAGAATATTTCCCTTAGTTATGTTAGTGTGAGAAATACCGAAAAGTTAAATTTCCACAGAATGTTGTGAGCTTCAAAGTAATGTAAGCTACCAACTGTAAGTACCATTGACCAGTGAATTTTCAAAATGTGATAAATTAAGGAAAGTCACGTTTCCACAAAACAATTAAGTTTCAGTCTCTCAGAAGCCTTGAGTAAACAAGGAATTGGGGAACTAGGAAGGCACAGATGGACTCAGCCAATCAGAAAGAGTCTTGTAGTTTTGAGAAAATCACAAGCTTAAAATAATAGCTGATCCAGCTCAAATTGTTTGGCATCAATGACCTGATGACCAAATCGCTATTGCACTTGCTTAATAGGTTAATTGAGTATTAACACACCCCATCAGAGGAATTTTCTGCCATTTTTGAACATGGAATGTATGATGAGAAAGGGGGGACATATTTAGAGGAAAACATACAATGGGCATATCAGAAGGATTGTAATCTGGAAGGTAACAGACCAATCAGGCCTCTGAGGGGAGGGACTGTGCCCAAGCTAAATAAAGATTCTTTCATTTCTGTGCTCAGGGCTCCCTCTTCCTGAAGAGGAGCAGAGCCGCTTCTGGCCAGAAACATTAAGACAATTCTTTAAGATTCTTCTTTAATAAATTATCCTTGATATCTGATTTTCAGTGTCAAGTATGTTTCTAACATTGAGAATTAAGAATTTAAATATTTGTGGTCACTCCTTTTGGATTGATTCCTACTAAGGAAAATAGCTTTTATTTCTTTATGGATGTTTGTCTATTACTCTTTAACCTACTCAACATAGCTAACGTTTTCCTAATATAGCTGAGATGTTTTGCATTTGAAAAATTTTGCACTTTGATGCCTAAAAGATAAGCCTTGTAAAATGTAAACTATATGTGACTTGAAAATTTTCAAATGCTTTAAATAAAAAAGCTTCATTTATAACTTTGAAATTGGAAATAGGCCATGACAATCAGTAAACTGGAATATTGTATGACTTAGGAGTAAATAAAAGTTGTTTATCTAAAACCAAGCTTCAGGAGATAAGAAAACACTAAAAGTTCCCACTCCATCCTTTGTAGTTCTTCTAGGAAAATAGGTTTTTAGTCTTGAGAATTACATTTACACAAATAACAAAGTTCCCCCAAACCTTAAGATATTGCTTTAAAAACATTTATCTATAAACAAAATGGCCTTTCATTTTGGAAAATGATCTTTTAATATTTATATATGCGTAACTTGGTGAACTGCTGATAAGAAATCTGACAAAAGGGAAAAAAGATATCATTATCTGTAGAAATGGGTATGGAAACAAGAAACATTTTTGTGAATCTTTTACTTGAGAACATGGACCATGACATGTAAAAATTCAATTTGAAGTTTCAGTTTAATATCTATATTACAAAATGATACATGGATTTAAAAAAAATTATATATTTAAATATGAACCTACTCAAACATTTCCCCACCAGATGAAACTAAGATAACTTCATCAGACTGAATCAGAGTGGCAAGATGGAGAAAGTAATTGGTCATTTAGTTCAGAGGACTTCTTAAACTTTTTCCACTCCCAACTCATTTTTGCCAGAGAATTTTTACATGATCCTAGATATATAGGTATATAAATTAAACATTTACTGATAATAAATCATAACTTTGCAATTCCTACATTCAGTTATGATACTCCATTCTGGGCCATGACCCACAATTTAAAAAGCTGGGATTTAAGAATAATGTAGTTAATTGTACACAGATTGATTATACAGTATATGTGAGAAACTTTGTGTACATAAGGTAGTTAATTGTTTTTCTTTGTCAGTATCTATATTCCTGCAGAAACATATTCCTTTACAAGTAAGCACACTAAGGTTTTGGGTTCCTGGGTTTGTTTGGTTTGGGGAGGGGGGGAAGGGGGATGGAGAGCAAGCGCAGTTGGGTTTTTTAATTCTAGAGTAACCAGAAGGTGTCACTGTGAAACAAAGTTGCACAAAAACACTCTTCTATTCCTACTCCCAAACAAAAAAAGAGGAAGGAGCTGATTTCCCACCCCCCCCCCACCCCCCACCCCCCCCCCCCCCCCACCCCCCCGCCAGATCACACCGTTCTCTGCCATTCGGCTGCCCAGAGGCATAATCTTTTTTTGGATCTCATTTTATTCCCCATTCCGGGCTCTTCCAAAGAGAGTCTAAACTTTGGCTGATAGACCTCTAGTTTGAGCAGTCACACCCCATATGGCAATTGAGCTGACTTTCTAATCCAGGAACAAATAATACTCTTTCTCCTTTAACCCCATTCTCTGCCAGGTTAGGGAATTTATATAAGACAAAAGGTTGTTAATAAAATAACAGCTTAGAGCTCCCATTTAGGAAAATATTTAATTTCAGGTAGAGGTTTAGATCTCTGATTTATTTAAATTGTATGTTTTTCCAGCTAATTTCTGATTTGATCAATTGTCCCTTACTTCATATACACTAAGTATAGAGATAGGAAATATACAGAATTCATAACTGAACATGGAATTTTATGTGAAATAAAGATCAGGATAAATAAACAAGCAATTAGTATATATAAATACCTGTTAATAAACAGGCACAGGGAAGAGAATTTATGGAGAGAAAAACTTTTTGGAACTTTCCTTTTTTAAAGTGGTGATTGTAAGCTGCCAGCAGCATCATTTTGAATACATTGTTCCAAGAGGGATGCAAGGATCTGAAAGGTAATTTGCAATTGCTTCCTTAGCTGGCAACCACTCTTCTTTTTGCCACAGCTCAGTCCTCTACTCTACTCTTCCTGATCACCCATCATGATCACCCCTCTGTTGCCAACTCCTTGATTCTCTCTCAGTTCTGTCACAGACAATCTTTTAAATAATTTTCCAACTGACTCCAGGGAGACTTTCTCATCTGCCTGGGAATAGGCAGTCTACTCTTCAAAACTCTCTGACCAAGACTAGTCTGCCCACTCCTAGCAGCTAAAAGATCACAATAGCATAGTCTTTCTCAGAGCCATACATATACATATGTGCATAGATGATATATAAAATATTGCCCTTAACTCCATCCCTGATCAAGCTGAAAATATCCATAATTTCAACTTGAAAAAATGAAATTTAATTTTATGAAGATATGAAAAGAGATTTTAGACTTTGGTTTATTTCTATTTTTTGGTTCTATTTGGTAATGTATGGTTTCGCTGTAGTATAATGTTGCTTTTCCTCCACAATAAGAAGTACACAGCAACTATGCTACAGTTGTTTCATACAAAGAACTTGAGAAAACAGAAATAAGGAATTTAGTACGTGTTATGGTTTTACAGAAACCATCATTGTTTTAGTTCTTATAATATTTAGAATATTTGTAATATCAAAACTTTCATCTAGGAGCATAGATGAACTTTCTAGAACTTCCAATTCATTCTTTATTTACTCACATGTATCTTCTAATCCTCTAAAAAGAGGGGATTATTGATTATAGATTGTAAATTATCAAATTTGGATTGTTGATTTTGAACTATTATTGAAATGGAATTATTGAATTATCATTGAAATTATTATTGAATATTATTTCTACCACTATATATTTATTGAAACTGCACAATTATTCAATACTTATTTTTCCTCATAGACAATTATTTTCCTTATGGTATAGTACAAATTTTAAACTAAATGCCATTTTCCAAAGTCTCTTGATTTATCAGTCAATCATAATGTTGAGAAAGAGAGGAAAAATAAAGAAACAGCAAAATACGTTTATACTTTTGTGGATGAAAAGTTGTTTTAAATTGTTGTAAAACCTTATTATTTTATTTTAAAGACTTTCATTCCTAAGCTTAAAATCTCCATGCCAAACATTAAGGTGAGGAATCCTTCCCACTTGAAACTTTTTGGAAAAGATCTCCTTAGGTGACTCAAACTATAAGAAATTCTACTAAATAATATAACTTTTTACTTTCTATCCATGAATCTCACTTTAAAAATTCTATTCTCTATAGAGGTTAATATAAATACATAAGAGCAGAGTGCTTGTTATAATAACTTTTTCCCAAGCTGAGGAGAGGGGGGAAAAATACTGACCTGACCATCTCAAAGCCATCAAAAACATTCTTGCTAAGCTTAACAGAGCCTTTTCTGGTTTTGAGTGATCACCTATTACTTCTTTGTGAAATCTCACAGTCATTGTTTTATTTTTTACAAATATTAATTTGAATATTTGTTTTGCAATATTATTATTATGTTTTATGTAATATGAATATAGAATAATATTAATTGCATAAAGGAAAAACTTTTAAAGCATTTAAAAACTTAATGTGATCATTTGGTATACAAGATATTTTCAATGTTATATCACATTATGTTGCAATTATAAAACAATCCTAAATATGGCTCCTATTCATCTTTCAGATATTACTGATAGTAACTTAGTAATCATATCTTTGAATTCTTTCAATACCCAAGACCAGGTGACTTGAATTCATCACAGGCAATTAGGTGCTTTCTTACTATTATTTCTTACTATTTCTGCTTATCTTGGGAGCCTTGTTAGCCATTTTTGCTCTACCATTTCCTCTATAAAAGTCCTTCTCCTTGGCAGAGAAAACTAGAAAAATATGAACTCAGCAGCACTTCATGTACTATTTTCAATGATCATCATCCCATTCGTCCCAAGTAGAAATCTTATCCTTTCTTTGATCTTTCTATTTCTTCCACTATAACTTAAAAAAAAAAAAAGAAAAAAAAAAACCAACTTATTTTTTGTCCTTAAATTCCCTTACTGGCCTTAGCTCATTCTGAACTTCATCTCTCTTGACACTGTTTTTATAGGACCATTCCACATTCTTATAATTATCCTCTTTCCCCTGGCCTTGCTTCCATCTTTTGTACATTTCTCATTAAAATTTAAGTTAGTTTATGAGTTCCTATTGCATCCACATACATTTTTTCTTTGTATATTTCTCAGTTTTTCTTTTTCCTTAGAATTATTTTTCCCTGTGTTTTTAGAATTTTATTCTTGAATAAAGCCTCTCCTGGGTTGACTTCTCCTTGTAGAATTCCCCTGCAATCCCCTGGAATTCTATCTATCTTTCCTTTGAATCTTTTGAAATCTGCTTTCCCAAAATCTAGAATATATGTCACCCTATATCTGAATTTCCTTGTCTTCTGTATAACTAACTCTAGGAGGGAATGGTTACTTCCTCCTCTGGTATCTGCAATTTTTTTCACTAACATGCAGAGGAATTGGTTGCTGGGAGTGAATATTATCATTAAAGCAAGTCAAAATGTTTTCAGCACAGAGAAAGCTCCAGCAGATGTCTGCAGGATTGAAGTCTCCTAAACCTAATAAAATAATTGAAATTATGTGATAATTTTTACTTCTATGGTGCTCTGTTACTTACTTATGCATATGTTAATAGTAAAATGCAATGTGTCCTCTTTTATTTTAAGATCCTTTGCAGGCAAAGATTGATGATATTTGATCATACTGTAGGCATGAATTGACCATTTTGTCCCAGATTTCACTAATCTGAAACAGTATATATTAGTAAATCTAACTTTGTCTTATATTGCTAGTAATATCACCCTACAACTCTCCCAATGGAAGACTTCAATCAGAGCCATCCTTCAATAGATCCCTGCTCCACACCCACATGATATGATTAGAGAAATTAGTAAAGCTCCTCAACCCCAATTGGAACCATTTTTTGCAGTGCTGTCCAAAGAGAGTACAGAAAGCTCAATAAAGTTGCCCTAGGGCTACTTGGTTCAAGTGCCCACATTTCATTTATAAGCTATATGATCTGGGGAAGTCATTTGACTTCTCTGAGACTATTTCTCATCTGTAAAATGGGATAATAGCCTTTGCCCTACTCACCTCTTGGAAACTGTAATAAAAAACACATGAACATGTTGTGAGCATAACATAGCTTTATACATGTAAATCACTATTAACCTAAGAAATTCATACTTTTGATTAGGGAGGCAGTACAGTGGAAAGAAAAATGGATTTGAGTTAGGGAATAAAGTCTTGACTCTACCCTCTTATTATCTGGAAAAATAATTTAATCTTTATGGGTCTCAGTTTCCTCATCTATAAAATGAAGGGAGGGGAATTGAACCTCAAGATTATAGCTCTAAATCTATGTTTAAAGAATTAGAATCTTCAAAAGTTCTTGGTTAAAACATACTGACCATATATTAAAACTCACTCTGCCAGGTTACTGAGACATGTAAGAGGCATGTAAGAAGTGAACTAGAGTTCATCATAGGGAGGGCTAATATGTTAATATGCTCAGCTATTAACCCTGTGTAGAAGAGACACCTTATTCATTTGTGTATTTTTTGCTGTGCTTTGCACAATTATTTATTCTGAGGGTTTTTTAAATTATATGTTGAGCATATACATGCAAGGCACTGTGCAGGGTAGTCAGAATATAAGGATAAAGAGATAAAGAGGTTAATGGAAAAAAAGAAGAATGTTGTTTAATGAATGATTTTTTTTGGTTCAGTTCAGCAAACATTCAATAAATGAATGACATCCTTTCTAGGGACAACTAGGCAAGAGCTATATAGAAATAGAAATATTGTCATATTGTCAAATATATGTCATAGAAATGTTGATTTGGGAATAAAGGAGAAGGAACCTGAGCTCGGAGCACCATAGTAGGAGTCATGGGTAGCCAAGGAGTAGCACCGAATGCAATAGTAGGGGAGTAAGGCATAAAACAGGAGAGGGACATTGAAAGGAGTGTGTGAGGTTTTTTAGCCTATTTCATGTTATCCAAGGGTCAGCCTAGGATTTAGCATTTTCTTCTTGAAGCTGCTTCCATCCCTAGAGAGAGGGTGGAAGAACAGACACTTAGACAAAGTTCTGACTCACTCTTTTTTGGGGAAAAAAGAACAACAACAACAACAAAAAAAAAAAAACCAAGTGGCAGATTTCCCCATGATCTGATTCCAGCTAAGTGTAAACAAATGACAAGCTCCTACATCCAATGGCTATTAACTCTGGGAGGAAAAGAACAGGTGTCCATTAGCAGAGCAGGATCACAGCTGCCTACCCATGCCATGGCTCCAGGAATGTATGTACTAGCAGCCTACTTGCTCAGTGGCAATAGGCAAAGCTAAAACCAAAAACCAAAAAGAACAGCTGTTGGCCAACCTGCTGGCACCAGAGGGAATGAGGCAGTTGCTTTACAAACTGCTGGCAGTAGGGGTAAAGGACAGCTGGATACTTTTCCTCACTGGCAAAGGGCATGGAGAAGGAAAATACAAAAAGCAGCTGTACCTCCTGGATTTGGCACAATGATGACTTTTGATGAGCAAGAAACTGCCCTCATTAATCCAACAAAGCAGGGTACAAACAAGTTACACCCTGTGCCCAGATTATCTCCTTCTAGGTTGTTTCAGAGGAATGTTGCCTAGTGCCCTTTTGTTGGTAGATGCTATTTCCAAAGCTAAAAAACTAGAGAAACTGCATAATTGACCAGTAGGCTTATATTATGTTGACCCTGGAATGGGCTTCTCTGAATTTATCAGATCAGTTAGCTTTTCAGAAGTGACATATCCCTAGCTAAATTCATGAAATTGATCTTATATCCAGGGATGAAGAAAGATCTAAATCATTGCCATTCTTTCTCTATCCAAAAGGATGGAAGACGAGAAAGTCAGGACTGAACACACAAATAATTCACCAGACAAATTCTATATAGAAAGAAAAAAAAATTTTCTAATGTTCAATTATGTTTTAAAATTAGTACTTAGGGATTACCAAGAAGCCAACAAACTCTGCTCATTAGTTGTTTTGAGAAAAACAATTTAAAGCTTGACTTCCAAGTACTGACCCTGACCTCTAGGATCCAGTGCTGACACCTGGAAAGCACAGAGGATCAAACTATAGGGAGCCTAAAGTTTAAAAAAAAATAAAACAAGGTGAAGAGAAAGAATGTCCATACTCCAGACTGCAATGGTTCTCAAAGTGTGGTGCAATGAATTCTGGAGGGTCTCTGAAATTCTTTCAGAAGGTCTACAAATTCAAAATTAGTTTTTTTCTATTTATGATAAATATCTATTATGTAATCCATATAAACAAAAACTCTTTGGACATATTCTCAATAGTTGTTAATACCGTAAAGATACTAAGAAAAAGAGTTTGAGAACCACTGCTCCAGAGTATTGGTTCTGGAAGACCAAGATATGTGAAATATGTAACCCAATTATGCTTTCCTATTTACTGAAACTTCAACTTGGCTTTCATCAGCTAGAATAAAGCCACACTTATCTTTTAATTCTCTGGCCCAGTCCTTTTCCTGGTACCTTACAAAAATCTCCTTGCCACAGGTAATAGGATTGAAACAATATGAAAGGAAAACTGATGATCTGATGAGCAAAAAGACCTTCTTTCCCCTTCAATACACCTAGCCCTGATATTGATCCACATTACTGCTTGCCTCATGTAATATTCTATCTTGCTTTCTGATTACTGAAAGAGAAAATCACTGAACATAGATATCCCACTTCCCTTTCCACCCATTTCCAAGCAACAGGGAGAAAAGCATAATCAGGCACAATATTTCCTGCCCCCATGTTTGTCTTGTATCCACAACAATGATAAGGTTGTAAGAGGCATCCAGGGAACATCTGTTTTTCTTAATTCCAACTCACTCAACTAGCCACTAGGTTCCTGAGACATGAGTGATAAGAGTATATAGAAGAGCTGTCTTATACTATGTCCAGAAATAGTCATAACATATACCACAAGGTGGTGAGAAGTTCAACAGGAAATCATGGGGACTGTAGGCTTAATCTCTAAAATAGTCACACATATCAGTAAACAACCAGGAAGGCAACTAAAATGGCTTAGCTTGTTTCTTTTTGAAGTTACTCATTAGTTCCTACACTCATCTGCCCCAAGTAAAGAGAAGCCAAGTCAGACTTTGCTTGGTTCTTTTAATAACAAGCTATTCTAGATGACAGCTAGGCAAAGGAATAGCTGCCATCATGTGAACACCAATTGTATCATTTGAGCTCGCAATATTGGAGGGACTTTCCTACCCACACATTCCTCATAGCAGACAAGGTTAGTGGGTACTCTTTGGACACAACTTTTTTTACTTTCACAGTGACACTTTCTATCCTGGCAATGTCCTGAAAAAGGTATAAGAGGGGAAAAAGTCAATCTAGTCAATTCATAAGGAAGGCTTGGTAATGAAGCCAATAGAAATTGATCTATCCTTATAACAACTCTTTCCTCAACTTTCCTGTGATTGAAATACCAGTAGTCCTGGGAGCTGTAAAGAATATTCCTAGAACTATGTGCTAAAAGCAATTTTCTCTGGGGTAGAACTTCATTCAGTGGGAAGATAAAATAACTACTCTTATTTTCCATGATATACTTTGTTCTGTTTAGTAACCCTTTAAATGTTTCCTAATTAGTTCCAGTAATGGGAATGGAAACTTTTTTTTCTGGGAAATTCAGCTATATTATTAAGCTATTAAGGGATTTGTATCCTGTTAGAAGCAGGATATCCCCAGTATCCTTCTCACATGTTCCCTTCTCTGATAATTGAAGAAATTTCCAAAGTTACACAAAAAGGCATTACAAAATTTAGGAATAGATAACATTTTTCATTTAATGAGAATCCTGTGGAATGTAGATGGAGTGGAAGCAGCGATCCAGGAGGAGAATGGTATTTCAGGAGGGATTCAGCCTGGTGCTTGAATATCAAAGAGGGAAGGTGCTGGTCATGGAAATATAAAAGATTATAGTCATCTTCTGGAGCTGAGAAAGAAGCTGAGGCTTATGGCTCAGCATTGTGTTTGATCAGATACCCACTAAAGGTGATATAGGTGTCAAACTCATCACTGAAGATGGCATTCTCCCGCTCCCCCTTGAAGAGCCGTACCCAGACTTCATCCTGTTCCTGAAGTTCCAACATCAAGCTTTGACTCTGCATGATGCTTCGGTCGCTCACCTGGGCATAGAGTATCACCACTTCAGCATCATTCTTCATGATGTGGAGATAGGTCTCCTTCTGGTTCCAGGTGTGCACATTGAGGCTGAAGAAGTAGATTCCAGGCACGTAGCAGTAGAATTTACCTGTGAACATGTTGAAGTGACTGTAGAGGTTGACAAATTCCATGTCAAAAATCAGCGTCTGATAGTAATCATTGCTGTGCAAGGGCTTCTTCCGTCCCACTGAGAAGGCAGCATAGTGGTTCTTACATCGGTCACCAGGAGCCCCCATTGTACCCTTTTGTCCCTTTGGCCCAACATGGCCCCTGGCACCTATTGATCCTGTTTTGCCAAATTTCCCTTGGAGGCCCCGCTCTCCTCTGTCACCCTTTTCACCTAAAAGGGATATAAAAAAACATGGCATTAAGTGGTTCACCCTTCTGTTATCATCCCAGGAAACATTCTGTCTTCCCTCATACTTTCAGCATCCAGGTTCCCAGATTAATTCTTCAATCCTAACTTCTACTCTGGCTATCCCATTTTTATTTTTCATATCCTGAGCACAGAGATGATTTGATTCCCAAACAATCCACCAACCCCAAGGAACTTTCTATTTTGATCCAGAACCAACAATTTTTTTTTTCTTGAAAGCCCTGGCAAGGAAAAAGGGATCATATGGGTTTGTCCAAAAGCAGCAGTTTCAGTGACCAAGCCCATGGCTCACTTTAAGCGAATTAATTGCAGATGTCGGAGCTCCAGGATCCAGCCTCCTCACCACAAAATCCAGGTCACATGTGTTCCCAGTTAGATTTTGCAGTGTTGTGCAAGGTTATCTGATGCTCGCAGTATTGTGGCGTTCAGGTGGCATTTCAGAAAACAGGCTGGGGAGCACCAAACCTCAAAACAAAGAACAAAGAAACTTGCAGTCAAGAATGCAAGTATAGGTAGAAGAGACCCAAATTGTCTCCATACCTTGCTGTTCTGATCTATATTATCCTGAGGATTCATCTCCTGAGGCACATCTTAAAAAAGTATTCACAACCTTGCCTAGAATCTCAAAAGGAAGCAGAAGTTTCCTTCTTTCTCTTCTAGGCAAAAAATCACTATGACCTTGTAGTCCAAACTGCCCCAGAAGAATTTATTTCCCTTCTAAATAGAGTATTCATTCTTAGATATGGGGAGTAATCCCTCCTATACTCATTTTTGACATGTTCAAAGAATAAGACCATCTCCCTGACCTTTTAAGATAGTGATATTGATCTGGGGCATTGGCATTGGCATTGGCTGGTACATGGGGATGCCTGAGTCACAACAGCGGAAACACTGAGAGGCAGAGGACTGTTCTTCCAGGCTGGGATTGTTCTTTTCATGGTGATCTTCAACCCTGAATGAAAAAAGGATTACAGAAAAGAAAATAAGACCTTCTAACAAAGAAATAATCTCTTTTAGTCATTTTACTGAATAACTCCCACAGAAATGTGGAAGGAGAATTGGATTTTGAGTCAGAGAATCTGGGATCACATCCTAGCTTTGCCTAGTTTGGCTTTCATTTAATTTCTCAAGACCTTGATTTCTTCTGCTATGAAAAAGAGAGAGTTGAATTAGATGACTCTAATGTCCCTTTCAGTTCTAAATCTGTGAACTTTTAAAATACGATGTAAACCGCTGTTCACTCTCTTAGCTTCCATGCTGAAGTAGTACCAAATTTTATGCTCACCACCCTGCTTTCCCTCAATACTTCCCCCAAATGTTCAGAAGGGAGCTTTTATCCTTTTTAACCAAACACAATCAACAAATGATTATCAACTATCTATTTATTACTATGCAAAATATTGTCCTAAACTTTGTTTATTGGAAGATAATGAATGAAAGATGCAAGGTTGTCTGGGGGTTATTTACACCAATGATGGGTCAGCATGTAAAGAGATCGGGTTTCATCAGCTCATCTAGATGCATTTATTAAGTATCTAATTTTGTCAGGCACTTTTCTAGGTGATACAACTAGAAAGATGAAAATGAATCTGTTTGGAACTGGAAAAAGTCTTAAGGGATGATCTAGTACACCTCCTCATTTTAAGGATGAGGAAACTGAATCCTTGAGAAATAAGGTGGCTGATCTAAGGTCAAAGAGATACTAAATGGCAGTATGGATGTTGAAACCAGAGCTTTTGACTTGACATCTGGTGCTCTTACCACTATTCCACACTATTAGCAGAACAACAACAATCATTGTGAATATGGCCATCAATAAGGACTTGTGATCTTGTCTAAGCACCAGCACAGATCACATCCCATGTATGTAAAGCTTATCAGATTCGTTGCAACTACATTCCGCCTGACTATTGTTGTTGAATTGTTTCAATCATATCTAACTATTTGCGATCAGATTTAGGGTTTTCTTGGCAATACTGGAATAGTTTGACATTACTGCTCCAATTCATTTTACAGGTGAGGGAAATAAGGCAAAAAGAGTTAAGTGACTTGCCCAGAGTCAGATAGCTAGTATGTGTCTGCAGTTGGATTTGAACTTAGGTCTAAGTAAATCCAGACCAAAATCAACCCACTGTGCCACTTAGCTGCCAACAATCTAGCTGGAGTTACATAAGGCTCAGTTAGATAGTTTCAGAGGCTGTATCTTAAATCCTGTTTTTCCTGATTCTAACTTAATCCATTATAATACACTGCCTTTCAACACCATGATAAATCTAAGTAGAATAGAGCACTTTGCATTTGGCTTATTTATAGGGAAATAGTTATAGTCAAATATAAAATAAAATACATCCTTGACTTGGTTTCTCATATGTCCCATAAGAAGGTTGTTTCTTTTTTAAATTATCTACAAGATACAACCCAGGTGTAACCTTCTATATTCTATTGTAATGTTTACATCTTGAGCCAAAAAATCACTAGGATCACCTATAAGGCAACAGTTTCATGCTACCACCTAGTGGTTTCCTGTTGAATTGTACAGATTTCTTGAGTCAAGAAAGGTATTTGACTAGGACCTCTGAATCATAGCTGATTTTACACAGATGGGGTGTTCTCATTAGGCTTAAAATTTTAGACTAGAATTACATAAGACTCATTCAAATGAAGTGATCTACCCATAGTTACCCAGCTTATCAGATGCATTCCATTTAAAGACTCAGCCTATCTTAATTCTAGATAGAAAATTAAATCCAGAGGTTGCCCATATAGTTCTATTCTGCTACTTCACATTCCTTTCTTATGTCCTCGAAATAGAGCTAAGAAACAAGTGAGCTCAGTTTGCAAGATAATTAAGAGGTAAAAGAAATGAGGTGACAATTTCCACATAGGCTTTTTTTTTTTTTTCTTACAAGGAACTCAATGTATTTTATCACAGAGAGTTTGAAGTCTACACATCCAACACAAGTGGCAGTAAATCCTAAGTTTTTCCATGGAATAGCCTTTTCTGATCTTGCTGTCTTAATAGGAAGATAGAAGGCATAAGAGAAAAGGAGGAGACAATGTGGTCCAGTGGGGGGAAAACACAAGATTTGGAGTAAGAGGATCTGGCTTCTAAATTTCTCCTCCCTCCACACTACTTGTGCAAAGTTAGGCAAGTAACTCTTTGGGCTTTAATTTCCTCATCTGCACAATGAAAGCATTGGGCCAGAACTGCTAGTCCTGAATATATGATTCTATGATGTATCCTATGATCCTTCTCCACTTGAATCATAGCATTCAGAACTAAAAGAGACCTTAAAGGTCAACCAACCCTCTCTGCAGAGGAGGAAACTGAGTCACTGAAAAGTTAAGTGTCTTGACCAAAAGTCACCCAAATAAATTAGTAGCCGTTATTAGTGAGCCTCTGCCTGTTCCTTTTGAAGTTTCTGTTTTTGTGATGCCCTGCTCAATGCTGTGTCACACCAGATGAAAGTCAGGATTAATCGCATTCCTTTATATGTAGAAGGAAGGTAGGAAGGAGGCCATTCGCTTTTTTTAAATGAACTCAACCATTTTTTAAGTTCCTGTAGTAGATAGGCACTGAAAATATAAATAAGGCAAAGTTCATGCTCTCAATGAGCTTACACTCCAAGAGTAGAGAAAGACATGCACTCATATAGATAATTATAATACAATGAAGTCAGAAAGCCCTATGTTCAAATCTGACAGAGAAAATCTGGGCAAATCACTTAACATCTTAGTATCTCTGGCAATGCTAAGAAAACATGCTGACCTTTGTCAAAGGAAATTTCTGTACTGGGAAATAGCTATGTTTGTCCAGACTAAAGGATTATTCACTTTCAAGATAAGGAACTTGAGTCATTAAGCAGAATGTTCTGAAGATCACAATCTAGCAGAAAAGCTAGACTTAGAATCCAAAAATTCTGTTTTGTTAGCCAAGGACTTTAGACATAATCATTCAGTGATAAGCCTGTGAAGCTGGGAGATCCAGCATTAAGCTCATTAAAACCAGTGATTAAGAGCTCATATTCATAAAATCATAGGATTTTTAAATTGTAAGAGCTCATATAGATCAATGCAGTTCAATTCCTCTTATTTTACAAAGAAAGAAAGTGAGATTCCTAGATATTAAATAACTCCCAAAATTATAAGGTAGGCAGTAAGAAAGTCAGGATTTGAATCTAGGTTCACTGATTACAAATACAGAACTTTTTTCATTACATCACACCACCAAGACAAATGGCTCACATAACCCAGTTCCCATGCTTTAAACCAGTGCCTTAAATGTCTCACTTTTCAATGTGATCTGGCAACGGTGATGGTGGGACTTCCACCTTAAACTCTTCCTGAGTTTCCTCCTGGTCCTTCTGAGGTTGCTGCTTTTGTGATACCCTGCCCAGTGCTGTGTCACACCAGATGAGAGTCAGCAGCAGGCAGGATCCAAAAATGAATCCAAATTTGTAGGAACCAATCATTTTTTCTTGCTCTAGGGTAGAAAGAGACACACAGGAAAAGTTTGAGAGTCAAACCATAGCAGATGAAACAATAACTGAGATGCCCTCCCTTATCTATAGCTATGGGGAAATGTCTCTGCCAGAACTTATTTTGATCTTATAAACTATAATGATAGGAATCACAACCTGGGACTTGAGCCCATCTGTTTGAGGCTTGAGAGATGAGAACTGACTGGCTAATTTCTTAAAGTAACATTCACTGCCCCAGCACAAGAACAGTAACTTTTCCAGAAGCTTGAAGAATGAAACATATGGAAATTCATATTTAGAACTCCATTAACCATTGTTATTCCAATTATTAGACAATCAGTTGTTTAGAGGAAGCCAAATATGATGGAATGAACACTAAATCAGGAGCCAAATGGTTTAGACTTGAAACACTGCTCCATGAGTCACTAGTTGCACGAAGAGCAAACTACTTCAACTTTCTGAGTTATGGTTTCCTTATCTGTAAAATGGAGATAACAATTCTTGCTTCACCAACTCAAAGGGCTGTGAATATAAAGAGGAATACTAAGAGAACCCTCCAATTTGTTGAACTGGCACTAGGCATGCATGGCTCTATGGACAAACATGTTCTTATCCAGTGCTGAAGGAAATGGTTAACAAGCAGTTCACAGTAGTTTTTATGTCTCCCTGTGATTGAATGATGATTGACATTTGAGCCAGGAATAGTTGTCTTCACTAGAACTTTAAGAGCAATTAAAAAAAAAATTCTGCCTTCTGTTCTTTTAGGCTATCCCTTGTATTTTCATCAGAGAGAGGTTCCCTCCCCTTCCCCATGGCGTGCAATGATAACAGCGCATAGTAGTAAGAGCATGGGCTTGCTTAGATGAGCCTGAAATTGGACTCGATGTTTCTAGCTGCCTCTTCCTTTTTGTATTTCTTTCCCTGAACCCAAGTCACTAAAGGACAATCTTGAGAAAGGGTCATTTCCAGTCTTGTCAGTAATCTTGGGAATCTGAGAATTTTGGATTTGACAATGTAGTAGATTGTGATTCCCTCTACATATTCTCAGAGGAAAAAATGATAACTACCAAGAAAATTCTGTAGCCAAAAAAACTAAAAATATCGAAGCCATGCTATATTTTGTCAGGAAGTATGGACTTTTGAGTTGTTTAGACTCAATTCTAAGGTGAATGCGGAATATCTTTTGAGTAGTTTTACAAAGTTGCCTTTAACTCTCAGGAACAATAGATAATAGGTTACTCTTTCATGTTGTAATTTTTGTTAATGTGGTTTTTGAATTTTAAGCATTTATTTTATGGAAAAGGAAGTAATTGTTATCCTATATCTGATATCTACTTTATATATTGTGTATTTCTTCTAGAAGGGATCCAATTCATTTCTTTAATTTAATAGAGACCCTAAACATGAGCCATACATAAGTTTTGTTTAAGAGATTTTTGTGACACTCGGGGATGAGTGGAATGAGCCAGAGAATGTGAGAAAAGCCTTCTCTCTTAAAATTGAAATCTAAGTCCTTGTGAATCCAAAGCCACAGTTCTTATAGAAAGGAGGGCTCTCCCTGGGGACCAAGGTAACTCAAAGTGTTATGTGAGTTATTCAGGACTATATAAATGTGAACTGTTATTACTGGACCCACTTAGAAAAGGAGAAAATTCCCAAGTGATTTTGTAGTCATTGAAGTGGTTAAATCATCCCTTGATTGCACTCTATGTGATACTGGATTATTTTCTCCCATTGTCCCTCCCCAGTAAATTAGGTGGTTAAGAAAGTAGGTAACTACAATAGTCCTCTAGGGAATTATTTAATATACCTTCTGAAACATCTAATTTAGAAAGAGTATTCCTACCCCTTAAGATGATACCACTCTAATTCAACCTTCATTTCCCTCTCATATCTGCTTTCTTAAAAAGCATTAGACCTTAAAATCCTTAACAAAATCTCAAAATATTCATTCCTGAAAGAAGCTGTAGAACATTTGCTGAATTATTGATGACAGGGCAATTCTTGAATTTAAAATAAGAAAAATTTCATATATCTTTTCACCATTCAAAACTGGGCATTTCAAGGCTCTTTGGACAACGTCCACTTGGATAGAATACTATAGTATGAAACTAAAATCCTGATGCTTGTATACACTAAGCCTTGGGATTAGTATCTCACAATGGTCAGAATGACCTGTCATCTCTGATGAATTCCAGTTTATCAGAATCGACTTTACTTATAGATTCCTAAACTCCTACAGCTGGAAGGGACATTAATTGCTAACTTCATTGTTTTAGGGGTATAGAAATTGAAGTCTAGAAAGTGATTTGCCCAAAGTCACAAAATCAGTGACTGTGGTGTAAAAGTTAACTATGACAAAGCAAAATGATTAAATTATTTACTTTTACAACAAATCTTATAATATTCTTACATCTTTAAAAAAAAACTTTTGATATGCAATATATTCTGCTTTTGCTGCAATCCCTTGTTTTACACAATTTGGTATTGAGTTCACAAGTTTATGACATATTTTTTGTCACAAGACAATACATTCCTTTGGATATTAAGCATACCTTTGATAAACAGTCTGTTTTCTCAAGTCTAGCTTTAATTATAGGCCAAAGGTTTTGTGGTGGGAGTTATATTCTAACCCCTTTCCTTCATACAAGTTAAACAATTTTTTTTCCCTTAAAAGGTATTGAAACTATTCTTTAGACAAGATTCTCAGATAAAGATTTGAGCTGTTAACAACACTAGTAGGTTGCCTGAGTACAAAACAACTCCAAGGAACTCCAGATGCTTTCTGATGTTTGGTTAGTGGACTACCATGAGCAATTTAGAGGCAGAGTAGCTTCATTCAGATGAATCAACTTTCAATATTCCATTTTTTGGTATCATCTTTTCCATAATAAGCAATTCTTTCTACATAGCAATAGTTGTTTGTCATTTTTGAAAAGGACCAATGACATCACAGGTAATGTCTTGACTCATGAGTGAATTGGATTTAAGTGAGACAGATTTGTGCAAAATCATCAGCCTCTATCTCTCTTCTAAAGTCATGAAGTCTAATGGCAAGACAAAAAATCAGGATGACTGCCGATGGCTGGGGATGTAGTGAATTATGTTTATATCTTCAATGTCTGATCAGGATTTAAGTGCTTCCCAGTGCCTATTTCAGCTTCCTTCATGGCTGTTGAAATAAATTGTTTCTGGCATTCTCATTGTTTTTCCAACTTCAAGAAATCTAAGCCTCACTGTAGAAGAATCAATAACAACCCCTCAAGGTTCTAGGTAACCTCCTAAGGTCTTTACTTCTTTCCTGAAGACCAATTAGACTATTTTACCTAATAATAGCTTGTTGGGTTCTTGGAACTGTTTTTGTTGTTAATTGCTTTGTTTGTGCTTTGATGTAACTGATCTTATTTCTTTGCGTGCTTGAAACACTAATAGTCACTGCATTACCTCTAACAGTCATGAATTGTGCTCTTTAAGAACTATAGCTTTTACATCCTTTGAATAATACCAATTTTTTTAAACCACAGAACTAAAAGCACAACAAATGAAATGCATTTGTACGGAAGTAAGTCCCAGCAATCAACTGGCAGAGAACTCACTAAAAATGGGAAAGCCAGCTAAATCCAATTGGATCTAGTCAAAGTTTTGAGTCACAGATACACATGACTATTGCTGTTACATAACAAAATTATTGTTCTATGTAATTTGTTCACTATTATATCATGAAATTAGCAATGGATCACAGATCTCTTTTATCTCCCATCCAAAACTATAAGGAAAAAGTAAGTTTTATCAAGAGGACAATGAAGAAGGAAAATTTGTAAAGGTCATAGGCATGATTTTTTTAAACTTAATAGTATTTTATTTTTTCCAATTACATGTAAAGATAGTTTTCAACATTCATCTTTGTAAGATTTTGAGCTCTAAATTTTTCTCTTTTTTTCCTTTCCCTCTCTCCTCAAAACATCAAGCAATCTGATATAGGTAACATATGTACAATTATGTTACATATATTTCCACTTTAGTCTTGTTGTGAAAGAAGACTCAGAACAAAAGGGAAAAACAACAAGAAAAATCAAAACAGAAAACAACAAAAAAGTGAAAATAGTATCTTCAATCTGCATTCAGGTGCCATAGTTCTTTCTCTTTTTTTTTTCATTTTCCCATATTGAGTCTCTTGGATCTTGGATCATCAAATTGCTGAGAAGTTAAGTCTCTCATAGTTGATCTTTGCACAATGTTGCTGTTATTGTATATAATGTTCTCTGGTTCTGTTCACTTCAGTCAGCATCAGTTCATATAAGTCTTACTAGGTTTTTCTGAAACCCATGTGCTCATCATTTCTTATAGAACAATAGTATTTTGTTAAATTAAAATACTGCAACTTGTTTAGCCATTCCCCAATTGATAGACATTCCCTCAATTTCCAGTTCTTTGTCACCACAAAAAGAGTTGCTATAAAGATTTTTGTATATATAGGTTCTTTCTCCTTTTAATGATCTCTTTGGGATACAGACTTAGTAGTGGTATTTCTGGATCAAAAAGTATACTCAGTTTTATAGCCCTTTAGGCATAAATCCAAATTGCTCTCTAGAATGGTTTTATCAGTTCACAATTCTACCTACAATGTATCAGTGTTCCAATTTCCCCTACAGCTTCTTAAATGTTTATCTTTTCCCTTTTCTATCCTATTAGCCAATCTGATAGACATGAGGTGGTATCTCAGAATTGTTTTAATTAGTATTTCTCTAATCAATTATGATTTAGAGCATTTTTTCACCTGACTGCAGATAGCTTTAATTTCTTCATGCATGATTTAAAAAAATCATTTTATTGTATCACTTGCTGTATTACTATACAGCAACAAGATTGTTTCCATCAGTTTATTCAAATGAATTGTATTTTCCAGAGTTTTCATTTTCCCAATGATTCTGACATTAGTTCTGACATTTTAAAATATTGTGTAAGAAGGATTCTCTGATTGTTAGAAGTTATTTTCATTATATATGTAAAGAAATTAATAAGATTCTAGAAGATCACTTCCTTGGCGATACTTGAGCAATGGATGAGACAAAGGCAGCTTAGAGCATTGGGTAAAACTGGCAACTTCAGCTGGGAAAGGATTGACCCTTTACTGAGCTCAGAATGAGTTTTTGTTTTACAAATAAGGCAGTGTCCCTCAAACAAGAAACAACTTAATGGGTATAGTATTGTACTTTTCACATGCATTTATCATTTTCTTATGTATTTATCATTTATATGTAAGCAAAAAGGATACTCTTTTACCCACTCCAATTCATCCTCCATTCAGCCATTAAAGAGATTTTCCCAAGTCCCATCATGTTGCACATACTTCTAGCTAATCGATAAAGTCCAATGACTTCCAACTGTCTCCAGGAACAAATACAAAATGTTCTGTTTGGCATCAAAATCAAGCTTCCTCCTATGTTTCCAGTTTTCTTGCAACTTACTCTCTGACATAATCTTAGCTTTGGTGACACTGGCTTCCTGGCAGTTCCATGAACAAGGCACTTCCATCTCTTGGTTTGAAGCATTCTCTCTGGCTATCCTCATGCCTGAAAAAGTCTCCTTCTTCCATTCCAACTACTGAGTCCTTTAAGTTCCCACTAAACTTCTCTACAAAAAGCCTTCTCTAACTCCTCTTAATTCTCATGACTTTTTCCTGTTAAGTATTTCCTATTTATTCTATAAACAGCTTGCTTTGTATATATTTGTTTGCATGTTATTTTCCCCATTTAGATTGTCAGCTCCTTGAGGGAAGATACTGTCTTTTGCCTCTTTTTATATCCCTAATACTTAGCAGAGTGCCTGATACCTAGTAGATGCTTAATAAATCTTTACTGATCAACTGATGTAATGACTTACAGGGCCAGATTCCAGCCCAAGTTTTGATTCTAAAGGCAAAATTCTTTATACTTCACCAAACTACTACAACAAAAGACATCACAATTCTGATCAATATAGTGACTAATTGTGACTTCATTCTTTTGATGGGATGGGACTATTTCGAATTACCTCTGAGATCAGGTTACTAGACAAGTAGTTGCCCTGTCTTCCACTTGGCTTTGGTAGAAGTGAGCTCATGGCCACTTCTGCTTTTTTGATCTTAGGTAAAAGAACACTACAAAATGGAATAGTTCACAGACCTTGTGTGTTTGGGAAATCCAGGGGTCTAATATGAATGGTAGCAGTAGCATTGTCCACTGATGACAGACAGCAGTGCAAGTACCTACAACAGATAGCAACATCCACAGGAGTGGCAGCAACTTCAAGGAATATAATTTTTCATTGCAGAGAGACGTTCCAGCTATGGCTTCTAGAAAGTCACTTATCCTGGGAATCTAACAGAGAGTTACACTTAAGAGAAACTTCAAGAGAACTCAACAAGGGGAGAAAATGACTTCTAGGGCCAGAAGTTGGGAGGTTCCACATCCTTACATGTGTTCTCCACATGTGTGTCTCATTTTGATTATGCTTTAAGACTGAGTCAACTCTCCCCATGGACATTATGTGCATTTATGGGAAAGTGTGTCCCAATGTTTGGGGAAAATATTTTGTATCAACTCTTCTTGTTCTAACTTCTCAGTGAAGACATTTGCTAATAGCTAATTACGTCCTGTTGGCTAGGTATAACTGGAGGATGCACATGTGGGGGGTGTTTGACTGAATAACAACAGTGCTAGCTGCACAGTCCTTGAGCGTTAACCCTAGAATCCTGAGTAACTAAGAGCAATCACCTTCAAACTGCGTTTCAGTGTAAGATGGTAGAGTGAGGCATAGAAAGAATGCTACAAGTCCTCTGGAGTTGCTTGGTCATTAAATTGATTTGAATTCAGATATATTTTAAGTCTATTATTCTTTTTATTATTGTGGTCATTATATTTATTATTCTTTTGGTTCTACTTATTTCACTTTGTATTAGTTCATCCAAGTCTTTCCAGGTTCCTTTGAATTCCTCATATTTGTTGTTTCTTATTAAATAATCATTCTATTAAATTTACATACAATATTTGTTTAGCCATCCCTTAGAGTCATCTACTTTTTTATTTTTTTGACTACCAAAAAAAAATTGCAATGTTTTTCTATTGTTTTGTTTTGTTTTTTTTCTCTTAACCTCTGAGCTATGGGCCCAATAACTGGACCAAAGAGTACAAATAGTTTTGTCATATTTCTCACAGGATTCCAGATTGTTTTCTGAATGGCACAACTTCACTAACTGCTAATTCATGTACCTGTCTTCCATACCCCTCTAACTATTCTACTATTTCCATATTTTGTTATCATTGCCTACTTGCTGGTATAAAATGAAATTTCTGAATGCTCTTCCTACTATTCATTATGTTTCTCTAAATAGAAGTTCAAAAGATATAGATTTGTCATTAGGGAAATATTGAAAATAATTTTCCACAGACTCTCAAGATTTTTTCAAAAATCTTGTGCTCCCATGGGGTTTGAATCCATTCCAATTCATTGGAGGGATACTCATCCTTCCAAAATAACAACACACCTTTGGTTCTATGAATATCTACAAAGAAGAGAACATTATGTCATCATTTCCAAGAATATGATCCTTCTCCAGTGAAGGACGTGGTCACTAAGTGATTTTTTTTCTTTTAGTGGCATGTAGTTTTCCTCCTGCCCATTCAACATTTAACTCATGCTAACACAAAAATAGGATTGGCATATAGACAGTAGGCTAAGGATACCTAACTTTCAGTTAGACTCTGCTGACTCTGGATAACTCCTTGATATTTTTTTTTTTAAAGGTAGAAGAATTTATTTATTTATTTATTTTTAAATTTTAATAACTTTTTATTGATAGAACGCATGCCAGGGTAATTTTTTTACAGCATTATCCCTTGCATTCACTTCTGTTCCAATTTTTCCTCTCCCTCCCTCCACCCCTTCCCCCAGATGGCAAGCAGTCCTTTATATGTTGAATGGGTTACAGTATATACTAGATACAATATGTGTGCAGAACCAGTTTTCTTGTTGCACAGGGAGAATTGAATTCAGAAGGTATAAATAACTGGGGAAGAAAAACAAAAATGCAAGCAGTTTATATTCATCTCCCAGTGTTCTTTCTCTGGGTGTAGCTGTTTCTGTCCATCTTTGATCAATTAAGGCTCTCTTTATCGAAGAGATCCACTTCCATCAGAATACATCCTCAAACAGTATTGTTGTTGAGGTATATAATGATCTCCTGGTTCTGCTCATTTCACTCAGCATCAGTTCATGTAAGTCTCCCCAGTCCTCTCTGTATTCATCCTGCTGGTCATTCCTTACAGAACAATAATATTCCATAACATTCATATACCACAATTTACTCAACCATTCTCCAATGGATGGACATCCTTTCATTTTCCAACTTCTAGCCACTACAAACAGGGCTGCCACAAACATTTTGGCACATACAGGTCCCTTTCCTTTCTTTAGTATCTCTTTGGGGTATAAGCCCAGTGATAACTCCTTGATATGTAACTATCCAGTAAATTTTGCACTAATGAAGCTCTGGTCAACTCAGCAAGCATTAGTCCCCAAATCTACCCACCTAACTTGAACATTAATGAAAATTCCCACACTAAAAATCTTATTTTTCCTTATGCTTCAAGAGTTCTCTTGAATTCAGATTTGAGGGAAAAATAAATGGTAACCTCAATGGTTAAGGAACAACTACATTATTATAGTCTAACATTAAGAGGAGGGAAAATCTTTCAGTAGTTCTTTCCTTTTTCCCCAGAGAATTCATTAATCACACTTAATTGTTCATTTGCCAAACTGAAGAAGGTGAAGAGAGAAAGAGCAGCTTTTAGTTGATGAATGATATTTATTCACCTCTCCAGAAAGCCATTTAATATTTAATTCTGCTGCTATATAACTATATATATTATGTAATATATAATATAACTATAATACATAACTATATGTAATGTTACATATCTATATATAACTTTTGAGTTATTCCAAAGGGCTTGGTCATAGAACTAGGGGGCCAGGAATAAACAGAGTTTTTTGTCGTTGCTTTGTTTTGTTTTTATCATTAGGGTTTCCTAAGCTCTGGAGAGTTTTTGATTTAACTTATGAGTAGACTACCCAAAGTACCACTAACGCTGACCTTCCTGGAAAGGATTTGTGGATGGATGAAAATGAAAGCCACAGCAAATAGAAGGAATGAAGGTGGGTAGAATGAAGAAGGAAGCTGTCACAACAAGAGAAATATATTTGACCTGTCAAAGAGATACCAATAAAAAGAACATCATCAGAACTTGTAGACTTAAAAAGATGAGAGCTTGCTGATTAGTCAGAACTATCCCTTTTACCTTTCTAGTCCAATTGTTTATCTTTTTTCTAGTCCAAGTACATTTTTGTTTGTTTCATATCTATTATTTCTAGTTTAGATTGTATCTGCCTACCATCTATTATTTCCAGTTTAGATTTTATTTATCTACCAGTTTTTTTTTTTACCTACCTACCCTGATGAACAGTAGAAATGCTAAGCTCACTATGTGTTTTATTTAATGATTTACAAAAGAGATTATAAAGGGAAGTATTCTCTCCTTTAAAATGATAAATATTTGATTCAAACATGTGTGGATGATAGACATAGAGATAGAAGCAGCAAGGTAAAATGTGAGGACCAGTGGTTTTTAACAACTAGTTCTCTGGGAGAATGTACAAGGGACACACTTTTAAGTTTAATTAACATTTTCTCCATCACTTTCTTAAGTCTAGATAATCAATTGAACAATTAAATGAAACCCAGATTGGTAGCATTTGCTTATTTCTGAAGTATAAATGCTCACACTGAAAATTTAACAAGATTTGCCTCCAGCATACCCTTGATGGAGACTTAGAACTAGAGTGCTGCAAGCCTGGCAAAGTCTGACAGTTTTAAAATGTATGCTGATACTAACCTCAAGCTGTGAGTGAGAAAAATACAGGCATTTTCCTTTTTTTCCCTTTTTTTTTTTCTGGCAGCAGATATTTGGCACATGGAGTTTGAAAATTAAGCAGTATCCCACAAATTTCTTAGGAGGAGAAAGCTAGGTCCGGGGAAGAAAAATAAGCAGTAGGAAAGGTCCACAAACAAGAAAGGAGGGGAATGATTTGCCTGAGCATACCCAGAGAGCACTTTTAGCTCAGAAGATGATTGACAAGTCAATCTGCCTTGCTCACCAGTGCCATCTGCTAACTCCAATAAACATAAATACAAACACATACATACACAACACATATTCATACATACATGTGCATATATCTACATTTTGTGTGCGTGTCTGCATATGTTCCTGCTTTCACCAATAAGTTCCTGGTTTACCAATAAAGCTAAGACTCTGAGATTTTGAAGTTACCTTCACTCTCTGAATCTTCCTCTCACCGTTTTTTTTGTTTGTTTGTTTGCTTGTGGGTTTTTTTTGTTTGTTTGTTTGTTTTGGGTTTTTTGCTGAGGCAATTGGGGTTAAGTGACTTGTCCAGGGTCACATAGCTAAGGGTTAAGTGTCTGAGGCCAGATTTGAACTCAGGTCTATCCTGACTTCAGGACTGGTGCTCTATCCACTGCACCACCTAGCTGCCCCTTCCTCTCACCCTTTCAAAAAAAGTTCTCCATCTTTAGAAAAGGAATGATTAGTTGAGATGAGAGAGTTCTTTTATTAGAACTATTCATTATAAAACTAAGTAAAAAGATACTCTTGAGCTGATTGCTAGTTTGTCAAACAGTGGCTTCCTTCCTTTCGGTCTGGTCTATACCAAACATGAAAGAGAGAGAAAAGGTAGCCTTGTAGACAGATACTCAATAGTCCCAAAAGAGTCTAAACAAAAATTCTTCCTATCTTATAAAGTCACCACTTTCTCCTATTGAAATTTCTCATGTTCTTGGAATAAAAAACCTCTTTAGAGCACTGAAAAGAATCTGGACAGCCTGGAAGTCTAAGGACCAAGACTGATTTCACTCTTTGAGTGAGCTCTGCCAGCTTTGCATACCAGTTTGGCTTCCTACCCTATTATTCCATCCCAATAGAAACACCAATTTTCTCTGGTAAAAAAGATGTCCTTACCTTACCTCCTAGCATTAAGCTCTCAAGCAGTAGCCTTACTTTTTATCAGAGAAACCCATATGTTAGAGATAGGATAGAGAAAAGAAGATTTCTGATGAGACTTTTTGTCAGAGACAATAAATTTTTGTTATGTTTATGATTTACTGCCTTCCTCAGTAGCTAGTGACATGGCACTTGATAGCTCCCAAACTGAAGGGTAGTAAAGGGTTTAATTATTTATATGACTTTATGTCTCCAGAATTCAATTAAAATTATTGATTGATTAATTGATTGATACCAGGAACAAAAATTGCTCTTCCAATATTTTGGACCCTTTCCCCAAACTTTATTAGCCCTCAGTCTTCCAACCACCATCAAGTGAAGTTACCTAGAGATAAAATTTTGTTCTATTTCCAACTGCAGATAAGACAAATTGAATATTCACCATAACCACATAACAAAATCAGTTAATAGTATTTATTTTTTATTTTTCCACTAAAAGCTATGGATCATTGTCAATGCAGCAATAACAAAGATTCCATTTAAAATTACCAGGTTTTGCCTTAGACCCCCAACTTCTTGACTTTTGAGAATATGGCAGTTAAGTTTGCTCTTATTCCTATTGAGGATAGAGGAAGCATGACTAAGTTAGCTCATGGAGGCAGGTATGTGGCACAGTGGATGGAAAGCTTGGCCTGGACTCAGGAATATCTGACTTCAAATCCAGCCTCAGACACTTAATTGGCTTTGTGACCCTGGGCAGATCACTTAATCTCTGTTTGCCTTATCTGAAAAATAAGGATAATAATAACATAACAGTTATAAGATCCAAATGAAATAATAGTTATAATAATTTAAAATTATAAATTCAGCATAGTGCCTTGCACATAGTAGGTGTTTATGAATGCTTATTTCTTTCCTTCCTCTTGTTTTCATTCTACCTGATCTATTTGGTTTGGGACTATAATGTCCTGTTCTTCATTAGACTTTTCTCTTCTTTCCCCATGTATCACTCAAGCCTTTATGAACTAAATAGAACATTTTAATTCCTTGGTCATAACAACCCTCTGTTCCTCTTCTCTTTCTTGCACAATCAATAAACAAAAAATAGATCTATTTAATAAGCTTGGGAGCTAGTGTTGGGCACCATTTGGTCTTTGGGTCAAATTATTATCTAAAGATGATGCAGGAACATAAATAAATACCAACCAGGAATTCAAAACAGCAATCCCCATAGGTTCACATATACCCATCCCTCCAAATAACTCTTGTGTTTCTAAATATACTTAGCTCAAGGAAAAGTGAAGGAAGAGATACAGTGTATCTAGGATACTTAAACCCTGAGGTTGCTGGAGAAGGATAAGCATCCAGGATAGTGAAGGGCCATAAAATCATGTTTTAAGAAAATATCCTGAAGAAATTGGGAGTAGAATGGAAGAAAAAAATAAATGCTCATTAATTTAAATATAAAAAACATCTATTTTTAAAAAGAACAGGGGCTACTGCCAGAGAAGGCCCTATAAAAAGAAGTTCATTTTAGGCAAAAATTGTTTTTCATTTTTTTTCCTTTATATCTCCATTCCTTAATATCTTGCAAATAATTATACATTTTTAAAAGATGCAAATGAGTGGAGTGCTATAACATTGAGGCAATGGCTTCAGGAAGGTGAGAAACATGATAAAAGGGTAGAAAGTAAAGCAAAGGAAGCAGAGAGATGCCAGTAGATAAACTTCATAATTTTTATGGGGCTAGTTCACTTTAAAGAGCACAATAATCCCCCAGATGAGGATAGCTGCTTTTAATGAACATCTATTGTATTTGAAGCTACAGCCTCTCAATCACTTATTAACGGTGTAATTTTGGTCAAGTTAATAAGCTCTAAAGTAAAAGCAATATTATCCTTTGCTATAGGCAGGACTCGTTTTTACCCCAAAAGTCAAGGTCCTCTGAGCCATGAATGATCTATAGGACTAGGGCTAGAGTCATTAACATGACTTTGCAGTTGCCCAACACATAAGAAAGCCAGCCAACAAGGAGTCAATGTTCCTCAAACTTGATGGTCTACTGCCATGTAAATCAAAATCTCTTTCTGACCCAATACACCCTCTGACCAGAGGTATTTCTGTATGAATCAAGAAAGACTGTGCTACTGAAGCAGTATTATATCCTTGCTGAGTATCCTCTCCATTTTATTGTGAAGTAAACTTCTTTTTGGTTAAGTGTTGGATGGCCTATGAGTTTCCCACTTCTTTCCAATTCCTAGCCTGAACAGCTGGACCCACCTCAGTCAGCTACAACCCAGAACATCAATTTCCTCACCTGTAAAACAGAGATAATAAAACCTGAGCTATCTCATATAAATACTGTGTAGTAAGTGCTTCATAAACCTTAAAGTGCTAGATAGTTGGTTTTATTATTATTATTATTATTAAAAGAAGCATTATCGTCAGACTTGCAGAAATCATATACTAGAACAGGGGTGGAGAACCTTTTTTTCCTGCCAAGGTCCATTTGCATATTTATAACATATTTTTGATTATAACATCATTCCCAGGTCATATAATATTATCAACTTAAAGAACTCAAGCAGAGGGAGGTTGTTATCACCTGTGGTTGTCTTAGCAGGGTCAAACCAAATGATTTCACCAACTTTATATGATCCAGGCCAAATGTTCCCTATACCATTTCTAGAAGAATAACACCAGAATAAAGAAGATCTAGCTATTATCCCCAAGAATACCTGAGTTCATATATTGCATTTTTTCTTGTCAGAATATACATTAGATTTTTTCATATTAAAGACCCAATATGACCTAGATTAGAGAGCACTAGGCTTAGAGGCAGGGGAAATGAGGTTAAAGTTCTACTTCAATTATGTGATTATATATAATGTGTGGGCTAGGTTTCTCGAGGGTCTCTGGACGAGTCTTGGTCTTAGGTGGAGAAGTGATGAAGGCAGGAGAGCCATCACAAGGATGGTCAAGGATGGAGTCTGGAATCTCCTCTGTGTCTGTGTGAGTCTCTGAGTCTGAGATCGAGCTTGAGCACACACTCTCTACTCTCCAGTCCTCTCATCCCTTAAATACCTTAGTACGAATACATCACTTAGTATGAATATATCACCATATCACAGTAAGTATATGTGAACTAGAGAACTATTATCTCATCAATCACACTGAGTAAACAACATGCTGTAAGTATCCTTGCTTCAAGCAGAACACAAGTGGTCATGTCTTCCTTGACTTCTCAGGAAAAGGTATGAACACCAAAAGGAGGTAGAGAGCCAAAGCAGATATTGTCAGTGGCTTTCCTCTGGGCTAAAAGAGTTTTATACTTTACCCAGAGTTCCCCCACTATCTGTAGCCCTCTGTATCTCCCACTTTCTTTTGTTTTACTTGAAAGAGATATACATAAATCCATCAGCATGGGAGGTATTACACAAGTATGTAGAAATATAACACAGGCTAGTAGTACTGTAGCAAACAATATGAATCAATATGAGGAATTAGACATGTCCATAAGTCCTAGAAAGAGAGTATATAACAATCACACATACACCTCCTTCAGCAGCCAAGAGATAGTCCAAAACCAATCTATTGTCCATTATTTCATATGTCAGGGAATCCAATGATTCCTGCAAATTTTGAAGTCCTGCAGCAGTCTCATTAACAATTTTTTGATGTTCATGAGTCAGTTGCCATACACATTGGATTAATAGCCATGCTTTTTCAGTGGTATATGTAGTCAGAGATGGAACCACCAGATGTTTCTTGGGTCTTTTTGTTTGTTTCAAAGGTCTTTTCTGCCTCTCTCCAATGAACAAGGTGAATACGGCTTGTTGACACACATCTGATTCCTTCTCCATCTGGAGAAATACAAGCAAACCATCTCCTCCAAGCAGTTAACCTATCTGGTCCCTTCCATTCATCATTTTATGGATCTCTCTACATCACTTGGAGATTATCTAAAGATAATGGAGCTGCTCACACTGACCACTGCCCTTCCACAGGGTTGTAAAAACCTATTTGGCAGAGCCAGGGCATCTTTATCAAAAATCAAAAAATTAATAGTGTAAAGAGCTAAATTTAAAAGTTATTTAGGGCTACCTGTGGCTCCCCCTTTCTTTTGTTTTTGGAGGAGTGTCTTGATGTCTCTGTTTCTCCTCTCTATTCTTGCCCGTCCTTGAGGATTAAAAGATATTCTAGTGGTACATAAAACCTGATACTGTGCCCAAAAGTGTGCAAAATGTTTAGAAGTATATGCAGGTCCATTATCTGTTTTTATTGCTTGTGGCACACCCATAATTGCAAAAGCTTGTATAAGGAATTCAGTGACCACTTGGACTGTCTCTTTTGCTGCTGGTATCGCAAGAGTAAATCCTGGAAAGGTGTCTATTATAACATGGATAAAAGAAAAATGACCAAAAGATTTATAATGGGTCACACCCATTTGCCAAATTTCATTAAGTCTCAAACCATAAGGGTTCTTCCCTGGAGGCAGTGTAGGAGCGTGGAAAGGAAGGCAAGCTGTACAGGCTTTTACTATGCTCCTAGCTTTCTCTTTTGTTATCCCAAATTGCAAACATAAAGCTTGAGCAACCTGATGATATTTAAAATGAGATTCTGGGGCTGCCTGAATAAAGGAGAATTGGCTAATATGGTTAGAAGGCTATCTGCCTTTGAATTTCCATAAAAAATAGATCCTGGAAGTCCACTATGAGAGTGGACATGCAAGATATAAATCTTACCTACATGCTTTCTCACTTGCTCTTGAAGTTGCTTAAAGAACTGATATACATTAGAAGCTACAAATTTTATTTGGGCTGTGGTAATTCTTAGTACCATACCTATTATATAGGCTGAACCAGATATTATATTTACATCTTCTGGATAATAAGTAAGAGCTAGCATTATTGCATATAATTCATTCTGCTGACTGGACTGAAAAGGAATTTCTGATTACTCTCTTTATAATTAAGTCATGAGAGTATACAGCACAAATGTTATGTTTGGATGCATCTGTAAAGATAGTTGGTCCTTTAAGAGGAACCTTAGAAACCTTTTCTTCAAAACTCCATTGCCAATTATATAATAGCCAGGTTATCTTTAATGGAGATCCGTGTGTAAAATTTAGAACTGTGGCCAATAAAATTTGCTACTCTGGGATGGTTTCATAGCATTCATTAATTTGTGCATTGAGATAAAAGGTGTATATCTTGTCAGGTCTTATTCCAAATAATTGTATTATTTGCTTAATGGTTTTTAATAAAATTCTAGTCACAAGCATTGGGTTAAGGAGTAAGGTTTTGGTCTGATTGTGCTGGAAGGTTCACCTACTCGATCACACTGTGTCCTTGATGAAGGACTGCTGTGGGTGCCTCTTTTGTAGCAAAAACTGATATTTTCAAGGGTTTTTGAGTAACTCTTTCAACCACATTGGATAAAGCCAGTTCAACTTCTCTCAGAGCCTCTTGAGCTTCTTTTGTATGCTGGCGTGGTGAGTTTAAAGCAGTGTCTCACCTTAAAATGTCATATAATGGTTGCAATTGATAGGTGGTTTAGCCTAAGCTAAATGGACGTATCCATTGGATATCTCCTATCAATTTCTAAAAGTCATTTAAGGTATTTAGCTTCTCTGTTCTTAAAGAAAGCTTTTGGACTATAAGCACTTTAGGATATACTATATATACTAAATAATGAAAAGGAGAGTGCCTTTGAATTTTTTCTGAAGCTACATGCAATTTGTAGTTCCTTAGTATTTCTATGGTCTTTTGTAGACATGCTTCTAACATTTGCCCCTCAGGTGCATACTCCAAGATATCATCCATGTAAAGTAACAACATAACTTTTGGAAATGCTTTTCTTACTGGAGTAAGAGCAGCAGCCACATCATTCCCTGTGGCAAAACTGTCCATTCATATCTTTTATAAGGCTCAGCTAAATTATTGCTGGGTACTGAAAAGACAAATTTTTTTATATCCTCTTTATTCAGAGGGATAGAATAGAAACAATCCTTAAGATCTATAACCCAAAGAAGCCATTCTCTAGGCAATTGAGTAGGAGATGGAAGTCCAGGCTGAAGAGTTCCTATAGTTTCCATCTCTTCATTTACTTTTCTCAAATCATGCAACATTCTTCATTTTTCAGATTTCTTTTTTTACAACAAATACAGGGAATTCCAAGGACTTAGAGAAGGTTGTAAGTGTCCTTGGTCAAGTTGTTCCTGTACTATATCTTATAAGGCCTGAATTTTTTCACTTGTTAGGGGCCATTGTTCCACCCACACTGGTATATTGGTTTTTCATTGAATGGGAACAGAGAAGAGTACAGGCAGGCCTTCAACAGCAGCCCTGCCTAAAAAGCCGAAGTACTCAATTGTAATCCTAACTGTTGTAAGAAGTCTCTTCCCTATATATTGATGGGGATTTTATTTACTACTAAAGGAGTAAAAACTTTTCAGCTGCTACTGATCCTCCTATGCCAAATATATAGGTATCTGCCTTAATTTTTGGCCAATGATTGAGACAGTTGGCACCTCTAATGACTGTATGATCTGCACCTGTGTCTACCAACCCTTTCAATGGTATGCCATTTACATAGATAGTGAGAATAGGATGGTCAGCCCTAACAGCTACAGTCCAGAATTTTCCTGAATCCAGGAAGTCATCTGGATAAATATAACCAAATTGCCTATCAGGAGTGTGTATCAGTAAACCTGATGCTACTACTTCTTATGAGTGATAGATCACACATTGTCTACCTGTATTAGTGATTGGGATGTTAGCTACACATTCCCCAGTTTCCCAAGTCAGTGTATGGATAAACACTGTTTTGTAAGCATTCTTAGAAGGTGAAATGGTTAAACCTATTGTGCCTGGAGGCAAGGAATCTATAGGCCAGACAGGGACAGATTTCACCTCTCCAGGGGATATCTCATAGTCCCAGCTGCATACAACTCTATTTTCCCCAGTTGTGATCCCTTTCCCTCATCAGGTTGCTTCTTGCTTGATTGATCATGTTGGAGTACTGAACTTTTAAAGAATCTCTGTGTGTAACATTGCCTGCCATCATGCCCCACCTATTTTTTTGCCTGGGACCCTGGAGCCAAACCCTGCTTCCCATTTCCCTGAGTCAATCTACATCCTGACGCCCAATGGAAGCCTTTGTTGTATTTTGGGCATGGGGTTTTAGGTCTTTTTCTCCCACCTTGTTTTTTCGCTCTTCCTTTATGCCAACATTGAGCTTTCAAATGCTCTATTTCACCACATTGAAAGCATTGACAAATTTCTTTGGAAGTCTCTTGCCAAAGGGACCCTGTCTTCCCATGTTCAGATCTTGAAACGTCTGCATCATAGCCTGGGCATAAAAGGTATTTGTGCCCACTGTGGCACAGCATCTTATGATCTCCTCTAAAGGAGCATCCTTTTGTGGTTCTAGTATAATTCTTCTACAATCCTCATTAACATTTTCCTTAGAAAGCTATCTTATAATAATTTCTTTTGCTACATTTTCACCAAAAGTTCATATGACAGCTGTCTGCAGACATCCCAAAAAAATCAGCACGCACACACACACACACACACACACACACACACAGAAACAGAGAGAGACAAAGATTCATTCTATGAGGCAGAAGAAATGAGAAAATATATTCCAGGCATGGGGGATGGCCAGTTCAAAGACATGGAAATGGAATGTCTTGTATGAGGAACAGAAAGATGGCCAGTTTGCCTAGACTGCAGAATATAGGATAAGTATCAATGTACAGTAAGACAAGAAAGATAGATTGAGATCAGGTTGTGAAGAGCTACAAAAGCTAAACAAAGGATTCATATTTTATTTTGAAAGCCACAAGGAATCACTTGAGTTTATTGAATAGGGGAATTGCACTTAAGGAAATCACTATTTAGAGGACAGACAGTACTGGTGAAAGACTTTTGGATGGAGACTAATGAGGATGCTGTTGTAAGAATCTAGGTAAGAGATGATGAAATCTTACACTAAAGTGGTAGGTACATGAGGAAAGAAAAGGAGTAGAATGTGTGATATATTATAGAAGCAAGATGTGGCAACAGAATATGTAGGATAAGGGATTTGAAGCACCAAGATTAACACTGCTATTATGGACCTAAAAAAACTAAGTATATAAATATAAATCGCTTAAGAGTCAACCTTAGCTTTCTTGAAATTTTTTGCTCAATGTATCCTGCCTAGAGGAGGACAAGGTATTTGTAGGGATTACCTTCATCCAATTCAATGTGACCTTCAGATTCAAGTTGGAAGTCTCCTTAGCATCGAAGCCAAGTCCAAATAACATTTTTATATCATTGAAAAAAGACTCCATGAGATGGAGGAGTTATCTAGTATATATTTATGTGTGTGTATGTATGTATGTATTAATGAGGGCACATCTATATTAATGTTAGTTACATACATCAAATAATAAGATGATTTGATTTTACTTCCTCTTTAATTTAGAAGTCATATTTAGCTATTTTAAGGAAAATGGATATTAGATTAACTAAATCATATTGAGCTTACACTGTCTTCCTGAAAAAATGGCATATTTTCTATAAATTTTCTTGGCATGATTATGATGGTAGCATGTTTTAAATAGAGAACAATTTTCCATATGGACCAAAAACATAAAACATTCCAGTAGTTTTACTACATTATGCTTGTTTCTATTTTATGTACAATATTACATTACAGAAATAAGCCATGAGTATGGAACTGAATCCAAGGCTAATTCACAATAGCTATCATCGTCATCATTACATGTAGACCAAGAGAAAAATGCTGTGTGTTGCAAGGAACTAAATCTGGAGAACAGATCCAAAAACCTTTAGGATAGAGTCTATAATCTGAGTATCTTACGACTAAGAGTCTATAGGCCTCTTGCCCAAGCACTTCAGAAAGATGTCAGTCCTGGGTGGCTTTCATAAATCTAAATTATTGGGAAATATAATCTGTTTCTCTTGTACCTACTAGCCAAATATACCACAAGGGAGGCTAGCAACCAAAGCAAAAAGAGCTTACTTAAAGCATGCAAATATTAGAACTTTGCCCTTGGCCAACAACAATATTTGAACTATCCTTCCCTTTTCTTTCTCTCTCTCTCTCTCTCTCTCTCTCTCTCTCTCTCTCTCTCTCTCTCTCTCTCTCTCTCTCTCTTTCTCTCTCTCTCTCTCTCCCCCCTTTCCTTTCTCTCTCTCTCTCCCCCCTTTCCTTTCTCTTTTTTCCATCTGTCTTCCTGCCTGCCTCTTGTTCTGTTCCATTTCATTTCAAGGAAAATTCCTGCAGGAGCCAGAGAGATGGTCACCAACTTTGAGTACATCCTGTTCTGCAGCTGTTCTGCTATAGTGCAGTTCAGAGCCTTCAAACCTTCAACACCACCCCTGCAGAAGGAAAAAGTAGATTCTGGAAACAAAGATAACTTTTCTGCATCCAGTTCATCATACAGAATACTTGTTGGGTTAAGGATTGCTCCAAAGTATCTTATTTCAGAGGCACTATATCTAACCCCAAAAGCTTTTCTGCTGTTATGGACAAAGCTGTACAAATCTCAACCCCACTCTTTAAAGCTAGACCGTGCAAGCAGGAATGCCAAGCCCAGTTAGAAAAAGCAAGCATGAACAAGAATACAGAAATTTAACCATATTATAAAATACTTGAGAGGACTACTTATCTAGTGGTTAATAAGCATAATTTAGTTAGTGTTATAAAGGGGAGTCTTTGATATGTTTTCTTTTTGCAAAGGCACTAGTGTTCTCTCTTCCCCTTGTCCCCTTCTTTCATCTCTCTCTGTCTGTCTCTCTCTCTCTGTCTCTTTCTTTCTCTCTCTCCTCTCTCTCTCTCATACACACACACACACACACACACACACACACACACACACACACACAGTGTACTCTCACCCCAGAGAAGCAAGAAGGAACAGGACCAGGCAAGATCAAAGAGATATGTTCAATTAGTGAAAGTCCCAACATTTCATTTTGGGGATCAGAGAAAAGGGAAAACTCCAAACCTTCACTTTTCATTTCCGTGTTTATGGTCAAACCTTCACTGCCACATTAAAAAGGTAGACACAGAAATGTGAGGTAAGAACTAAGGAAGAAAAAAGTGAATTATACAATAAAATAGCACATTTTGTAGTCCTGCACCCAGTAGCCTGCAAAAGTAGGCAAGGAGAAAAGAAAAATCATTTATTAAGCACTTAACTATGTTATCAGGTGCTGTGCTAAGAATTTTATAAACATTCTATTTCATCCTCATAATAACCTTGGGAGATGGGGCTGTTGTTATCATCCTCGTGTTACAGACCAGGAACCTGCAGTAACTAGAAGTTAAGTGACTCTTGAAGGGTAACATAGCTAAGTATCAGAGATCAGAATTAAGTATCTAACTCCAGATCTAGTATTTTATCCCCAGAACAACTTAAATGGCTTGGCTGCAGAAAAGAGGAACAGAACAAAATCCCTAAATTTTAGAAAAGTCTTTAAAAAGTTACATCCAAAGAATGCAAATGATTTCTTGCATTGAGAAAGCATCTTAGTATCCCAGAGTGATCAGCTCCTTCATTTTATATTCAGTATAAAGAGAATACAGGCCTAAGCAGGAAGAAACCCAGATCCAAAAGTGTATATTCCCATACTTCATTATCAAAAGGATGAACTTTTGATGACAGACCTTTTCCTTTTAAATTTCCATGGAATTCTTCAGACTATCAAAGCTGAGTATTTCAAAGGGGATGAATTTAGCATTAGATGGGTGGACAGACATGTGACTTTGTCAAAGTGGTTTATCCTTTATGCAAATTACAAAATAAAACAGCTGTGAGGAAACATTTCTTTGACCTTTCCACCTTCCCAGTTCTTTTCATTGTTACACTCATCCCTTTGGTATAGGCCCAGCACATGGCCCAGCTGGTCCCTAGAACCACAGTTATCATCATCCCAAGTAATAGAGAAACACACCGGGTGCTGGCAATAGAGGACAAGATAAATAGCAGCGAGTGTATAGTATAGACACTTGGCAGTATGATTGTGCCTACAAAATTCTTTTCATCTTTGTTTTGATGGACAAAGTTCAATGCCAGAATATTTGGTTTATGAGTCATACTAATTACAGCTGAGGGAGAGAGGAGGGAACCAAGAACAAAAACCAAGCATGTTTAGGAAAAAAAAAAAGTTCCATACTTATTAGATTGGATAGGGAAGCTACAACCTAGGAATGAAGAGGGCCAGATGTTCCCTTCCTATGGGAGTATTGGATTGGGTCACTCCCAGTGGGCATCAGTGATCCTTAGCAGCTATATGTATCTATCATACTAACTATATCATCAGGATAGAGAACTATTACATTGGTGATAAGAAAGAACTTTAATCTAAAATTCATATGCCCAAGTATCTAGAGCTCCCTCCTTTTAAACTGCAAAGATAATCTCTTTCAGATTGCACATCCTCTAACCTTTTGCAAGATAGGGGTGAGAGACAAGTCCCAGCACTGCCACTGACTTACTGAGTCATCTTGGGAAATCATTTAATCTCTCTGAGCCTCAATTTCTTCAACTTCAAAAATGAGGAGATTAAACTAAACAATTTCTAAGTTCTCTTATTGCTCTAAAGCTCTATATTTCCAGAGGCAAATGGGAGAAGGCAAAGATGATGCTCTTCTTCCTGGGACACTAAGCAGATTTGCTGAAGAATTTCCTAACTTTCTGTCCCCAGATCCAGCTGTTGATGGTATCAAGGCCACTATCAGTAGCTATAATTGTACAAATATAGACAGAAATGCACACACAGGAATAAGCACATTTATTTGCAAAGATGCCATGTGTGCCTTGGCAGATCATTGGAAAAGCTTATGTTTCTTTGCTCTGTAAAAAAAACAAAAAAAGTAGGAATAAAGCTACTTCCAAGGAGGTCACAGTTCCCACTGGGACCTGTGATATATCTAGCCTTTGGGAAAATTCATTTTTCTCAGAGAACTTTACATTTTAGTTTAGGTTATTAAAGAAAGACTCTCCCTTCTACACAAAATTCCTCATTTTCTAAAACATGGAAGAGGAAAAGAGAGAGAAGGAGGGAGGGGGGAAGAGAGAGAGAAGGAGGGAGAAAGGGAGAGAGAGGAAGGGAAAGAGAGAGGGAGAGGGAGAAGAAGAGGAAGAGGGAAAAAGGGAAGGAGAGACAGAAAACAGAGTAAGAAAGAGAGGAAGGGGAAAGAAAGAAAAAGAGAGAGATCAGAGAACCAAAATTCCCTTTCAAGTGGAAGAATTATAAAGTAGAGTCAAGGGATTAGAAAAATCTACAAAGAAACCCGGAACCGGGATAGACGCTTTCTTTGGAAAAAGAAGTGCACAAATGGCAAGGATCTCCCCTTCCTTCCCCCTCCCCCCATAATTGGTGTTTCTATCTAACGACAGAAAATCACAAGGGTGCACAGAGAAACATTTATGTTTACTATTCCTCTCCCTCCAACCCCCGACATAATCTACATAAATATAAACACAAGTTGATTGGTCCTGAGTCAATGTGTGTGTGCACAAGTTGTGTGTTGTGTAGTGTGTAATAGAGCAAAGATAGGGAGTTTATACAACATGTTGTGTCTCTGGTATCACAAATGTACCAACAAAGACTCATACCCTCCCGAGGCATGAGCAGCAGCCCTAAAGCCCTCAAGTGAGCCTGGTGAAGTGACATTGTTTTTTCCTGTCCAAGCTGGATTCCCTTCAGGAACATCTCAGTTATTTAAACGCAGAAGCTGACAGTCAATGCTTCCGGTAATATTTGTGGAGACAGTTGGGATAAATCTTGACTCTCCAATCATAAAAAGAAGCTACCCACGGTGGGTAGCTGTTTCCTACCAAGCATATTCAGAGAGTGGGTCCCATCTTTCTTTTCTCAGAAAAGCACAAGAAAAAACATGAAGAAGAAAAAGAAGAACAAAAAGAGGTGTATGTCTAGTCCTGAGAATGTTTACTAGCAAAAGTCTTCGGAAGAAGTTCCCGAGCACTCCTTCCCTTTCCATAACCAGAGAGTGAGGCCCTAAATTGCAGCCCTTGGGTATATCTATGGCGTGAATGACATCAAGGAACAGACACGGAACGGATCCTTTCCCTTTTTTGTACGCCTATCAGCAGCCCAGAAACTCTCAGCCTTCATCACTAAGAATCCGCCTGCTGCAAACTTCGGACGCTTTTGCTGTGGGGATTTTTTGATAAAGAATTGGGCTGGGGTCAAGGAAGCAAAATCCAAATCAGCGCCTGATTCCCTTCTCTACCGTCATCCTCTCCTCAGAACCTTTTTAGCTCCCCTTCCTCTCCCAACTCCCCCCTACCTCCCAACACAATCTAGCCCCAGCCGGTTCAGCCTACCTTGCTGTTAACTTTCCGGGTTCAGGGTTTTGTTTTCTACCTCGTCTGTCTTTGCACCAACTGTCTTGTTGCCTCAGCAGAGGCTCGCTCTTTTAGAGCATCTCCTGGGGGCTGGAATCTCCTCCCCAGCCAGGTCTGAGGGAAAGCACAGACTTGTTTGAAAGGAGAGACAGCAAGGGGGGAAAAGTCCCGAGGGAAGGAAAAAAGCAAGGAGTGGGGGTAGGGGAACAGTGCAAGCAACAGCCAGTCCCTCCCAGCACCTTTATCTCCACAGCTCCACGATTTCTTTGGCCAGAAGCGGAAATGCGGTTTCTCGAAAGTCAGGGAAGAGAGGAAGAAACCAGGACAAATACGTAAAGAGAAAACCCCAGCCAGATGTGAGGCGCAGTGGAGCCTTGAATGGCTCCCATTGCGTTTTATATAAACGGCAGCAGTTAAGTATTAACTCTGTATGTGCCTGGGTTGGCAGGGGAAAATCAACCTCTGCTGTTCCCCGCCACCCCTTGGGAGCTAGCCCAGACTGGAGAATCAGACTTGCAACATCAGAGTATCTGAAAGTCAATCCAGATGTTAGCCTCTTGTGCCTTTGAGAGCTAGGAGGCAGTGGCATCAGGAACCCAGACCAAGGATATTCAGGGCCAGGTTCAGGAGCATTAGAGGGCAGAGACATCAGGTTATGAGATAAGAGCTTTTGGTATCCAGAAATGCCTGAGACCAAACCTGTGGATCTTAAGCTTCCATTCCAGTACAAACCTAAATGGACCCTGGAAGTTTAAGACATCTGAGTGAAGAGAGAATTTGATGCCCCAACTCCATTCCTCCTCATTAAACCTAATAGCCAAGCTAGGGAAAGATAAAAAGAAAAGAGCTCTGACCAGAGAAACGTTTTCTGTTCTGACAATGAGTCTCTTGTCTCTCTTCTCACTTCTCTTTTCCTCCAATCCCTGTGTGAAAAGTGTCTGGTTTGGGCAGAATATCTTTACTTTAGGAAACCACTCCAATGTGTATTCCCTTTGGCTGTATCTGGACAGGCAATAAGGCAATATGGTATACTGGCATTGGGTTCCCAGGGGAAAGATGCTTTCCCTTGCTTTGGTATTTCCTTCTTGGAGCTCTCCACATATTTTTTTCTTGGAATGCCAAGTACAAACAGCTGGGGGTGGGGTGGGGAGGAAACATTTTTTTGAATGAAGAAATAGCTACCATACTTGATACACATCTGGCACAGGTAATGTTACCCCAAAGGTGGGAGTCAGGAAGGAAGCCAGCCATGGATGATGATGGAAGAACAAAAGGAGATTGATGGCAGATGAGCAATGATGTCCCATGGCAAGACAACCCCATACCATTCAGATTATGAGCAAAATGAGCTGACAGTGCTAACATTCTAGTTTAGGAGCCAGAATTCTGCCAAATACTTATATGAATTAAAAATTTGTTAATTACTTTTCAGTAGTTTTTAAAAATAGTATTTAAAACGAATCTATTTGTGATAGAGCAAAACTTAATTTCAAGAAATTCTCAATTCAGGGAAGGTCAGTTTATTTTTAAGAGACATTATTAGAAGATTAAAAGTGTTTTAGTTTCGAGATTCAGTTCTAGCTAATGATAAGAATAAGGTCAGAAATCCCACATTTTGTAGGATTTAAGTCTAAGCCTGGCAAATTCACATCCCTTATAGCCTATCAATCCAGGAAATTTCAGAGATAAATTCATTGTCATTACTGTAAGTAACTTGAGGAAGTTCAGAAATGAATAAGGGCATGAGCCCAAAAAACTGATTATAGCTACTTTGTCCTCAGATGGCCTTCCCAACACTGATATCACAGGAAAATTCCACCATAATATTTTAATAATAGCCTTTTATCTTAAAAATACATGCAAAAACTGTTTGTGGCAGCCCTTTTTGTAGTGTTAAGAAACTGGAAATTGAATGGATGCCCATCAATTGGAAAATGGATGAGTAAATTGTGGTGTATGAATGTTATGGAATATTATTGTTCTGTAAGAAATGACCAGCAGGATGAATATAGAGAGGCTTGGAGAGACTTACATGAACTAATGCTAAATGAAATGAGCAAAACCAAGAGATCATTATCCACTTCAATGACAATACTATATGAGGATCAATTCTGATGGAAGTGGCTCTCTTCAACAAAGACAGGGTCCAAATCAGTTCCAATTGATCAATAATGAACAGAACCAGCTACACCTAGTGAAAGAACAGTGGGAAATGAGTGTGCATAATATAGCATTTGCACTCTTTCTGTTTTGTTTGCTTGCATTTTTGTTTTTCTTCTCAAGTTAATTTTAACCTTCTTTCTAAATCCAATTTTTCTTGTGCGATAAGATAACTATATAAATATATATACATATAGTGTATTAAACATATGCTTTAACATGTTTAACATGTATGAGACTGCCTACCATCTAGGGGAGGAGGTGGAGGGAAGGAGGAGAAAAGTTGGAACAGAAGTTTTTGCCAAGATCAATGTTGAAAAATTATCCATGCATGTGTTTTGTCAATAAAAAGCTATAATAATAATAATAATAAATAAAAAATACATGCAAAGATAGTTTTCAACATTCAACTTTGCCAAATCTTGTGCTCCAAATTTTTCTCTTTTCCTTCCCCTCACTTTCTCCTCTAGACAGCAAGTAATATATGCTCAATATGTGCAATTCTTCTATACATCTTTCCATATTATCAAGCTGCACAAAAAAATTCAGATCAAAAAGAAAAAAAGGAGAAAAAAAAGCAAACAACAACAAAAAAATGAAAGTACTATGTTGTGATCCACATTCAGTTCCCGTAGTCCTCTTTCTGAACACTGATAGCTCTCTCCATCACCCGTCTATTGGAATTGATCTGAATCATCTCATTGTTGAAAAGAGCCAAGTTCAACAGAGTTGATCACCATATAATTTTGTTGTTGCTGTATGCAATGTTCTCATGGTTCTGCTCATTCACTCAGCATCAGTTTATGTAGTCTTTGCAGGTTTTTCTGAAATCAGCCTGTTCATCATTTCTTATAGAACAGTAATATTCCAATACATTTATATATTCATCTATTCCCTAATTAATAGAATATCCACTCAATTTCCAGTTATTTGCCACTACAAAAAAAGCTGCTGCAAATGTTTTTGCACTTTTGGGTCTTTCTCGACTTTTATGATCTCTTTGGGATACAGTAGAGACATTGCTGGATCAAAGAGTATACCCAGTTTGATAGCCCTTTGGGCATAGTTCCAAATTGTTTTCCAGAATAGTTGGATCATTTCACAATTCCACCAACAATGTATGTGTCCCAGTTTTCTCACACACACCCCCCCAACATTTATCATTATCTTTTCCTGTCAACTTAGTGAATCTGAGAGGTATGTAGTAATACCTCAAAGTTGTCTTAAATTGCATTTCTCTAATCAATAGTGATGTAGAGCATTTTTTCATATGAATAGAAATGGTTCTAATTCCAAATCCTTAAATCTTGTTATAATTCCAAATTATCTTCCAAAATATTCAGACCAATTCATACCTTCACCAACAGTGTGTTATTGTGCCTGTCTTCCTCAGCCCCTCCAATTGATGGAATACCCATCTTTTGCCATCTTGATACTGTAATGACCGTGTATTTAAAATCAGCCGGAGTCAGGAACTCAGGTTAAGGGAAAAATCTTCAGTTTTTATTGAAGTGAAGAGGTGAAAAAAGATTGTGATAGCAATATGGGCAAGAAGGATTGCGATAGCAACATGGGCAGCTGCGACAGGAAGCCAGCTAGCAGAGAGAGAGATCTGAGCTGAAAAAACATCCTAATTGCAATTGCAAAAAATGCTAGCAGTCTCTCCTTCCCCTTCCTTTTCCACTCCCCTGCCTCCACCCACCAAAATCGTCATTTCCTATACAACACATCAGGACTTGCACAAAGAGTGGGTGGGGGCCATTCTTTCTCCAAGCTTATATATTAATAGAGTATGGTCCAATTACTATTTAGCCTCATGTGCTTGGGACCTCAGTGCATCAACTTAAGCCTCAGCCCATTACATGATACTATGATTTTTATTCAAACAAACAAAAAATTAAGCATTCAGACAAAAAGAGCAAAATCTTGGTAAAATCAAAATTTTCAAATGCTTTATTTTTTATCCTCTAAAAAAATAGTGAAACTTCAGAATAATACTATGTATTTATACATAGTGAAAATCCATCATGAGACAAATCCAAGGTGGTTTCATTGCCAAAGTATCATAGGGAAAAGCCAAAACGAGAAGTTGTTGGGGTGTTTTTAAATTTGAGACAAAAATGGTTAGAGAAGGGTGCAGTCAGAACACACATATAGGGAAGTAACTCAAGTTTCTAATACTACAAGACTACTAGTATCTCCAGGTGATCTCACTGTATTGTTTTCCCCTGGTTTGTAGAATCCTTATTCTATTATCAACAAACTTCCTTTCAATTTGGACTTTTTCTTTTTTTTTCTTCCTCTTCTAGTATTCATAAAGATGTGGATCCTCCCAGATCACATTGCATCTCTAGTCATACTTTCCAGTACTAGTCATACCTTCCTTCATGCTCCTTGATATCCTGGAGCTTATTAGCATATTTCTTATTCCTCTTTGCCACTTTAAGACTCTCCCTTTGCTATTGTCACTCTGCAACTTATCTTTTTTTTAAAAAAATAGCTTTTTATTTACAAAACATATGCATGGGTAATTTTTCTTTTTCTTTTTATTTACAAGATATATGCATGGGCAATTTTTCAGCATTGACAATTGCAAAACCTTTTGTTCCAACTTTTCCCCTCCTTCCCCCACCCCTTCTCCCAGATGGCAGGTTGACCAATACATGTTAAATATGTTAAAGTATAAGTTAAATACAATATATGTATACATGCCCATACAGTTATTTTTGCTGTACAAAAGGAGTTTGAAATAGTGTACAGTTAGCCTGTGAAGGAAATAAAAAATGCAGGCGGACAAAAATAGAGGGATTGGGAATTCTATGTAGTGATTCATAGTCATCTCCCAAAGTTCTTTAGCTGGATGTAGCTGGTTCAATTCATTACTGCTCTATTGGAGCTGATTTGTTTCATCTCATTGTTGAAGAGGGCCACGTTCATCACAATTGATCATCATGTATTATTGTTGTTGAAGTATATAATGATCTCCTGGTCCTGCTTATTTCATTCAGCATCAGTTCATGTAAGTCTCTCCAGGCCTTTCTGAAATCATCCTGCTGGTCATTTCTTACTGAACAATAATATTCCATAATATTCACATACCACAAATTATTCAGCCATTCTCCAATTGATGGGCATCCACTCAGTTTCCAATTTCTGGCCACTACAAAGAGGGCTGCCACAAACATTCTTGTACATACAGGTCCCTTTCCCTTCTTTAAAATCTCTGTAGGGTATAAGCCCAGTAGTAACACTGCTGGATCAAAAGGTATGCACAGTTTGGTAACTTTTTGAGCTTCCAAGTTGTTCTTCAGAATGGCTAGATGTATTCACAATTCCACCAACAATGTGTCAGTGTTGCATGAGTGATTTTTCAACATTGACCCTTGCAAAACCTTCTGTTCCAAAATTTCCCCTCCTTCCCCCCACCCTCTCCCCTAGATGGCTGGTAGTCCAATACATGTTATAATATTTACTATATATATAATATATTAAAATATTTATTAAATCCCATATATGTATACATATTAATACAGTTATCTTGCTGCACAAGAAAAATTGGATCTAAAAAGAAAAAAAAACCTGAGAAGGAAAGCAAAAATGTAACCAACCAATAATAGAAAGAGTGAAAATGCTAAGTTGTGGTCCACACTCATTTCCCATAGTCCTCTCTCTGGATGCAGATGACTCTCTTCATTACTGAACAATTGGAACTGGTCTGAATCATCTCATGGTAGAAGAGAGCCCCTTCCATCAGAACTGAACTTAGCCTTTTTTTGAGTTCATTCTATCATCCATTTCAGAATCTGGTGGAATATCAACTGGACCCTAGATCATTCTCCCTCCTTTCTTAATGAATCAGTATCTGGTTTTCATTCAAAAAAGTCTGTCAAAAGACAGATACAAAATAAGTTCGTAGTTTTCATTTGAAAAGTTGATCATAAGATAGATCCAAGGGTAGAATTCAAGATTCAACCCTTCTTATAGAGGGCAACATATACATTGATGTTACTTCAAATATCCTGACTTCTTTGTCTTTTCAAGGCTATTGTTGAATAAATTTTCTTAGATTCTATATGGATTGTAAATTTGACTTCATTTGAACTCCAAGACAAACTTGATCCAGAAATAACCCAAAGTAGATGATGTAGCTCTAAGAATGATTTAAAATAACTTTGTGACTGATTTACATGGTTGAAGTGGAGGGAGAAAGGAGAAGTGTTTGAATGGCACCCTGAAGTCTCATGCATGTGATGAATTCTCTCAATCATATGGGGAAAGAAATCTTCACTGATTTGGGGCATGAGCCTTGGCTTTAGGTTGACAGGTAGAATAAAAGTACCATCAGTGCTAGTATTACTTTACTTGGCTGTTGTTGATGGTCCTAGAAAAACTGTACTGTCATCATAAGAAAAAATGTCACTGACTTCAAAAAAGATAAAAGTATAAGTGAAGATAAAAACTAGGATTTTACCCTAGTGATAAAGCCTTGGACTTCCCTATTGTTTCCTACTTTCGAGTGGCTTCTTCCAATCAATCAGGGAGAGCACGAAGGCTAGAACTCAGGGGTTGCAAGATAAGCTTAAAAAACAATCTGATACGTGCCCATCATTTGGGGAATGACTAAGTTATGGTATATGAATATAATGGAATATTATTGTTCTGTCAGAAATGATAATCAGGCTGATTTAGAAAAACCTGGAAAGACTTACATGAACTGATGCTGAGTTAAGAGAGCGGAACTAAGAGAATATTGTATCCTGATAAAAGCCTCATTTCTAAAATATATAGAGAATTGACTCAAATTTGTAATAGTTCAAGCCATTCTCCAATTGATAATGGTCAAAGGATATGAACAGACACTTTTCAGATGAAGAAATTGAAACTATCTGTAACCACATGAAAAGGTGCTCCAAATCACTATTGAGCAGAGAAATGAAAATTAAGACAACTCTGAGATACCACTATATATTTGTCAGATTGGTTAAGATAACAGGAAAAGATAATGACAAATGTTGGAGGGAATGTGGGAAAACTGGGAAATTAGTACATTGTTGGTGGAACTGTGAATGGATCCAACCATTCTGGAGAGCAGTTTGGAACTAGTCTCAAAAAGTTATCAAATTGTGCATTTCCTTTGATCCAGCAGTGTTTCTATTGGGATTATATCCCAAAGAGATCTTAAAGAGAGAAAGAGACCTATATGTGCAAGAATGTTTGTGACAACCCTCTTTGTATTGGCAAGAAACTGGAAACTGAATGAATGCCCATCAATTGGAGAATGGCTGAATAAATTATGGTATATGAATGTTATGGAATATTATTGTTCTGTGAGAAACAACCAGCAGAATGATTTCAGAGAGGCTTAGAGAGACCTACATGAACTGATGCTAAGTGAAATGAACAGAACCAGGAGATCATTACACACAGCAACAATAAGACCATACGATGATCAGTTCTGATGGATGTGATTCTCTTCAACACTGAGATGATTCAAACCAGTTCCACTTGTGCAATGATAAAGAGAACCATCTACACCCAGAAAGAGAATCGTGGAAACAGAGTGTGAAACACAACATAGCATCCTCACTCTCTCTGTTGTTGTTTGCTTGCATTTTGTTTTCTTTCTCAGTTTTTCTTTTTCTTCCTTCATGATCTGATTTTTCTTGTGCACAAGATAACTATATAAATATGTATACATATATTGGATCTATTTCAACATGTTGGACTATCTGCCAGCTAGGGGAGGGAGTGGGGGGAAGGAGGGGAAAATTTGGAACAAAAAGTTATGCAAGGGTCAATGTTGGAAAAATTACCCATGCATATGCTTTATAAATAAAAAGCTTTAATAAAAATAACAAAAAAATTTTAAAAAAATTATATGATAATCAACAGGAATGGACTTGGCGCTTTTCAATAAGGAGCTGATTCAAGGCAATTCCAATAGACTTGTGATAGAGAGAGTCATCTGTATCCAGAAAGAGGACTGTGAGGACTGAATGTGGATCAAAGAATAACATTTTCATTTGTTATTGTTGTGTATTTGTTTTTTCCTGTGTTTTTTTTTCCTTTTGATCAGATTTTTCTTGCACAACATGACAGATATAGAAATATGTTTAGAAAATATGCACATGTTTAACCTACATAAGAGTGTTTGGTGTCTTGGGGAGGTTAGAGAGAGGGAGAAAAGGAGAAAAATTTGGAACACAAAGTATTGCAAAGGTGAATGTTGAAAACTGTCTTTGGAGGAGAATTCTGGGAAGATGACTGAGTAGGTTGATAAATTTTAAGCTCTTCAGATTTCCCCCACAAACAGAACAAATTTGTGCTTCAAGGCAAACATAAACTGGTGTTTTTAGTTTATTCCAAATAAGAAACATTTGGACAGAACAGGGGTCCTCCTGTTACAACCGAGAAGACCCAAAGAAAGACCCCAGGTTGAAGATTAACAAGTATGAAATATAAAAACCTCCACGCTAGCTCCACAGAAACACCTTATAGGGACCTCTGGGAGAGCTGGATTGGCCTGGAGCTTCAAGAGGAATCACAGAAACTTTTACTGCTGGCCTGCATACTGAATTTGGAGTCTGAGTCCCAGAAGACTGAGTGAACCTCAGCTGATCAGGAATACCAGGCCAAGCTGTGTTGTAGAAAAGGAGCCTTGAATGAGAAGGAATCAGCATATCCAGTGAATGCAGAAGCAGTGGAGCTGGGGTGCTGCTGGCTGTGGATGCTTGCTGGAGAGTTCCAGGTCAGAGGGAAGCGCTAATGCGAAGCTGGAGGCATCATCTCCGCCATCCCACAATTAGAGGTGTTTACACTTATACTTCTCATTTCAAAAAAAATATAACAACCTGGCAAAGAAGAAATAACACATCATAGAAATTTACTATGAGAACATGGAAGACTTGGATTTAAGGACAGTGATGTTAAAAAAAAAAAAAAAAAAGCTTCATCTAGTCCAAAGAGTAATGTTAAATGGCTTCCTGCCCAGAGAGAATTTATAGAAGAATTTAAAAAATTTTTTTTAATAAAACAATAGACATTGAAAAAAAACAAGATTATATAAAAAAAAGTTAACCAATGAGAAAAGGAGATGAGTCTTTCTTTTTGAGATACAGAATGTGAAAGACAAAAATAACTCTTTGAAAATTAGAATTGGATAAGGGGAAGCCAGGGATAATATAGAGACCAAGAAATCGCAAAACATAATATAAAAAATGAAAAAAATAGAACAATGTGAAACATCTTATAAGATGTTTCTGTATCTGTAGAGCAGATTAAGAAGAGAAAATATAAGAGTAATTGTACTATGTGAAAGCTGTAATCAAAAAAAAAAAGAACCTTGACATGATAATTTTTATCTTTGCATGTATTTGAAAAAATAAATACTATTTTTAAAAAAAGAAAAACAAACTGATAAGTCGCTAGAATAATGGTTTGCAAGGATATGGCTAGAAGTCTCATAGAAAATCTTAAACTCTACATGTTCAAAATAAAACTCATTGTTTTTCCCTTTAAACCCTCCCCCTTCTTTCTACTTTCCTTATTAGTATAGAGGGTAATACCATCTTCCCAGTCCCTCAGACTCACAATCTAGAGCTCAGCCTGCAGTCCTCATTATCTCTCATCCTCTGATGCCCAAGTTGTTGCCAAGGCCTGTCAATATCACCTTTGTAGCATCTCTCAAATAAACTACCTTCTTCCTCTGATACTGCTACCATTCTGGTGCAGGCCCTCATGCCTGTATTAAGGCAATAAATTGATGAATCTCTAGCCACTCCATTCAGTCTTTCATTTAACAACCAAAGTAATTGAATGACTGACAAAATTTATTTTCATAAAGTCAAAGTGGCAATAGGCTTAGGCTATGGATCTCTTCTGCTACAACACCATCCTTATATGAACAGAAAAGCTAATGAAATTTGAGACAATATGTTAGTTTTTCCATTTGGAACCCAGAACACTCAGAAGATGGCTGAATATGGCATAGCACTTGTTCCCTTTCTCAGAGTGGAGAATAATGATATCCTTTCCTTTTAAGAGTTTAGATAGAGTTTCTGAAAAAAGAGATTGATAAGATCTATGGCCAGCACTTAGAGCAATGAAAACTATTTTGCTTGACCCAATATTAATTCATTTCCTAAATCCCTTGCCCCACTTAAAAGTCCTGAGCTACACTAATCATTGCACTCAAACTTGAATGGCTTCCAGAATGAGTCTCTGCAGGTTAAAAACAACAACAACAACAACAACAACAAAAGCAAAACACAAGTATTCTTTGAATCTTGAGCCATTCCAATTCTAAGACCTTGGAGGGGATTAAAAGTCATTTGCTGAAATCACAGAGATCTAGAAAGAGAAAGGAAAAATCATCCAAAGTAAAAGAGGCTTCTGAAAATCAGTAGTCAAGTTACTATAATATCAGGGACTACCCCTACACACACAACAGGTTATTTGGAGCATATTTTCTAAAGGAATTCCTGAGAGCAGACTACCAATGGAGATGGTATACTTTCTTAAGTAGGCATGCTCCTGATCAGCAAGATTGATACTATCTCATAGAATATATTCATCTATAACCTATTGGCACTAACCTGCAAAGGGGAAATATTCTTTTTTCTGTAGTTTCTTGTATCTGTAAATTAATTTGATTAATATCGTCATTTGTATTATATCAATCTAATCCAAGCATGGGAAATTAATCTCTTCAATTATTTATATATTTGTTTCTATAAAAAGTATTTTATAAATGTATTTATATAATTCCTGTTTGTGTCTTAGCAGGTAAACTCCCAGATAATTTATATTTTCTAAAGTTATTATGAATGAATTCTCTCTCTTCTTTTAAGTTTTTGTCAGTAATATATAGAAAGGTTTGTGATTTATGTGAGATTTTTCCAAATCCTGTTACTTTGATGAAGTTATTAACTATTTCAGTTAATTTTCAGTTGAACTTCTAGATTATTTAAGTAGTCCATCACATTATGCACTAAAAGCAGTAATCATGATTCATTTTTGCCTATGATTTTACCCTCAATTTTTTTCTTTTCTTATTGTTATTGCTAGTATTTCCAGAACTGTATCAAATAATTATGATGACAATGGATATCCTTATTTTACCTCTGACCTTATTAGAAAGTTTATTTGGATTTCTTTTAAAAAGGTAATAATACTAGCTCTTGGTTTTAGATAGTCTATTAAGCATATTAAGAAAAGTTCTAGTTGTTTTTATACATTTTAGTTTCTTTAACATAACTAGGTTTTGTATTTTGTTATTTTTGCATCTAATGATATAAGCATGTTATTTTTTTTTTGATTTTGATATTACTCTAATCTGTTTCATTCATAGATTTCCTAATATTGAACCATCTTTGCATTCTTGGTATAAATACAAGCTAGTCATAATGTATACTCTTGTTGCTGTAGCCTCTTTGTTTAGTTTTATTTGATTTTTGATAAATATTATTAAGAATGTTTGGTTTCTATAAGTGTTGTTTTTCTTCTTTAATGCTGCCTAGTTTAAATGTTAGCACAATATTTTTGCCATAATTTGTTTTTTAGGATTCTTTCTTTAATTTATTTAAAAGCATAGGAATTAAACTGTGATTTTACTAATATAGGGAATTCCTGAGTGGGGCAACTCCTCTGACCAATGCAGGTTGGTATTTCTTAAGTTTTTTAGTTTTGGAGAGTGGCTTAGAACAAAGATATCAAATTTGTAGCTTATATGGAGTCACCTGAGATCCTCAAGACTTCAGGATATGCTTTCAGCCAAATTAAAATGTAAATGAGAAATTTTTAATAAAATACAGATACAACAAAACATAGATAATGTTAATTTGTAGTTTACTACATATAGTTTGGAGGCATCTCTTTTTAAGTTTGACAGCATTGGCCTAAAGCACTGAATCACCCCATGTCACAAAGCCAGTATGTATCAGATGCACAACTAAACATGGGTTTTCCTGACTTAAAGGTTTATTCTATAACTGCTATGCTGTTGTGTTTTTCTTCTTTAAAAATAATAGTTCTCACATCCAGCCATTCTGGAGAACAATTTGGAACTATGCTCAAAAAGTTATCAAACTGTGCATAGCCTTTGATCCAGCAGTGTTTCCACTGGGCTTATACCCCAAAGAGATACTAAAGAAGGGAAAGGGACCTGTATGTGCCAAAATGTTTGTGGCAGCCCTGTTTGTAGTGGCTAGAAGCTGGAAAATCAATGGATGCCCATCAATTGGAGAATGGTTGAGTAAATTGTGGTATATGAACGTTATGAAATATTATTGTTCTGTAAGAAATGACCAGCAGGATGAATACAGAGAGGACTGGTGAGACTTACATGAACTGATGCTAAGTGAAACGAGCAGAACCAGGAGATCATTATATACATCAACAACGATACTGTATGAGGATGTATTCTGATGGAAGTGGATCTCTTCGATAAAGAGATCTAATTCAGTTTCAATTGATCAAGGATGGACAGAAGCAGCTACACCCAAAGAAAGAAATGGGAAATGAATATAAACTGCTTGCATTTTTGTTTTTCTTCCCGGGTTATTTATACCTTCTGAATCCAATTCTCCCTGTGCAACAAGAGAACTGTTCAGTTCTGCACACATATATTGTATCTAGGATATACTGTAACCTATTTAACATGTATAGGACTGCTTGCCATCTGGGGGAAAGGGTGGAGAGAGGGAGGGGAAAAATCGGAACAGAAGTGAATGTAAGGGATAATGTTGTAAAAAAATTACCCTGGCATGGGTTCTGTCAATAAAAAGTTATTTTAATAATAATAATAATAATAGTTCTCTCTGGGAAAAAGCAGGTTTCTCAGGGAGGTTTTCTGGAGGCCGCCTTGGTTTTCAGTTAAAAATAATAATCACCCAAAATGCAGCCATATGGTAAAAATGCAAACGTTTATTTTCTCCTTCCAAACTAGCCCAGTTAGTTGAGGCCTATCTCTCTACTTGGTTCTAAAAGCTCTTGCAGCTTTGTCCTTTGCTTCTGCCTCTGCTTTCTTCAGCCTCCAGCCAGCCAAATGGAACATGGAATGAATCTCTCTTGCCTTGGAGAGAGGGCTTGTGGGGTTCCTCTCAGAGGGCTCCTCTATGACCCCAGTCAATGTTCTGAAGTAACTCTCTTCCAAGAGAGGGCTTCTGGCTGAACTCACTTGATCCTCCCCTTTCAATCTAATTCAGCTGAACTCTCTCCAAGAGCCTCTGCTGTTTCTTATACACGAGAGAGTGGGATTATGGGATATCTCCCAGCATGCTCTCTGGCCCTAAGAGCTTCAAGGGAGGTGTGAATTCGGATATCTCATACGAAACCCTGAAATCTCCCAAACGTGTGAACTCCAATGAGCAAAGGTGTGAAGACAAGCATTGTATCAATTAGTTCTACTTAGTACCTTGTTTCAGGTTCTGGCCCAAAACATCTCTTTGTAAGATCAGATCAATAATCTATCAACTCTAATGAGTTAGCAGTTTGTAAAGATTCCAACACTATGCTATGCTGCCTCATGATGTTTATGTAATTTAAGAACTGGGTTTTTTAAAATATTTGATAAAAAACTTATTAATAGGTCTGTTTCTCTTTTGGAAAAAGTTCTTTTGTGACTTGTTTAATTTCTCTTTGTGATATTCAGTTATACATAATCCCTATTTTTCCTCTTAATCTGGGCATTTTATATTTTTATAAACATCTATTCTTTTCATCTAATATTGGTTTTCTTGACATATAATTGGCCAAAATAGATTGTAATAACTTTCTTTATTTTCTCTTCATTCATTGTGAATTATTCTTTTCATTTTTTTTTTATTTTGGTGATTAGGAACTCTTTTTATCAAATTTGCTAATAGTGTCTTTTTTTATTCATTAAAAAAGTTTCTAGTTTTAGTTATCCCTTGAATTGTTTTTTTTTTCCCAAATTTTTTAATCTCTTTTTTGGTTTTCAGAATTTCTATTGTTTGGTTGGACTTTTTTATTTGTTACTTTTCTAGGGTTTTTTAAAGATGTTTTATACTCAATTCATCAATCTATTTTTTCTCTTTTGTTTATAAAAATATTTAAAATTTCCCCTAAGAGCTATATTTCCTGCATTCTAAAAGTTTGAGCATATTTATGATCTTGTGAAATTACAGATAAGATGACAAATCAACAGTGGTAGAATTCCTAGTATTAGTAAAATCATTGTGTTTCTGGGAGTGGGGAGGATAATTGGAAAAGAAAATGTCTGTGCAACTTTGTGTATTCAATTTTGTTTCATCTGATAAAAGTAAGGTTCATAAATATCTGTTTCTCCAATACTTCTATGTATATATACTTTTCTTTTGAGCACTATAATTATTTGAAATAGTTTATTCCTTCTTAGTTTTCTTCATTTCAATTCCTTTTCCCCTTACTTCTCTTTCCCCTCTTAAAACCAACAAAACAGAACAAAACCATACCAAGGATATATGTCTCTTTCTTACCTCCCTCTGGAATCTTTACAAATTGTTAAGTCATTAGATGTAATGGGCTGAGGCTCAAGTTGATGCACTGAGGTCCCAAGCACATGAGGCTAAATAGTAATTGGACCATACTCTATTAATAGATATACTTGGAGAAAGAATGGCCCCCACCCACTCTTTGTGCAAGTCCTGATGTGTTATATAGGAAATGACGATTTTGGTGGGTGGAGGCAGGGGAGTGGAAAGGGAAGCAGAAAGAGAGACTGCTGGCTGGTTTCTTGACACAGCTGTTTGCATTGCTATCACGACTCCCCTTCACCTCCAATCCCCCTTCACCTGCAATCCCCCTATACCTCTGCTGCTCGTATTGCTATCACAATCCCCCTTCATCTCAAAAAGAATAAAGATTGAAGATTTTCCCTTAATCTGAATTCCTGACTCCGGCTGATTTTAAATACATGATCATCACTTTTGGCGCCCAAGCATGGGAACCAAAGACCCTACTTTCACTGAAGAAGTCTCCAGTGACCAGGAATTTAGGTGAGTATAACCAACAAAGAGAGAACTTATTTTCTTAAAGACTAAACTAGCAACCTTTTTTGGCTGAAATGGGACAGATCCTAGCTAAAGATTGTCCATCCCCCACCCCAACCCCACCCAGGAGTGGCGCTATAGAAAGCCTGCTTAAGCTGATAGACGATCAAGGACTACTTATAACTTGGGAACAGATAGCTAGATTTCTTGGTAAATTAAAACGCACCTCCCATTGGTTCTTAGAGGAAGAGCAAATCTCTCCAGATAATTGGACATTAATTGGGCAACAGCTCTCTGCATATTACTATGAAAACGGTCCTCATTCAATTTCCATTGAGGCATTCTATTTATACAATATAATATAGTTGGCTTTAAGAAATTGTATAAATTATAGAAGAAAGAATAGGAATAGCCAAATGGGGAAACCTGAGATAAAGGAGGAAGACAATGAACAGATTAATGACCATATCTTCACAGAGCATGGAGACTTAAGTGAGACTCAAGGGTGTGGTGAATCTGAGGCAACTTCAGCCCCACCTAAGGAGCAGATAATTGACTTTTCTCCGTAAATTCCACCCTCCAGGATGGAGGGAGGAGGGGTTGTGGGTGGGTAGTGACAGCACCAGCACCTCCCCCCTCCAGCATCCAGCCGCTCTTATGATTGGATTGCAAAAGGGACTAATTAAGACTAAGGAAGAAGGGAGAGATGTATTGGAATTTCAATATCATATTTTTCCTGTAATTCAACAGTTTAATTCTTCAGGTCAAGAAAGTAGAAAATAAACTCCTTTTGATATAGAAATCCTCAAAGACCCGAGAAAGGCTTGCACTCTTTATGGGGCTACATCAGCTTATGTTAAGATGTTATTACAGAATTTGGCTTTTGAAATCTTGATCCCTAATGACTGGAATTCTATAACAAGGGTATGCCTAGAACCTGGACAAAACTTGTGGCTTTCTGAATATAGTGAGCTCTGTAGGATACAAGCCCAACAAAACAAAGTGGAGTTCATGCTGCAATCACCTATGACCTACTAACAGGTGTAGGTTCCTATGCAGATGTTGTAATACAGATTAATTATTCCATAGCAGCACATGAGCAAATTGCTGCTAATGCTATCAAAGCATGGGCTTCTCTCCACAATAAAGACGACAAGGGTGAGGCCTTCACAAAAATAACACAAGGGCCAAATAAACCCTTTGCTGACTTTGTGGGATGTTTACAGACAGCTATCACAAGAACTAATGGGGAAAATGCAGTAACAGACATTTTGATAAGACAACTTGCTAAGGAAAATGCTAATGAGGTTTGCAGAAGAATTATACTAGGACTGCACAAGGATGCTCCTTTAGAGGAGCTCATAAGACGCTGTGCCACAGTGGGCACAAATGTCTTTTATAGCCAGGCTATGATTCAGACTTCCCAAAATCCCAACATGGGGAGACAGGGTCCCTTTTGGCAAGGGACTTCCAGAGAGACTCGTCAATGCTTTCAGTGTGGTAAAGTAGGGCATCTGAAAGCTCAATGCTAGTATAGAGACAGAATGAGAAAACAAGGTGGGAGAACAAGATCCAATACCCCATGTCGAAAATGCAACAGAGGCTTCCACTGGGACTCAGAATGTAGACAGATTCAGGGAAACGGGATGAGGGGCCCAGCCCCAGGGCCCAAGGCAAAAAACCACTTGGGGCATGATGGCAGACAATGGTGCACCCAGAGAGTGCCTACAAGTCCAGTACCCAGACATGACCAATCAGCCAGAAAACCATATGATGGGAGAAAGGAATTACACAATCAACCAGCCAGGAAGAAACCTGATGGGAGAAAGGAATTACAATTGGGGAGAATAGAGCTGTATGCAGCTGGGACAACTGAGATACCCCCTGGAGAGGTGAAATCTGTTCCTTTCCAGCCTATGGATCCCTTGCCTCCAGGCACAGTAGGCTTGACCATTTCACCTCCTTTTTGTACGTACAAAACAGTGTCCATCCGCACACTGATGTGGGAAACTGGGGAATGTGTAGATAATATCCCAGTAACTAATACAGGTAGACAATGTGTGACTTATCACCCAGAAGAAGTAGTACCATCAGGTTTGCTCATACAGAATCCTAATAAGCAACCTGGTGATAGTCACCCAGATTCTGACTCCAGACCACAAAATCCAGGAATATACTGGACAGCAGCTGTAACAGCTGACCAACCTATGCTCACGATCTATATAAATGGCCTACCATTAGAAGGATTGGTAATCACAGGTGCAGATAATACAGTCATTAGAGGTGCCAGTTGGCCCAGTCACTGGCCAAAGATTAAAGCAGACACCTACATGTCTGGCATAGGAGGATCAATAGCAGCTGAAGTTAGTGCTGCCCCTATGAGATGGACTTTTGAAGGCAAATAGGAGTTTTTACTCCTTTTATAGTTGAAAAAATCCCCATCAATCTGTGGGGAAGAGATGTTTTACAGCAATTAGGGTTAAAAATGAGTACTTCAGTTTTTTAAGCAGGGCTGCTGTTGAAGGTCTGCCAACACTTTCATCTGTTCCTATCCAATGGAAAACTGATACACCAGTGTGGATAGAACAGTGGCCCTTAAGTAGTGATAAAATTCAGGCCGTATTAGATATAGTACAGGAGCAGCTTGAACAAGGGCATTTACAACCTTCTCTAAGTCCTTGGAATTCCCCAGTGTTCGTTGTAAAAAAGAAATCGGGAAAATGGAGGATGCTCACTGATTTAAGAAAAGTGAATGAACAGATGGAAACTATGGGAACTCTTCAGCCTGGACTTCCATCTCCTACTCAATTGCCTAGAGAGTGGCCTCTTTGGGTCATCGATATTAAGGATTGTTTCTACTCTATCCCTCTGGATAAGGAGGATATGAAAAGATTTGCCTTTTCAGTGCCCAGCATTAACTTAGCTGAGCCTTATAAAAGATATGAATGGACAGTTTTGCCACAGGGAATGAAAAACAGCCCCAGTATTGTCAAATGTATGTTGCTGCTGCTCTTGCTCCAATAAGAAAAGCATTTCCAAAAGTTATGCTATTACATTATATGGATGATATATTGGGATGTGCACCTGAGGAACAAATGCTAGAAGCATGTCTACAAAAGACGATAGAAACACTAAGATACTACAAATTATACGTAGCTGAAGAGAAAATTTAAAGACATGCTCCTTTTCAATATTTAGGATATGAAGTATACCCTAAGGTGCTTATAGTACAAAAACTGTCCTTAAGAACAGAGAAGCTAAATACCTTAAATGATTTTCAGAAATTGATAGGAGATATCCAATGGATGCGACCAGTGTTAGGCTTGACTACCTATCAGTTACAACTATTATATGACATTTTAAGGGGAGACAGTGCTTTAAATTCACCACACCAGCTTACAAAAGAAGCTCAAAAGGCTTTGAGAAAAGTTGAACTGGCTTTATCCAATGTGGTTAAAACAGTCACTCAAAAACCCTTGAAAATATCAGTTTTTGCCACACAAGAGGCACCCACAGCAGTCCTTCATCAAGGAGACAGTGTGATAGAGTGGGTGAACCTCCCGGCACAATGAGAACAAAGCCTTACTCCTTACCCAGTGCTTGTGGAGAAAATTTTATTAAAGGCCATTAAGCAAACCGTACAATTATCTGGGACAAGACCTGATAAGACATACACCTTTTACACCGATACACAGATTAATGTGTGCTGTGAGACCATCCCAGAGTGGCAAATTTTATTAGCCATGGCTCCAAATTATGGGTCTCCATTAAAGATAACCAGACTTTTACATAATTGGCGATGGATTCTTGAAGAAAAAGTTTCTAAAGTTCCTCTTAAATGGACCAATTATCTTTACAGATGCATTCAAACATAATATTTGTGCTGTATACTCTCATGACTTAACTATAACGAGAGTAGTCAGAACTCCTTTTCAATCCACTCAGGAGAATGAATTGTATGAGATCATTCTAGCTCTTACTTATTATCCAGGAGACATAAATATAATATCTGATTTGGCCTATTCAGTAGGTGCGGTACAAAGAATTGCCACAGACCAAATAAAATTTGCATCCTCTAATATATATCAGCTCTTTAAGAAACTTCAGGAGCAAGTGAGAAAACATCCAGGTAAGATTTATATTTTACATGTCTACTCTCATAGTGGACTTCCAGGTCCTATTTTTGATGGTAATTCAAAGGCAGATAGCCTTCTGACTATGTTGGTCAATACTCCTTTATTCCAAGAAGCCCAGGCATCTCATTATAAATATCATCAGGTTGCTTGAGCTTTACATTTACAATTTGGAATAACAAGAGAGGAAGCTAGGAGCATAGTAAAAGCCTGTAGGGCTTGCCTTCCTTTCCATGCTCCTACACTGCCTCCAGGGAAGAACTCTCATGGTTTGAGACCCAATGAAATCTGGCAAATGGATGTGACCCATTATAAATCTTTTGGTCGTCTGTCTTTTATCCACGTTGTGGTAGACACCTTTTCAGGATTCATTTTTGTCACTGAATTCCTCACACAAGCATTTGCTATCATGTGTGTGCCACAAGCAATAAAAACAGACAATGGTCCTGCATACACCTCCAAACATTTTGCACACTTTTGTGCACAGTATAAGATTTTACACACCACTGGCATACCTTTTAATCCTCAAGGACAGGCAATAGTAGAGAGGAGAAACAGAGACATTAAGACGCTACTCCAAAAACAAAAGAAAGGGGGAACCACAGGTAACCCTAGAGAACTTCTAAATCTAATCCTTTATACTATTAACTTCTTGCTTTTTAACAAAGATGCACTGGCTCTGGCAGACAGTTTTATAACCCACCAGAAGGGCAGTATCCAGTGCGAGCAGCTCCACTATCTTTGCATAATTGCCAGGTGATGTGGAGAGATCCAGAAAGTGGTGAATGGAAGGCACCAGATAGGTTAACTGCTTGGGAGAGAGGATTTACTTGTATCTCTACAGGTGGAGAAGGAATCAGATGGGTGCCAACGAGCCATATTCATTCGCCTTGTCCATTGGAGAGAGATAGAGCAGATCCTTGAAATAAAGGAGAAGACCTAAGAAATTTCGGGTGGTTCTGTTGCTGATTGTGCTCACCATTGAAAGAGTGTGGCAATTCTAGCGTTTGACTCATGGACATAGAAAATTGTTGGACCTCAAAACCCTCAGAAATCATTGGAGTCTCTGAGACATGATAAGATTGTTGTAGGACTTGAAAACCCTCAGGAATCATTGGATTCTCTGAGACATAAGACTTGAAAGCCCTCAGTAATTATTGGATTTTCTGAGAAATGATAAGACTCTTATAGGACTTCAAAATCTACTGGATTCCCTAACACATAAAAAGACTTTTGCAGGACTTCAGAAACTTGGGGGGAATCATTGGATTCCCTGACATGTGAAGCAATGGACAATAGATTGGTTTTGGACTATCTCTTGGCTGCTGAAGAAGGCGTATGTGTGACTGCTGTTTACATACCCTCCTTCTAGGACTTCTGGCAATCTTTTATAACACCATGTTGATTTATATTGTTTGTTATACCGTTACTTGCGTGTACAATTCATGTTTGTTGCACCACATTAAGCCTGCACTGACTATGGCATTATTGCTATGTGCTTGTGTAATACTTCCCATGCTGATGGATTTGTGCATAATAAGACTTTTCAGCCCAGAAACCCGTTAGCAACCCCCATTTCCCTTTGGTGCTTTTCATCTCCCTTCCTGAGATGTCAGGGAGGGCGTGATTATCTCCTTTTTAGTGCTTTCACCTCCCTTCCTGAGAAGTCAGGGGAGTCATGATAACCTCCCCTTGGGGGCTCTGACTTCCCTAAGGAGTCAGGGATGGCATGACCACCTGTGTTCTAAAATAAAAGAAAGCGGGAGATGTAATGGGCTGAGGCTTGAGTTGATGCACTGAGGTCCCAAGCACGTGAGGCCAAATAGTAATTGGATCATACTCTATTAATATATATGCTTGGAGAAAGAATGGCCCCCGCCCAGTCTTTGTGCAAGTCCTGATGTGTTGTATAGGAAATGAAGATTTTGATGGGTGGAGGCAGGGGAGTGGAAAGGGAAGTGGAAAGAGAGACTGCTGGCTGGTTTCTTGACACAGCAGCTTGCATTGCTATTGTGACCCCCCCTTCACCTCCGATCCCCCTTCACCTGCAATCCCCCTTCACCTCTGCTGGCTGGCTTCCTATCGCAGCTTCCCATATTGCTATCACAATCCCCCTTCATCTCAAAAAGAATAAAGATTGAAGATTTTTCCCTTCACCTGAATTCCTGACTCCGGCTGATTTTAAATACACAGTCATCACAATTAGAGTTGATAGAGACAATAATTATCTAATTTAGCATGGTTCAATATGATCTGATCTTACAAGGAGATGTTATGGGCCAGAAGAAACAAGGTACTAAGATAGAAATGATGCTGTGTTCACACCTTTAGAGAGCTCATATAAGCAAGAAGCTCTTAGGGCCAGAGAGCCTCTGGGACAGACACAGAGCACTCTGGGAGATTGATAGTCAGAAGCCCTTTCTCAGTGACAAGAGAGATTCATTTGCATCTTCCACATTGGTGCTGGCTGGAAGCTGAAGGACAAACCTTTGGATTTGGAGACATTCAGAGGGAGCTCTTAGAACCAAGGAGAGAGAGAGGCCTCTAAGAAAACTAAACTGGGCTATATTGGAGACAATAAAAGATCTGAACTTTTAACACCTGGCTGCATTTGGGTGATTATTACTTTTAACTGAAACTAAGGCTGCCTCCAGAAAACTCCCCAAGAAACCTGCTCCCAGAGAGAACCATTATTATTATATTTTAAAGAAGAAAAACAAGGCCTCCTCTCCCTCATTAGAATGTAAGCAGTTGACTATCATTTGTTCCTTTCCAATTGCTTAAACGTATTTACCTTTTTGTTTCTCATGGTTACTACATTTGCATTTCAAAGTTTGTATTCAAGTCTGCTCTTTTCATCAAAAATGTGTGGAAGTTTTCTAGTTTTAAATTCCAGTGAAATTAAATTTATTTTTGCGAAGTTATTTTTGTTTTAAGCTTTTACCTTTTGAAATAAATTATTCAAAGATTTTATCCACATTTACACTAGTTTCAGTGTATAGTAGTCGTGATTTTGGAACTCTTTCTTTATAATTCCTTCTAATATTTTTTCTTTGACCTGGAAACTCTTTATTTTGACTGTGATATCCCTAGATGTTTTCATTTTGTGGCTCCTTATAGAAGATAATGGATTCTTTTCATTTTCTTTTTGCTTTCTGGTTCTAACCAATCTGGACAGTTTTATTTTATGATTTCTTGAAATATGGCATCCATGTTTTTTTTTTTTTTTTAATTTGGACATGGTTTTCAAGGAGTTTGCTGATTTAATTATTTTTTAATTCTAAAGATAAGACCTCACAAAATGAATATTACCATATACAAAGTAGAACAGAAAAAGAGAATTATATGTAAAGCCACAAATCTTTACTACATAAATTTCAGCTTCTATTCAATTTTAGTATTTTCAGCAGGAATGTTTAGAAGTACTTTATTTCAAAAGTCCATCTTTTCCCCCCTGAAACTTAATTTTTTGTTTTTAAAATTATTTTTTAAGTCAGTGAAAATCCACCTCCATTACACTGATGAGGTCCTAGGTCACTAGTTAGGGTTGGCAGAGAAAGTCTGATGACATAAGATGACTCCCTGAGGCAAGCAAGGAAAGGCTTGGAAATGGAGATAGAGATCAGCTGAACCCTACATTCCTACCCCCGGTGGAAGTCTTGGGTAACAGTTATGTCAAACCACTGAGGTTAAATTTCCCCTTTAAATCTGTCCATGGCTTATGCTGTCTTTGCTGAATCCCTTAAGTATTAACCTGCTACAATATTCTGCCTTATGGTTGGTATCTTTTCTTTCCCCCTCTTCCCCATGCTTCATGATTTCTTTCGTTTCATCTCCCAAAATGTTTCAGGGTTCCTTTCTCCTTCTTATAGCTAACTCAATAGTGCACTACTACCTGATGGAGTATGTTCCCTTTCTCCTAGTTAATTGTGAATTCCTTTGGGGAACTTGTCTTTTTCATTGTTAATTGTTAAAATTCCTTTTTTTGCTCATTATATGCTCTCCCAAATCTGTTTCACATTTATCTTTCCTGATGTCTGTTGTATCTCTTCTGAAACTTCTCCTCATAAATAAACTTACTTTTTGCCAAAGAAAAAGGCCATTGTAAATTCATCACAAGGCCAAACTCCAACATTTTGTGCCAAATCCCAACCTTTGGTGCCTCCTCAATCTCATCATTTGTTGCCTACATTAACACATCACCAATCTCCATTGAGAAAAAGACAAAATCCCTGTTACAAACATTTATAATCAAACAAAACAAATTTCCACATTGGTCATGTCCAAAAAAAAAAAAAAAAAAAAAAAGGTCTCAATATACACTTTAAGTCTGTCACATCTCTATTAGGAAGTAGGTAACATATTTCTTTAGGAGTTCTCTAGAATCATGGTTGGTCATTGCATGGATCAGAATTCCTAAGTCTCTCCAAGTTATCTTTTCAATGTTGTTGTAATTATGTAAATTGTTCTATTAGTTGTGTTTATTTTGTATTGGTTCATAAAAGATTGTCCAAGTTTCTCTTAAATTTCTTCATCATTTCCAATAGAACAATAGTAATCCATCACATTCACATAACATAACTTGCTCAATCATTTTCCAACTGATGGGCACCCACTCTGTATGAAATTCTTTGCCACTACAAAAATAGCTACTATAAATATTCTTATAAATATAAATCCTTTTTATCTCTTTGGGGCAATAAACCTAGCAGTCTCATCACAGGATCAAAGGATGCAGTTTAATACATTTGGGGGTGGGAGAGCAGGGGAGGAGGGGGAATGGTTCCAAATTGCTTTGCTAATGGCTAGCTAATTCACAATTCTACTAATAATTCACTAATGTTATCTCTTTTCCCACAGCCCCTCCTATATTTGTCTTTTCCTTTTTCAGTAATTTTGCCAATCTGAGATTAAAAACTTAGAATTGTCTCAATATGCATTTCTCTACTAGTGATTTAGAGCATTTTTTTTCATATGTTGATCTTGGATTTCTTCCACTTAGAACTGCCTGTTCATATCCTTTGAGAGTTTATCAGTTAAGGAATGAATATTATTATGTAAATTTCAATCATTTCCTTATATATTTGAAAAATGAAACCTTTATCAGAGAATATTGTTGTAAAGTTTCCTCCATATAACTGTTCTCTTCTAATTTAAATTGCATTGATTTTCTTTTTGCATTTGAAGTTGGATTGTTAACTGTGTATTTACTTTAATCTTATTTTCTTATAATTTTCCTTCTCTTTGTTTCCCAAACTCTCTTTATAAAGAAAAGAGTAGTCGAAGAGTATGTTTAGAACCTCAATCTAGATTTGTTGCAATCTGCTTATGTTGTCCCACTCCTCTTCTCTTTCTCTTCTCACCCTTTCTTTCTTTTCTTTTAAAACTCTCTTAGAGACCACAAAATAGAAAATTTTGATTATATCAAATTGAAAAGTTTTTATACAAACAAAACAAATGCAGACAAGATTAGAAGGGAAACAATAAACTGGGAAAACATTTTTATAATCAAAGGTTCTGATAAAGGCCCCATTTCCAAAATATATAGAGAATTGACTCTAATTTATAAGAAATCAAACCATTCTCCAATTGATAAATGGTCAAAAGATATGAACAGACAATTCTCAGATGAAGAAATTGAAACTATTTATAGACATGTGAAAATATGCTCCAAATCATTATTAATCAGAGAAATGCAAATTAAGACAACTCTGAGATACCACTACATACCTGTCAGATTGGCTAGAGTGACAGGGAAAGATAATGTGGAATGTTGGAGGGGATGTGGGAAAACAGGGACACTGATACATTGTTGGTGGAATTGTGAACACATCCAGCCATTCTGGAGAGCAATTTGGAACTATGCTCAAAAAGTTATCAAACTGTGCATAGCCTTTGATCCAGCAGTGTTTCTACTGGGCTTATACCCCAAAGAGATACTAAAGAAGGGAAAAGGGCCTGTATGTGCCAAAATGTTTGTGGCAGCCCTGTTTGTAGTGGCTAGAAGCTGGAAAATGAATGGATGCCCATCAATTGGAGAATGGTTGAGTAAATTGTGGTATATGACCGTTATGGAATATTATTGTTCTGTAGGAATGACCAGCAGGATGAATACAGAGAGGACTGGTGAGACTTACATGAACTGATGCTAAGTGAAATGAGCAGAATCAGGAGATCATTATATACCTCAACAATGATACTGTTTGAGGATGTATTCTGATGGAAGTGGATCTCTTCGATAAAGAGATCTAATTCAGTTTCAATTGATCAAGGATGTACAGAAGCAGCTGCACCCAAAGAAAGAACATGAAACATAATGGGAAATGAACATAAACTGCTTGCATTTTTGTTTTTCTTCCCGAGTTATTTATGCCTTCTGAATCCAATTCTCCCTGTGCAACAAGAAAACTATTCGGTTCCACACACATATATTGTATCTAAGATATACTGTAACCTATTCAACATGTAAAGGACTGCTTGCCATCTGGGAGAGGGGGTAGAGGGTGGGAAGAGAAAAATTGGAACAGAAGTGAGTGCAAGGAATAATGCTGTAAAAAATTACCCTGGCATGGGCTCTATCAATAAAAAGTTATTTTTAAAAAAATTATTTAATGGAATACTTGAGCATGAGTGGGGCAGAAAAATCATTGCCAAATTTTGTTATAAATATTTTAAGATTAAAATAAAACAAATGTAAATAGCCAAAAAAAAAATAAAAATAAAATAAAAAATAAAACTCTCTTAGAGATTTACTGACTTTAGTTAGAGTTTGTTTTGCTGATACCTAATCCCTTTCTTAGGTTCCTCCCATTTCTCTTTTTCCTCCTAATATAAAGTTGAGTGAAATGTATTTCTGTAACCCACTCTTCTTTCCTTTAACTAGTTCATATAAAAGTGAGGATTTAGCATCAGCTGTTGTCTCAATTACTTCTTCCTTGTTTGTATGACCTTCTACTTATAAACTCTGATTTTGAGACCATTCCTCCTACCTTCCGTTCTTTTCTCTAGAGTATGTTCCTTTTTCCTCCTCTTTTCATTCTTCTTTTCATATCATTAAAACATAAAACTAATCCATGTGCTCTGCCTTATTAGGCTCTATAACATCTGATAGTGATAGGGTTCAGAGGAGACATATGTATCATCTCCCCATAATAGAATTCAGTTTATCTTTGTACAGTTCTTTATGATAGTTTATTCATGTTTACCTTTTTATATTTCTATGGATCCCTGTGTCTGCATTTCAAACTTTCTACTATATAATTCTTGTCTTTTCATCAAAAATACTTGAAAGTATATTCCATTATTTTTTTTTTTTGCCCTGGAAGTTTTATATTCAGTTTTACTGAGAAAGTTATTCTCAGTTGCAAACTTATATTGCCTTTTTTCATTTCAAACTTTTCTCTCATTTAAGGTAGATTCCACTAAATCATATATGAATCTGACACTGACTCTTTGGTACTTGAATCCTTTCTTTCTGGCTACTTACAGTATTTTTTTTTCTTTGATCTGGAAATTCTGAATATTAACTAGAATTTTCCTGCAAATATCTATCAAGAGGCAGATTCTTTCTATTTTCATTTTGCCCTTGATTCTAAGATATCTGGACAGTTTTCTCATATGATGTCTTATAATATTAATTGTAATATGATATTTAGACTTTTTTTTTCAATAGTGTCTTTCAGGTAGTCCAGTAATTCTTAAATTGTAGTTTTTGGAATCACTGATCAATTGTTTTTGCTGTGACATACCTCACATTTTCTTTTATATTTTTAGGGGTTTTTGGATTTAATATTTCTTTCTGTGTCATGAAGTGATTAACTTTTTAGTCCATTCTAATTTTCAAGGCATTTGTTATTAGAGGAAATTTTGGCCCTCTTGTGCCAAGCTGTTAAATGCCTTTCCAATCTTTCATAGCACTCATTTCAATTTTTTTCCTCTAGTATACTCATTTCATTTATAAAAACATGTTTAACTCTTTTTCTTAAACTCTTGTTTCATTTCTTCCAGAAATTCTAATTCAACTTTTGCCCAAGCTATGAAGCTTTGTTTGTAAATATTTTATAGTAATTTCTTTTTCAGGATTTGTGTTTCGAGTATCATTGTCACTGATTGCTTGTTATGCTGGGATTACTTTTTAAAACCTCATTCTTATAGCACAAGATTTGATGTTAGGGCTAGGCTCTGAGCACTCCTGGAGAAAAAGTTTGGACTGTTTATATTCTCTTGGGGCCTTCTAACTGTTTTCTTGGAGCATTAAGTGTTGTTATTTCAGGATCTCAGGAATATCTTAAATTAGGAACCTGAAAGCTTTCAGTGCTCCCAAAGTGACCTGAACTAAGTCAAAGTCTGATAGCTACCCTCCTAGTCTAAGGTTTATAAGTTCTTGACTTGGATTTGGGTCTGAAAAATGTGCTTTGGGCTTGCTCCATTTGGAGCTTCAGTAGATTGCTGCTAGATTCAGCCATTATCAGCTAGCTGTAAAGTTCTTTTGGTTCAAAATAAATGAATTGTAGTCTCTTTTTTAGTCTGAGATTTCAACCCTCATTATTCTGCATAAACTTTAGATGGGCTGGAAGCTAGAATTAAGAACACCCCCCCCCCCCTTCCCTCTCCCTACCACCTTTGTTCCCAAGACAAAATCCCCAGAGCTAATGTTTCTGATTTACATTTAGCTCTGTAATCTCTCTTCACCCTACAATACCACCCCTAGGTGAATGTCTTTTCTTTAATTCACCTTGAATCTGTAATCTGGAAGTGGATAGTGAGTACTAGAGCTACCAGTTGGCAACTATTCCTGCATTCTATGTGGAACTTCTTAATTCTGATGCACAGCCTTTGTTAGACCCTGTACTGGAATGCAATAGGCAGTCACTCCTAGAGAGACACTATTTCTCTGTCAGCATCTCTCAGTCCATTTCCTTATGCCAACCTGAATTGGAAAACTAACTCACTGTGATTTTCCCCTGCTTGGATTTCTCAGTCAGAACTCAGTCTAATATATTTTCTAAATTCTATGGAGGAGTTGCATTAGAGGAACCATACTTCACTTATTCCTATTTCTGTGCCAGCCCCACTTTCCCCTTTGAATAATTATATTCAGCTTTGCAAAAGAGTCAGAAAGACCTGAGTTCAAATGTGGCATCAGACATTAAAATCCCAGTGACTGGGCAAATCATTTAACCTCTCTACCTCTGTTTTTTTCAGCTACAAAATGAAAATAATAATAGCTAACAAGATTGTTGTGGGGATCAAATGAGATATTGGTAACATGCTTAGAATGGTACCTAGCACATAGTAGGCACTATATAAGTCCTTATTCCCTTCTCCTAGTCTTCATTATCTAAGCCTTTAATTTTTGTTTTCTGGAATACTATATTCTAAGCTCTCTAGTCTGTTATATGGTAGCTTTCAGCTCTTGTGTTATCTTGCCATGTAAAGTATTTTTTTCTTTCACCCAGAAGCTCAAGACTTTTTCTGGGAGTTTTGATTTTGAGGTTTCTTTTAGAATTTGACCAAAACATTCTCTGTAGTTTCAAGTGTCCTTCAGATCTAGTAAATCTAGATAGTTTTTATTTATGATTTCTTTTTTCTTCATTTTTTTGTTTTACTTTTGCTTTATACCATGAATTCTAGTACATTGTGGCAAATCTATGATTTTATTTGTTTTGTTTGTAGATTAGGTAAAATTATTCTTTTCTTCTGAGTTTGTGGCTTAGATATACCTAACTTGATAATATTCTTTTAATACTTTTGTTTTAGCTAAATATGGTTGCATATTCCCATAGTCCTTCCTACTGGGGTAGGCTAAGGCAGATGGATCACTAGAGTTTAGAAATTCTGAATTGCAATAAGATTAAAGTTGATCCATTAAGTCCAACACAAATACAGCTAGTTCCTAGGATTTAAGGACTAACAAACTAATTAAGAAGGGATGAAATGGCCAAGTTGGAAAAGAGAGGAGGTTATAAAAGTTCTATCCTAATTAGTATTGGGATCAGGCTCACAAGTGACAATTATGTATTTAATCTGAGTGACATAAGCCAAAAAATAATAATAACTCTGTTTCATTTATTTTACTCACGTTTCCAGGCTTACTTATTGAATTGGGACTTTGCATCAAGCCTAGACTTCATCATTCTGGAAGGAACGATGGGGCCTTGTTTGTCCTGATCATTATTACATGGGATCCTGCCACTTCTTCCTCTACACAATACACTGTACTAGTATGGTCTGATTCAGGGCAGGGCCGAATCATTTTCCTCTTGGTCTGACCCTTTCAGACTCTCAACTCACCCCAGTTCAGAGTCAGGGTAACACAGCTTTGGGCTCCAAATCTGCTTGACTTGTCCTTGATCTGCATGCTGGATGGCTTTCCTACTCCCAGGTCAAGATTTTCTAACTGTATTTCTTATAAATTCCCACAGACTTCTGATTATCTCTTTATGTGGATTTGTGTTGGCAAAATGCACTCGCTGTACCTTCTCCTTGGATTTCTTGATCATCAATCACACTTGATCAGTATGGTGCTCATATTTTTTTTTCAATCTTACTGGAATAATTGTGAGAGAGATGAACTTCTCTGCACTACTTCAGAAAAGGCAGCAGGTATGCTTTACTTTCCCATAGATTCTACAGCCAATATTGTTAACTGAATTCTCACTCTGGAGAAAACCTCTGCCCTGGGACCTGCTCTCTGCTTCTTGCTCTTTATAAAAAGTCCCTACTTCCGTTTCACTTAACTCTCAGCTCTCTAGCTGTCTCCTTCACAACCTCATCAGAAAAATACCTTCCCAGCTCTCCATTCCAACTCCCACATTCTGGAACTATAAACCCTGATTAAATCAATCCTGCTATTGTTTCTGGCTAGTGTGTGTCAATCTATTCCTCTAAGCTCCTTTTCACCAGTGCAGTAAATTTCAATACCAAAGCACACCTCTCTGATCACCATTCCCCTTTGTGTATTGTCTTCCTTATTAGAATGTAAGCTCCTTAAAGGTAAAGGTCTTTGCTTCTTATATTTGTTATCTATAGAAAGCATTTAATTAATTATTTTTTCTTTCTGCTCTTTTTCACTCTACCATATTTCTTCTTGACCTGTTTTCTGTTTTTTTTTTTTTCTGTTTTCTTATTTTATTTTATTTATTCATTTATTCTAAAAAATAGACTATTTTCCTATTTTTTGTAAATTTTATTTAGAAATAGAAATTCTATTTCTAAAAAAAGAAAAATTGCTGTTTTACACAGGAATACATAAGAAAGGATTCAATATAAAGCAATAAATTTCTGCTTCAAGAAAGCCTATATAATAAATACTGCACATTATTGTAATGACCATGTATTTAAAATCAGCCTGAGTCAGGAATTCAGGTTAAGGGGAAAATCTTCAATCCTTATTGAAGTGAAGAGATGAATAAGGATTGCGATAGCAATATGGGCAAGAAGGATTGGGATAGCAATATGGACAGCTGCGACAGGAAGCCAGCTAGCAGAGAGAGACCTGAACTAAAAAGCTGTTGCAATGGCAATGCAAGCAGTCTCTCCTTCCCCTTCCTTTTCCACTCCCCTGCCTCCACCCACCAAAATCGTCATTTCCTTTACAACACATCAGGACTTGCACAAAGAGTGGGTAGGGGCCATTCTTTCTCCAAGCTTATATATTAATAGAGTATGGTCCAATTACTATTTAGCCTCATGTGCTTGGGACCTCAATGCATCAACTCAAGCCTCAGCCCATTACACATTATGTTCAGAGTTGTACATCTTTTCTCTTCCACCTTTTATATTTTCTTTTGTTCTCTGTTGTGCACTTTTTATTTTATTCTTTTTTCCACTTTTCTCCCCACCCCTACCACATTTAAGCATGGATATGTACATATATATATATATACCAACATATCTTCATACATAACTACATGAAGACATATTTGCATATATATATATATATAACTTCATGAAGATACATATATGAAGATATGTCTTCCAAAGATTATAGATACACATGTTTGGGGCAATTGCACCTACCCAAACTGACTACTCAGGAGTCACTCCAAATAATGTACAGAAAGAATTTATTAGAATCTCCAGAAGCGGACCGTCCTGCCTGTGGGCCCAAAAGGACAGCAAAGATACCCACAGGAGGAGAGTCATTCACTTGAAGATGCTTACAACTTTTATACATTTCAGACAAAGAACCCCCCAAATCCCATCCTCTATAGGTTATGATTGGTTACATAAACCTTTATCTCCCTATTTGGTCAGTGGAATGCAGTGAAAAAGGTGATATATAGCTTCAGCCACTTAATTCCTTCTTTGGACAATGGAATGCAGTCCAGGTCTCATCTAAAATCACGTGACTGGGGCCTATAGACCTGATCTACTTCAGTTAACAGTCTCTGATCAATATGTGCTTAATCTGTAAGTTCTTCACCTTTCCACACAATCCCCCCTGTTATTCATAAATATATATATGTATATATATTTCCTCATGAAGAACTAACATTGTGGTCAAATTCGATTAACATTTCTACACATTGCTTGTTAATCGCTTCATTAGGATCATTCCCTGCTAATGCCTCCCATCCTTCCTTTTATAAAATCATCATTTTAATGGCATCCTCTGTAAGATTCTTGACAGTGACCTCCGAACTATTTTTGTTACCAATGTAATCATACAGGGCAAACATAGTGGCAACAGGATGATTCCACTTATAGCTATTAACCCAGATCCCAACAGTTGTTTCCATCAGCTTCTACTGAACCATGACCACCAGCCATTTGTAAAGGGAGATTTCCAAACCTGCACAGGTACATGTGCAACCTTACGGATATTCTTCGTGATTTCCTTAACAATTTGCCCATTATCATAATCTGCATACAGCAGGTGGACAAATTCAGTTTCCCACAGACCCCTCCTTCCTCTGCTAGCAAACAGTCTAAGACTAGCCGATGTTGTAATACTGCTTCCCTTGTCTGAGTTGCCTGATCAGCCAGTAAGTCTAAGGCTTGAGCGGTTTGGTTAGTTATTACCTCTAGGACTGCCTGTAGCCTAACAACCGATTTGACACATATATCAGCGTTCGGTATCCCCAACTACCATCCTGGGCCCATGTTGCAGGTCCATACTCTTTTATAATTCTCCCCAGGCATCTCCTACCCATTGGCATCATTTGTCTGGGTCAAAGAAGTATCAATGTAAGTTAGGGAGCTATCCGCACTTCGTGTTTCCCTTTCCAAATCTTCATATAACCATATCCCCAATTGCCTGCCAACGCTTGATGGGAGAAAGAAAAATTTAGGTCTAATTATACCTACATAACAAATCCCAGTTCAGTTTTTGGGTAAATGGGTATAAGCCCCCTTACCACAGACCCAATAATGCCCCTTCAGGGAAGGATTATCTTCATACCAAAATATAACATATATAACAAGTACACTTGAAGGTGGAAAATACCTGACATCCCAGGGACCTAAGGCTCTCCTCCCATATTAGAATTACATCTCCAAAGATGACTTTCAACTACCCATTGGCAGGTGTGACCATTTTCCCCAGTTAGATCCTGATGGCTCTAGAAATTATTAAACATTTTCCTAACAGTGCTTTCTCTATTCTCCCACTTCCATTTCATCGATGTGTAAGTTGAACCTGGTGCTGTGCTATTCAAGGTTATACATGTCCATATTTGGGGTCCCTCTGGGTCAGGGATTAAACAGGCAGGTGGCATTTTCCTTGCACAGCCCTCACTACTATTAGAACGTTGGATACAGCGAACCACTGATCCGTCATACCAAGTTATACTGGTTTGGTCCCATCTATTCACATTCCTACTGCAGTCTATGACAGCTCATTTCTCTGGCCTGCGAGTAATTGTCCATGTACATTCACTTTCTCCCATCTGTGGCCCTGTACCAGTCTGATTCAGGCAATATCTCACTAAAACTCTACTGGTCAGAGTCCAGTGATGCTTTTCTTCTGCTGACCAGAAACCTGTTCCATTGTGTATTACTGACCTATTGCTCGAGATTCAGGCCAGAGACAAGGGACCAGGAACCCAGGGCCACCGTATAAGTTGATCAGGTCCCCCACATATCCAACAGTCAATCAATCTAAAGCTAGTGGCTATTGTTTGGATCAGGGTTTGAAAGATATTTTCATACCACACTGGCTCTCGAGGTACCAGTACAAAAGATATACCCACATAACATCATACATGCATATACAAGGCGCAGTTTCCAACCCTTTGGGTTTGGTTCACACCCCATTCTTCCTGATAGCATATAATATCCCTAATCCTAACAAAACAGTTCAACAAAATGTAATATCTAATACAAACAAGAAGAGTCCCAAGAGAGCTCCCCAAATGAGTCAAGTCAAAAAGATTTTACATGCACAATTCATCAGTCTTTGCTAAGTTTCCTGTAATTTCAGCCGCACTTTCAATGTTCCTGGATCAGTCTCTACTGCCCACTTCTTTGGCACATCCACGGGACCTTTGACTAGAGTGTGATGTGTCCAACCTCTCTCTTTGGTGTATATTGCCATATTTGAACGGTCCTTCCCAGGTCAGGATAAGCTTGTCCTCCTTCCACGTCCAAACCAGGACCCAGTCTCCAAGCTAAAACTTGTGCACTGTGAATCCTAAGGGAGGAGTCTGAGCAATAAGCCCTTTTAGTTGTGAAGTTTTCAGATGTTACAGTAAAGACAGAACATATTCTTTAAAAACAAATCCTTGGTCTCAAATATTGGATCCCAGGAAGAATTTTGAATCCCTTTTGGATAAGGGTGACTATACAATAATTCATAAGGTGATAATCCCACATCCCTTTGGGGTTTTGTTCTATTCTTAATAAGGCAAGGGTTAGGCACTTGGTCCAGGGCAATTGTGTCTGTAACGCCAATTTAGTCAATTGCTGTTTAATTTCCTTATCCATCCTTTCCACTTTACCTGATGAGAGCGGAGGTCATGGGATATGTAAGACCCATGATATTTCTAGAGCTTGGGCCACAGATAGGAGGATCTTAGCTGTGAAATGGGTGCCTTGGTCCAAATCTTCCTGCTCTATCATCCCATACCCTGGAGTGATATGCTCAGGGAGTACTTTTACCACTGCTGAGGCAGTTGCCAGAGCAAGGGGAAAGGCCTCTGCCCATGAGGTCAGATGGTCCACTACGACCAACAGGTATTTGAGACGCCCCACTGATGGCAGCACTGATGGTAAAGTCCACCTGAATGCCTTGGAAATGCCTGATTCAAGAGGACCTTCTTCCTTTTTGGGCTTGTCATTGGGCCGCCCTATTCATCCTTTGACAAACAGGACACCCACTGACCAGTTGATTCTTGGCTAAGAAATCAGTACCACAAAGTATGTTGGGCTTTGAAGGAAGATCAAACTTACCCCCAATTACATAAAGACAAGTAAGGACAAACAATAAGTCTTTGGAGGATGGTATCTGTTGGAATTTTTACAAACTGCTAACTCATTAGAGTTGACAGATTATTGATATGATCTTACAAGAAGATGTTTTGGGCCAGAACCTGAAACAAGGTACTAAGTAGAATTAATTGATACAATGCTTGTGTTTGCACCTTTACTCCTTGGAGTTCACACGTTTGGGAAATTTCAGGGTTTAGTATGAAATAATCTGAATTCACACCTCCCTTAAAGCTCTTAGGGCCAAAGAGTATTATGGGAGAAAACCCATAATCCCATTCTCTCAGAAGAGTCATATATATGCCAGTGAAGAGTGATTCAAGAGAATATTTTTTCCACTTGGCTGGCTGGTGGTGGAAGAAGAGTTTTCAGAGGAAGAAGCTATGAGTTGAGAGTTCAGCGGAAGATTAAGAAGGCTCTCTGAGAGACACAATCAGATTCATCTTCATCTCACACCACTGTAGTGGCTGGACTCCTGCACTTCCCCCACTGAGACCAAGCTGGTCTGAAAGACTCACCAGAAAGCTAGCCGAGCCCCAAGTGAAGGAGACAAGAGAGTCATTCCATCTTTGTGCTGGCTGGAGGCAGAAGAAAGCAGAGGCAGAGGCTGAAGGACAAAACCCTTGGATTTGGAGATATTCGGAGGGCTCTAAGCTAACCGGGCTATATTAGAGACAATAAAAGATCTGAACTTTTATCACCTAGCTGCGTTTTGAGGTGATTATTACTTTCAACGATACTAAAGCTGCCTCCAAGAAAACCTCCCCGAGAAACCTGCACCTCTCCCCCAGAGAGAACTATTCTACTTATTTTAAAAGAAGAACAGAATCACCACACCCCACCAATATTTTGGCCGCTCCAAACAAAGCAGCAATATTTAACCATCTTTCTTTTGTCCTTTCCTTTGTATCTGGGAAGTTCCTCCCAGTCCTTAAGTCGACTTCCTAATGGGTTGTCGACTAGAATTCCCTGGCTAAGGTCCTGACACTCACTTTTGGACTGTGATTTCCCCATTTAACTTAGTTCTTCAAACTAAGTTCAGCAGTTTCTTGGCAGCCTCCCTTGGCAGTTCTTTACCATTGGGGCCTGTCACAGTCCAGCACTCAACAAAATTTAGCGAGGGCTATTCCCTTGGGTTCCCTAAAACCCAGCCAATAAGACCCCCAAACTATTCCAAGAGCTTACTGAGCCACACAGTGTGGATTCTAAACTGAGCCAGTCAGTCAGGACATTCATTCCTTCCAAAATATTAGTTTCGGTACATCATTGAGTCCCCCTGCTTCTGTCCGTTGTCTGATAGGGAGAGAGGACGCACATGCTTGAGTTGGAGACCACTGGAAAAATTCCTCCGAGGGCGCCTGCCTCCACTCAAGATGCGCACCCATCTCCCCCAAAAGACACCATCCCAGATGAGCCCCCAAAACTGTTTGGGGCAATTGCACCTATTCAAACTGACTATTCAGGAGTCACTCCAAATGATGTACAGAAAGAATTTATTAGAATCTCGAGAAGCGGACCGTCCTGGCCTGTGGGCCCAAAAGGACAGCAAAGATACCCACAGGAGGAGAGTCATTCACTTGAAGATGCTTACAACTTTTATACATTTCAGACAAAGAACCCCCAAAATCCCACTCTTTACAGGCTGTGATTGGTTACATAAACCTTTATCTCCCTATTTGGTCAGTGGAATGCAGTGAAAAAGGTGATATACAGCTTCAGCCACTTAATTCCTTCTTTGGACAATGGAATGCAGTCCAAGTCTCATCTAAAATCACGTGACTGGGGCCTATAGGCCTGATCTACTTCAGTTAACAGTCTTTGATCAATATGTGCTTAATCTGTAAGTTCTTCACCTTTCTACACACACACACACACACACACACACACACACACATATATATATATATACACATATACCCACAAATGTGAATATGCATATATATACACACATGCATATACATACACATATATAAATATCTACAATCATACAATATATATACAAATATATTCATATGCATCTATGTAAGACCATGTTGTCCTTGTTTTGTCTCTGTTTCTCTGAAAGTGGATATCTTCCTTTGTAAGTCCATATCTTTCCATATTTTTCTAATTCATCATTTCCTATCCTAAAGCAATATTTCAACCTTATATTGTCTATTGTTATTTTAAATAGTTTGAAACAGTATTAATGTGGCTGACAAGTAGTGTTGCTTCCTTGCTTTTCTTTTCGATTAAATCTATTTTAATTTTAACTTTATCTGAGATCATGCTCCTTTTAATTAATAAATTCTACTTCTGATCTTTATTTTATGCTTTTGTATACCTCTTATTTCTTATCCCTCCTCACTCTTCTACTTACCTGCTAGTTTGCGTTCTTATTACTTAACTTATCCCCCCTCCAAGGATCCCTCCCTTATCCTCTCCCTACTACCCTCCCTTTTTATCCTATTCCAATTAATCTATTATATATCCTCCTGATTATCTTATTCACTTAATCTTTTATTTATAAATTTAGAAGATTTTTATTCCTTTCTAAATGTGTATATTGTTCTCTTTAACCCTGATCTCATGTGACATGATTCTAAAAATACCTATTTATCCTATCCCCCAATACCCTTATTTCTGAATTTATGAAACTTTTATACACTTCTAGATATATTGTTTCTTCTTTAATGCATTTCCAATGAGAATAGAGTTCAGAACTATCAGCCTCCCTCCCCCATCTAATTCATCTGTGTCAGTTCTTTCTCTCACACCTCATATGTATAAAATAATTATTCTTTTTATCTTTTTCTACATGGTTTTACTTTTTAGAATCACATCATACTCAGATTTATTCCAATATTTCTTTTGAACTTCTCAGTTATGTATGACCATCTTAGACATATGGTTTACATTTCCACATGAGGCATAAACAGCCTGTTCTTATTGAGTCCCTGTATTTTGATGTTAATCTTATATTTCTCTTAGGTCTTGTATGACATCTTTGCTATTAAGTTCAGGTTTTTTTGCAACAAAATCCTGAAAGTTTGGCAATTTCTTCAATGTCCTTTTTTATTGGAGGGGGTGGAATTCAAAATTATGCTTAATTTTGTGTGTATAATATTTTCAACCACAACCTCAGTTATTTTGGTCTTTGATATATAATGTTCCAAGATCTATGGTCTTTTAGTGTAGTTGCTGCTAGGTCTTATGCGATTCTAATTGTGTTTCTAATATATTTAAATTGTTTTTTTTCTCTTTGCTCATATTTTCTCCTTAACATGGGGATTTCAGAACTTGACTGTAACATTCTTGTAGGATTTCCTCATCAGATCTCTTTCAGTTGGTGATTTGTAGATTTTTTCTATTTCTACTTTTTCCCATTGTTCAAACACTTCAGGACAATTTTCTTTTTTTCTTTCTGTTTTTTTTTTTTTTTTTTAAGTTTATTTGTTTGTTTATTTTCTACAAGGCAATTGGGATTAAGTGACTCGCCCAGGGTCACAAAGTTAGTAAGCATTTGAACTCAGATCTTTCTGACTCTATGGTTGGTGCTCTATCTACTGCTCCATCCAGGACAATTTTCTTTAATTATTTCTTGTCCAAGTTCCTTTTTTTATAATCATGGCTTTCCGATAGTCCAATTGTTCTTATGTTTTATATTCTTGCTCCAGATCTGTTGCATTTCTAATGAGATGTCTCACAATTTTTTTTTATTGTTCATTCTTTACATTTTGTTTTATTATTTCTTGTTCTCTTATAGCTTCACTGGCTTCTTCTTGCCCAATTCTAACTTCCAAGGAATCATTTTCTTCCATAAGATTCTGGTCCTTTTTTTTTTTTTTAGTTGCTTGACTTTCTTTTCGTAATTTTCTTGTTTTTCTTGGATTGTTCTTTTTTTTAAAAGTTTTTCCTCAATCTCTCTCATTTGATTTTTAAAGTCTTTTTTGAGTTCTCCTATGAGTTCTTTTTGGTCAGGTGACCATTTGATGTTACTCTTTGCAGCAGAAGAGGCTTTTTTTGCTTCAATGTCCCCCTGTAAATCTAGTCTTCTCTAGTCTCACAGTAACTTTCCATAGTTAGGTTCTTTCTGTTTTGCCTGCCTTTTTTTTTTTTTTTTTTTTTTTTTTAAACAAAAATTTATAGGAACTTGTTAGGGTAATCACTTCTAGTTCTCTGGTTTAGAGAATGGTGCTACTCCAAGGAATCTAACATGAGCTCAGGAAAATGAACCTGAAGCTTACCAAAAACAATAGAGGATATTACTGTTGTTTCCTTTTGGATTTCTTGATCATCATTCAACTTGGTGCTACATTTTAGCTTTTTAATGGAATATTATGAGGGAGGGGCTTTTCTATAACCTTTCACACCATCATCTTAATTGAAAGTTCTGAACATTATTATCATTTTTTGACTTATTTTATTAAATGTTACACATTTTTTAAATGTGTAATGTTAATCATCTTTTGTTAAACATTTATGAGTGTCTTTTTTAATTCCAATGATGAGCCTGAGCTACAGGACTTTATTGGCATAGGCTTGTACTAGACCACATGAATTCAGTTACTGTGCCTTTATACATCCATGACTTTCAAATTCATATATCCATAATTGACCCTTTTCCTAGGTTCCAATTCTGCATCACCAACTGCCTAGTGGACATTTTGTAAGAGATGTCTAAAAAACATGTCTAACTAAGCATGTCCAAAATAGAAGGCAATCATTCTCTTTCCCCAAAAAATCATTCCTTTTCTACATTTTTCTATTTCTGTTAAGGGTAATAATATCTTTCAGTAAACTAGGTTCGTCATCTTGGAGTAAACTTCAACTCCTCACTCTGTCTCATTCCTCATATTTAATCAGTTACCAAGTTTTATCAATTCTTCTTTTACAACATCTCTCAAACCTATTTCCCTTATCTTCTGATGGTCACCATTCTAGTTCAGGTTATCTTCACCTTAACTACTATTGGGATGACCTAATTATTCTCCTTGCCTTAGGCCTTCCCCATTACCGTCCATCTTCCACACAGGTGTCATACTGATATTCCTAAAACATAGGTTTGATGTTATTCCTCTATACAATAAATTCTGATGGCTTCTTTAGATGCCTCTAGATCAAAATTTTCAGGATAAAACAAATTCTTCTGTCTGACATTTAATCATAACATAATCATATTATGTTTATATGTGGTGCCTATTTTGTATCTGGCACCATGCTAAGCACTTTGCAAATATCTCATTTGATCTTTGGAATAATCTTGGGAAGCAAGTGCTATTATTATCCCTATTTTATCTTTAAAGAAACTGAAGCAAATAAAGCTTAAATGTTTTGCCCAAGGACACACAGCTACTAAGTATCTGAAGCCAGATTCAACATCATAGGATCATAAAAAAATTCAATTCTTTCATATATTAGATAAATTACAGCAGATTAAATGATTTGACCAAGATCACACAGGGAGTAGGTAGCAGAATTGGGATTTGAATCCAGATCCTTTTATTCCAAACCTAGTGTTCTTTCCACCATACCAAGTTCTTCCTAGTCTGCTTCAATCTACCTTTCAAGGCTTATTATTATTAATTAACACACTCTGTGATCCAATCAAAATGGTCTTCTTGGTGTTTCTTACACACAATATTTTACTTCCTGTGTCCATGTTTTTCTGCACATTCTTTATATGTGCATCCCAGGTTTTGACACACTCTATATAACATGCACACAAATAAGTAAAAGATGATTTGAGGTGGGAGGATATATTAGTAATTAAGGGTCCCAGAAAAGGCTTCTCTAAGAGGAGTGACCTGAGTTGAACCTGGATGACATCTAAAGTTTCTAAAAGGGAGAGATCAACAGGGAATGAATTCCAGGCATTTGGGATAGTTTATGAAAATGCACACAAGTAAGAAATAAATACCTAGTTTAGGAAACAATCAGCTGACCTGTTGGGCTGGAATGTTAAGGGCATTAAGGACCTGAATGTAAAATGAATGTGAAATGTTAGCTAACATCTGAGTGGCATTTGGCAGATATTATTTCATTTGTTCCACACAGCATTCCTGTAAGTAATATTATTACCTTCATTTTACAGATTACAAAACAGAGTGAGAGATATTAACTTTAGAATCACACAGCCAATTGATTGTCTAAGGCATGATTTGGATTTGGGTCTTCTTGACTTTTAAATCTAATTCTCTATGCCACCGTAAATAGATTCATTCTAAAAGACTTTAAATAGCAAGATGAATTTTTTTTTTCTAGAAACGCTGTACAATGTCACATTTTTTTCATAGTGGTAAATATGGAAGAGAAAATATTAGCAGTTAATGATTATTTGAATCATTATGTACAAACTTCTTTAAAACCACTGAGGACATAAATGCTATTCTTTGTTGGGAAGATTTTTTCTCCTGCTATGTTGTATCAGATATATATATATATCTGTTTTCCCCCTTGCTATGTATCATATATCTCTTAATGCCACTGCAGAAATAATGGAAACTAGGCTCTGATGCTCATATTGTGTTCTATGATGGCTCTATGTCAAAGGCAAACATTGGAGATGATTTTCCTCTTCACAAAATACCTCTCTTGGGAGCTATGTACTTAGAGATGAGAACATCCTTAGAGTCACCTGAGAATCTGTACCTCCCACACAATGATTATTGTGCCAAAGTCCCTTAGGATTTCTCAAATATTTCCCCAAACCATGGGCCATCTAACTGCTCAGAAAAGAGATACTTCCCTGGGATGTGGAATCCTTAAGAATTACAGGAGCAAAAGGGGGCCATCTATGGGCTCAGAAAATAGAATTTCCTTTGTATTTTGAATTCTATTTTTGTTCAGCAACTCTGGACATAATATTGTCAGTTATTGTGTTTCCCCATCAGTGGAGAAAAAAATATTTGGCATAGTTATATCCCTTAAAACACTTTGAAATTTGGTTCTCGATAAGAGAAACATGCTATTATCTGCAGTGCAATATTTTCCATTGTAACTCCCAAAGTTTGTTTCTTTTCCAGCTTTTCTTGTGGGGGAGGCTAGGCTAAACTGTCCAATCATCTTTGTAAGGGCAGAGGCCTATCTTGTAAAATTTTGAATTCCATTCTGAAGGGTAGTGACTATCAATCTGAGATTGTATTGTAACTCTGCCAAGAGGCTGGGGATGAGGAGATTCTTAATATGAATTTCAAGAGTTAAGATGGAAAAGTGGAAACTTGGCAATATATTACAACCACTCTGGATGCCTGCCCATGCTCACTGTTCCTGGGACGGTAAAGCCAGAGTACTGGGTGTCTCAGAACAGGTGGATCTCACTACTGGCAGCTGCACGAACCGAATAAGCTATTTCATTGTTTTATTTTAATCATACCTACTAGAGTTCTGTGAGAATTATAGGAACTAAAAACTAGAAAAGGACCCCAAAAGTCAGTCCAACTCATACCTAAATAATGAATTCCCTGTCTAATAGCCTTATAAAGGATCATCCAAGGTCCTTTTGAAATCTCTCAGTTAGAAAAAGCTCACCATTCCTAGGCAGTCCAATTTTTAGTGGCTATAAGCATTTGACTAAAAAGACCCACAACAGAAAGGAGTTTATATGGCAACACTTGAGTTAGAGAAAAGCCAAAAAGCACTATGCACCTCATTTCTTTTCCTTATCCTACATCCCACAAATGTCATGGCATTGACAGAGACTCAAGACACAAAGGAAATGATTTTAATGAGGATCCAGTAAAGAAGACTAAGAAGGAGCATTCAGACAAGTAGGAAGAAAAGTAGGAGAGAGCAACAGCATGATGAAAACTTCACACGTCTAAGATTCTCCACAATCTTTTAGTAGTTACTGATAGAGGTTGAATAATCACAAGAATCTTTTTTTTTTTTTCAGAACTTTGAGACATAGTTTACCTTCTGGAGGAAAACTAAATGATATTTTCTGTACCCTTACTTACTTTGGGCCTTTACTGATAGCTAATAATTTTTTTTCCTATCCTGCAAAATGAGTCGAAATATTTGGCCTTCTCACAATTATCCATTATCTTTACCCATTATTGGTAGAGAGTCAATGGGATAGTGGAAAGAGCAGTGGAACCAGATTAAATACCTTGCCTCTGACATTTATTGGCTATGTGACAATAGGTAAATATTTTACTCTCTCTGAACCTGTTTCCTCATTTGTTTTATGGAGATAATAATACTTGTAGCACCTACTTCATGGAGCTACTGTGAAAATAAAATAAAATAGTATATGCAAAATACTTTACAAACATTAAAACTGCCTCTGAACATTAGCTAATTCTATCTACCTGATCAACCTACAATTTAAGGGAAGGAGAAAAGAAAAAAGGAAGGAAGGAAGGAAAGAAGGAAGGAAGGAAGGAAGGAAGGAAGGAAGGAAGGAAGGAAGGAAGGAAGGAAGAAGGAAGGAAGGAAGGAGGAAGGAAGGAAGGAAGGAAGGAAGGAAGGAAGGAAGGAAGGAAGGAAGGAAGGAAGGAAGAAAGGAAAAGAAAGGAAGGAAGAGGCACGTTTGTCTGGAAAGTTATGGGAATGGTAAATGGGCACCATAGGTGAATAAATTGATACCCTTTATTTCCATTCCAGTCTTTCCATTTTTGGGAGAGACAAGGGAGACCAAATGATGCCACACCATTTTCCCTAGAAACATGGTATGCTCCAGAAACCTAGAACATTGGGTTTGCACACACATGCTTTAGAAACTCCTATGGACAGAAGACTTGCTGGAGCAAGAAGAAGACTGCTGCAGTATTTATCTGAAAAAAAATGTATTCCTTCTCCACTCATTTCCCTCTTACCAGTTATCTTAATGATACCTACACACTATATCTTGGAAGCTTCTGAAAAAATGGACAGATGATGATAGTGCCTTAAGAGGAAAGAAGCATCTGGATAGTAAAGCATAAAAATCATAGTGTTGTAAATATGAGAAAAGCAATTTGCCAGTGATAGCATGCCTCATTTGTTGTGTCAACCTCAAGGAACGCTGTTGTTGGTAAAAATAGGCAGCACAGAGGTGGGTTTGACAAGATGCAGACAATCACAATATAGGTATACCCTCCCTCAACAGTATCTACCTTTTCCTATGAATGATGGCTACATCCTACCCCTAACAGTGCATCAGAATTAATCTTCTATTGTGAGTGGAGAAGGGACAATATGTCAACCTTATAGTTCAGTGAGGCTTGATTCTGGTGCACTAGCTTCTCTGTTCTATTTGTTGACACACAATATGTTATGATTAATCGGCCTGAAACCCATCTGCATCAGTCTAAAGAAGATGGGCTCAACTGGAGTTATAACACTTAGAGAATAAATGGAAAATTGTTCAAATTCTCAGAAAGTCTTTCTTTAAGTAAATTTTGTCAACCCCACAGCCTCATGCCAGGAAACTAAAAATCTATTAGAGCCTATTAGAACCTGTCCTGGAGGACGGGAAATTTGCTGAAGATTTTATGCAGAAAGACAGGATAAACAAAAGTACTCTCAGTTTCATCTTATAGTAGTAACCACTAACCAGCAGATTACAAGTCAGCTAATGGCTACAGTTTGAATCCAAGTGGTCAATGGAATCACTTATTTATAGTAATTATCTGAAGACTTATATGTTTCTGGATTTCCCTAATTAGGTTCTTTAAATTAGGCTATTTGGATTGAATCAGCAATGCCAGAAGAGTCCTTTAGAGGGGCTGTTTTGAAGGAAGGAACATTGGAAGGAAAGGGTACTTTGGTATGGAAAATTATAGGAATTTTAATATAGGTTTTTCCCTCTGCTGCTGGAAACATGAACTTTCCCATCTAATTTTTTATATTTTCTACCTTTAGCAAAAGTTCTTTTTTCCTACCACATAGTAGTTCTCATTGTCCTGATGCTCCCACAATTCAAACTCAGGCTCTCCACATACTACACTCATATAATCCATAATCCATTGGCTACTGGAGTAGCATTACAGAATAGTTTCAGTGCTGCTGCCAATCAAAATAGATGTCTATGAAAATTCTTCTGTGTTTTATATTCTGTTTTGTTTCTGTTGTTCTGGTTTTATTTACAAATGTTCTCAAGATAATATGACTTTAATAAACTGGGGAAAAAATTTTACATCCAAGGATTCTGATAAAGGTCTCATTTCTAAAATATATAGAGAATTGACTCAAATTTATAAGAATTCTACCTATTCTCCAACTGATAAATAGTTAAAGGATATGAACAATTTTCAGATGAAGAAATTAAAACTATTTATAGTCATATGAAAAATACTCTAAATCATTATTGAGCAGAGAAATACAAATTAAGACAACACTGAGGGACTACTTCACACCTCTCAGACTGGCTAAAATGACAAGAAAAGATAATGATGAATGTTGGAGGGGATGTGGGAAAATTGGGACACTGATGCATTGTTGGTGGCATTCTGAGCTGATCCAGTCATATTGGAGAGCAATTTGGAACTATGCCCAGAAGACTGTCAAACTGTGCACACCCTTTGATCCAGCAGTGTCTCTATTGGGCCTGTATCCCAAAGAGATCATAAAAAAGGGAAAAGAACCCATGTGTGCAAAAATGTTTGTAGTACCCTTTTTATAGTGGCAAGGAACTGGAAACTAAGTGGATGCCCATCAGTTGGGGAATGGCTGAATAAATTATGGTATATGAATGTTATCGAATATCATTGCTCTATAAAAAACTATCAGCAGAATGATTTTAGAGAGGCCTGGAGAGACTTACATGAACTGATGCTAAATGCAGTAAGTAGAACCTGGAGAACATTATACACAGCAACAACAAGATTATGTGATGATCAACTGTGATGGACATAGCTCTCTTCAACAATGAGATGATTCAGGCCAGTTCCAGTGGTCTTGTGATGAAGAGAGCCATCTACACTCCAAGAGAGGAATGTGGAAACTGCGTATGGATCATAATATAATATTTTCACTTTTTTATTGTTGCTTTCATTTTGTTTTCTTTCTCATTTTTTTCTTTTTGATCTGGTTTTTCTTGTGCAGCATGATATTTGTGGAAATACGTAATTGAGTGTTCAATAAGAATGTTCAATAAGAATATTTGCCATCTAGAGGAGGGAATGAGGGGAAGGGAAGGAAAAATTTTTTTGGAATACAAGATATTGCAAGAGTGAATGTTGAAAATTATTTATGCATATCTTTGAAAATAAACTGCTTTGATTAAAAAAATAAAATTGTTTCAAGTTTTAAAAAAGATAATATGGCTTAGCCTACCCTTGTGCTATGTTTTATTTCAGCTGCTTTTCACTACTCTTTAAGATGATACAACCTACATGTCCTCATATTTTACTTTCTAATGTTTTGAAAATGAAGTTATACTTTACATCAATGTTATCCTTGCCCTATGTTCCTCTGTTTGGCAAAAAAATTATAATGTATAGTGGTTGAAGTAGTTTCTGGTCTTTTCTAGCCTTTTTATTGGAGTGACTATTTTGTATTAGTAAAACAATTCTAAGACGTAATAATAAAAAATAATAGTTATAATTTAAAGTTTACAAAATGCTTTACCTATCTTATTTTTTTAGCTGAGGCAATTGGGGTTAAGTGACTTGCCCAGGGTCACACATCTAGGAAGTGCTAAGTGTCTGAGGCTAAATTTGAACTCAGGTCCTCCTGACTTCAGGGCTGGTGCTCTATCCACTGTGCCACCTAGCTGGACCCACCTCTCTTATTTCATCTGATCCTCATAACAACCCTGAAGGGCTATTATTATTATTATTGTTATAATTCTCACTATTATTATTCTCCTTTTATGCCTATAAGCAAAAAATGGTTGTGAGTTACATAGCTAATAAGTATCTGAAGCTGGATTTGAATTCAAGACTTCTTGATGTTAAACCTAGTCCTCCATTCATTGGGCCACTTGGAAATGTTAGTTGGATCATCACCAGTCATCTTTACCTTTGCCATTGGAACCGATGACTCTGGAGGAGAGAATGAGGTTGATGATTTTATGCAGTTCTGCTTCACTTAAACCCTTCACTCGTCACTCCATGGGCAGCTAGGTGGAGCAGTATATAAAGCACAGGTCAGGAGGATCTGAATTAGATTTTGATCTCAGATACATAACACTGTCTTGCTATGTGATTTTGGGCAAGTCAGTTAACTTCAATTACCTCAAAAAAAAAAAAAAAAGGTAAAGAGCCATTAAAGATGATACAATGGATAGAGTACTGGCTCTGGAGTCAAGAAGAAATCATCCCATGATGTCATTGGTCTTCTTTGAGAACAAAAAACTAACAATATGAGAAATGGTAATAGATAAATCTTTATATATTGATTATATATTTATTTTATTCAGTACATAAAACAAAACTGAACAATAGTAAGTTCCATACTTTGAAGCCAAATATAAGTTATTCTGAAGCAATAATTATTGTTTTATACTAAATTTGTATTATTGTTTTATATAAAAATATATTTTTCTGAAGGTCTGAATGAAATGCAGATCCTTGAACATCAAACTCAATCTTATGGTCTGTTTGAAGGTTCCATTTCTTTGTCATTCTACTATATGTATGTTATATAGCACCCACTTAAAACTCCATGGAATAAAAAAATGCTAAATAATACAAGTCTCTCCCCTGGTTAACATTATCATTGCATTCTTTACCTTTAGTAGAGAGATATATAATAAGGAAAAGGAATTCAGGTAATTATGTGGTACAATGGATAGAACACTGGGCCTGGATTCAGGAAAATCTGAGTTCGAATTCAGCCTCAGATACTAGCTGTGTGACCCTGTACCACTTTATCCTATTTGCCTCAGTTTTTTTTTTGCCAAAGAAAAGCCCAAATAGAGACATGCGTGAACAATAATGAATATAGTAAGAAAAGGGAATTCACAGTGTCCATTATCTGCTTTCCCCTGTATATATTATACTTCTTTAAATATTTCCCTGTCATAAAGGCTCCATGGTATCACCTTGTTTCACAAACATATTTATATAACCCATAACTGAGGGTCCCTCTAAGGACTCTAGACCAATATGGGAATAGGTTCAATCTTAGGTACCTGTGATGACAGTGTTAGCATCCTGGATACTTTAGAATCAACCAGAGTCAGGATAAGCAAAAGTCCTTTATTCTTTTTGGACATGAACAGAATGATGATATGAAGTGAGTGGAATAGTGACATGAATACGCCAGGAGTGACTCTGGCTTTTTCACTCCACCCCCTAAATCCTATCTCTATCTCCCTATGTGCCAAACAGATCAAAACTGCACAGAGCAGTGGGGCAGGGTTATTCTTTCTCCAAGCATATGCTAATAGAGTATTGTCCAACTGGTAATTAGCTTTAAGTGCTAGGACCTCAGTGCATCTGCTCAGTTTCAGCCCATTACATCTCCTGCTTTCTTTTGTTTTAGAACACAGGTGGTCATGCCATCCCTGACCTCTCAGGGAGGTGAAAGCCCCCAAGGTGAGCTCCCTGACTTCTCAGGAAAGGAGGTGAAAAGCACCAAAGGGAAGTGGGTATTGCTAGTGGGTTTCTGGGCTGAAGGGTCTTATTAGAAACAGGCATGCACAAACCCATCAGCATGGGAGGTATTACACAAGCACATAGCAATAATGCACAGGCTATTAGGGATGACTCTCCCCACAGCCAGTGCAGGCTCAATGTGGTGTAACAAACATGAATTGTACATGCAAGTAGTGATATAACAAAGAATATGAATCAACATGATATTATAAAAGATTTCCAGAAGTTCTAAAAGGAGGGTATATAAACAATAATCACATATATGCCTTCTTCAGAAGCTAAGAGATAGTCCAAAACCAATCTGTTGTCCATTGCTTCACATGTCAGGGAATCCAATGATCCCCACAAGTTTTTGAAGTCCTGCAATAGTCTTTTAATATGTTAGGGAATCCAATGATTCCTGCAGATTTTGAAGTCCTGCAACAGTCTTATCATGTCTCAGAGAATCCAATGATTCCTGAGGGTTTTCAAGTCCTACAACAATCTTATGTCTCAGAGAATCCAATGAGTCCTACAGCAATTTTATCATGTTTCAGAGAATCCAATGATTCCTAAGGGTTTTGAAGTCCAACAATTTTTGATGTCCATGATTCAAACTGCCATGCTCTTTCAGTGGTGGGCACAGTCAGCAACAGAACCACCCAATGTTTCTTGGGTCTTCTCCTTTGTTTCAAGGGTCTGTTCCGTCTCTCTCCGATGGACAAGGCGAATACGGCTCGTTGGCATGCATCTGATTCCTTCTCCACCTGTAGAGATACAAGCAAACCCTCTCTCCCAAGCAGTTAACCTATCTGGTGCCTTCCATTCACCACTTTCTGGGTCTTTCCACATCACCTGGCGATTATCTAAAGATAGTGGAGCTGCTCACACTGAACACTGCCCTTCCACTGGGTTATAAAACCTGTCTGCTGGAGCCAGTGCAACTTTGTCAAAAATCAAGAAGTTAATAGTATAAAGGGCTAGATTTAGAAGTTCTCTAGGGTTACCTGTGGCTCCCCCTTTTTTTGTTTTTGGAGGAGCATCTTTAATGTCTCTGTTTCTCCTCTCTATTATTGCCTGTCCTTGAGGATTAAAGGGTATGCCAGCGGTGTGTAAAATATTATACTGTGCACAAAAGTGTGCAAAATGTTTGGAGGTGTATGCAGGTCCATTATCTGTTTTTATGACTTGTGACATACCCATAATTGCAAATTCTTGGATAAGGAATTCAGTGACCACTCGGGCTGTCTCTTTTGCTGCTGGTATTGCAAAAGTGAATCCTGAAAAGGTGTCTACCACAACATGGATAAAAGACAGACAACCAAAAGATTTATAAGTTTGCCAAATTTCATTCAAACCATGAGGGTTCTAGGCAGTGTAGGAGCATAGAAAGGAAGGCAAGCTGTACAGGCTTTTACTATGCTCTTTTGTTATCCCAAATTGCAAATGTAAAGCTCAAGCAGCCTGATGATATTTAAAATGAGATTTTTGGGCTGCCTGAAATAAAGGAATAGTAGATAACATGGTTAGAAGATGATCTGTCTTTGAATTTTCATAAAAAATTCACTATGAGAGTGGACATGCAAGATATAAATCTTACCTGGATGCTTTCTCACTTGCTCTTGAAGTTATATCAAAGTTATATCAATCTATTCTCCTAACATGCAAAAATTCATCAAATAAAAAGCTTTAAAAAAGAAGGAGGAAGAGGAAGAGGAAGAGAAGGAGGAGGAGGAGGAGGAGAAGGATATGGTAAGCTCCTCTGATTGCACCTACTCACTGAAACTGTTTGCAGAAGCCCAGGAGGACAGATTCTTGCCAGAGGGATCTGCCCTTCTGTGTCTTATAAGATCTGAAGAGAAAAGTCTCCATCGATGTCTTTTGATCACGTCTCAAGTATTTTACTTCCATTATTCAAATTATTTGAATGTCAAATGTATCCTTTCCAAAAAAGACTATTTTATGAAGAACTCATACAAGCAAGCACTCACAAAGTGGTCAGAAAAAGTGATACAAGGACAATCTCAAGGTCTCTCTCTCTTAAAAACTTTAGAATTGAATGTATGACATGGAGACACTGGCACAGGACCACCCAGCAATGGTGTGCCCTCATCAGAGAAGTGCTGTGCTCTATGAGCAAAGCAGAATTGAATTAGCTCAGAAGAAACTCAAGATGTTGCAAAGTTAGAAAAATACCCCAAATGTTCATAGGGAATATTTGTGTTCAACCTGTGGCAGAGCAGCCAAACTCTAATTCAACTTTAACATAATGCTGTCATTTTGGTTCTCTTTGAGAACAAAGGACAACCAATTAAGCAATTTTCATTGTATTTTCAGATGGAGAACATCAAGGAAGTAGGTAGATGATTATATTCTCTTATCTTCAGTAGAAAATGGTGATATGTGTATCAAAAGTATATATTTATATCACTATGGGAGCTAGCTCTCCAAAGTTTTCTTCAATTGTATACTTCTCAGAGAAAAAGTCTTACATCAAAAAGATTTTGTAAAATCTTTCTCACAAACTTTGCATGACTCACAATACCCTCCTGTTGTTTATCCATACACATATACCCCCAAAAGAAAGATACATTGGAGTAAGCTGAACAAGCAAATCCCCTTCCTATTAGACCCTTTGATAAAAACTCACTGACTTTGGTCTCCAAATAGGATACTGAAGTCACTAAGTCAGATATTCACTAAGCAATTACTGTGTGAAGTATTATGCTAAGTGCAGGGAATACAAAGAAAAGTAAAAATCCATGTCTGTTTTCAAGGAGCTCACAATCTAATGGGAAAAATAACATGCAAATAACTATAATCTCCTCTTCTTCTGATCCACGGAGTGTCTCTTAGTGCAGGAGATAGTGTTTAAATGGCTAAGTTTAAGAACCATGCCATCTGAAAATAACACAGAAATGTCCACAGAAACCTAAATCACAGAAATATGAATCTATGAAAAGACTGACCCCAAGTTTTTGAGAAATATAACAAGAAGGGAATTAAAAAGATGCGGGCCAACAATGCCAAAGCTATTGAGGACCAAAGTATCAAGGTTCCCAAGGCTAAACTCCTCAGGTCCAAGATCTCAAGGCCAATGCCTTGGTGCATTATCCTCAAGACAGTCACCATGTATCCAAGCCCTAGAATCAGCACCAATTGACCAAGCTCCAGGATCACAAAGCCCAACTCTAAGGTTGCTAGAACCACTGACCCTAAGGCTGCCAGGTCCATGATCCCAACCTTGCCAAGCCCACTGATTCCGCCAAGGTCACCAAATTTTACTCCCAAGACCACCAAATCTGGCTCTCAGGCCAGCAAGTCTGAAGCCAAGGTCACCAAGACTGATCCCAAAGCCAGTGAGTTTGATTCTAAGTTCATGAAACCCAGGGATTCCGAGGTTACTAAACCTACTAATATCCAAGTCAGCTGAGGTTGGTTAGTTCACCCACCAAACCCAAAGATGCTGGAACTAAGGTTACTAGTCCCAAACTTTCAAAATGCTTCATGACAAAAGGACTTGTTTAAATCCTAAACCACTGCTTTTTTTTTTTTTCTTAACGAGGGTATGATAATTTGCTATTTTGTACAAAAAAAGGAAATGATGAGTCATGGGAATGGAGCAAGTCATATACAGGATAAAATAGAAATAATAAATAGAGGAAAGACACTTGAATCAAAAGGGTTCAGGAATAGTTTCTAGAAGGTAGAGTTTTCTAGAAGAGGAATTTTAGCTGAGACTTGAAAAAAGCCAGGGAAATCATGAGATGGAGAGGAGAGAGCAAGCATTTCATGCATGAGGAAGAACCTCTAAAATGTTTAGAACATAGGAATTGTGAACATAATCTTCTTTCTCCAAAAAAAAAAAAAATTATTTCTCCAGCATTAGAAAATTCCTTTCTCTCCCTAGAAGGTCTGATCCCAGATGTCTTGAATTAGGGGACTCCTAAAGATGTAGGATGTTTAAAAAGTTCAAGAGACATTGTTTCTGGATAATTGATCATTTTATTAATAATGCTAACATATTACCAATAAAATGGGTTAGTGACATTCTCAAATGCTAAGAATCATGGTGGTGGATTCAGTTTATATGTCCTTGGAAGAATATGTGTTCCTGAGGGTGGCAATCAACTTTGATTGGTTAACAATTAATAAATGAATATTATAATAAGAGGTGGACCTGTTCTAATGAGAGGCTGGGGAATGTAACTTTGATCATGTCATTTTCTTTCACATAGTCTGAAGCCTTGAAGAAAAGGGACACTATCCATGAAATATCTTCTCAGGCCATATACATATAAATATATGTGTGCTTCTGCCACAAGTCACAATCTCATATTCCTTGTGAGCACAGATGAGCACAGATTCTCTCCATGTTCCCATCCAAGCCTGTGCAAGAACACAATAGGCCAGGAATTTCATCTTAGAATAAATTCCTTGTAGAGTTGGGATGGTGGGTAGTGGTTAGCAATACCTAGATTGAAAAGTTTATTATTCCTATTTGCTTTCAGATATCCTGTCTTTCAGAGGCTGAACCTTGAAATGAGGATTTTTTTAAAAAAGGAAAACTCTAGAACTCTCCAAATCATTGATTATTAATAATCATTTCTCTAAATGGCTAAATAGGCAGGTATATGTTTAATTTAGTCATAGGCTTCTGTAGGAAATCTCTCAGTGCCCTGACTCCTTTCTTCTATTAACTGGCCACTTCTCAGGAAATTCACCATTTACAGCTAAAAGTCTGGATTCAGGGATCAAATTGCCTAGGGAATTCAAAATCCTCAAACCTTGTACAGAATGCTAGAGTTCAGGGACACTATCCATGAAATATCTTCTCAGGCCATATACATATGTGTGCTTCTGCCACAAGTCACAATCTCATATTCCTTGTGAGCACAGATGAGCACAGATTCTCTCCATGTTCCCTGTCAAATGTTCAAATGCAAGTTTGAGTCTGTTGTGTTCTGGTCTGGATGTCCAAAAGAGAAAAATCACGGAGAGTAAGAAATTAGTTTTATATCCCATAGAAACATTGGGTACCTCAAGTGAGAGATTGTTCCCTAAGGCAGTTAGGCAAACATCTTGAATTTTCTGTGTTTTATTATGAAGGCATCATTGCATATCCTCATCCTCTATGAGACCTTTACCCCTCTCCCAACCCCAATTTTGCCCAAATTAACTAGACTATTATGAAAGTGTACACCCTCTCAGATTTACAAAGAACTTTCTCAGGATTAAAAAAATGTCATTACAACTCTTTTCTGAGATATTATCCAGGGATAATTTCACAGAAAATAACTCACCTTCTGTAGAGAAAATAAAGAATATATTTGTGGGGTTGGGGTTAGTCGTAAAATCCCCAGAGAAAGATTTTGTTATATTGATCTCAAATCCTCTAAAATATGATTTCCTTTCCTTCTTTCCTTCCTCTGTCTCACCAACCACTCATTCACTTATAATCTGGCTTTTGACCCAACTGTTCTCAGAGGTGATTTAGGTGATTTAGAGGCAGCATAATAAGAAAGCATTGAAGTTCAAATCATAGCTAAAGACTCCCCCCCCCCCCCGCCCCCCACCCTGCCCCTTTAGAAGTTCCCCAGTTCAAGAGGTCTGGGATTGGACCTAGGATTTTTTGAAAATGAAGAAATTATTTCTTTTGGAAAAGAAAATTATCTAACCTAATGCTTCAGGCATTTGATCTTAGTCAAACCACATAGTTTCTGAGTCTGGTTTTGTTATTGCTGTTGTTGTTGATGATGATGTTGATGTTGATGTTGTTATTGTTTAGCAATATCAGAGGATTAGATTAGGATCTCTGAGGTCTTTTTTTAGTTTTAAACCATGTTTCTACAGTCTATTAACTGCTAAGTCCTAAGGTCTTCTTCTTTTCTTTTCTTTTGGAGGCAATCAGGGTTAAATGTTTTGGTCATGATCACATAGCTAGTAAGTGTCTGAGGCTACATTTGAACAAAGATCCTCCTGACTCAGTGGCCCATGCTCTATCTCAACCTTGAAGATGGTTGCTAAGGCAACCACAGGCGTTGATGAGCTGAAAGCTAGGTATTGCAACCTCCCACTGCTTGAATTCTATAAGTTGATAATTTTGTACAGTCCATAAATGATGTTATAAATATCCAAATGACCTTGGCAGAAAAAAAGGTTCCTCATCCCTGTCTATCTATTGAATCACTAGCTTTCCCTTATGGCCTTCTTTTCAGTCCATCCATCTTGTATTTACCATCATCTTTATCCCCATTTCTTTTCAGATATTCTTTCCTCTTTTGACTTCTGTGGAACTATTTTTACCTGGTTCTTTTCTTACCTGTTTTAGGTTCTTTTGTTAAACAATCATCCATCTCCTGTCTTCTAATGGCAAGTATCCTCCAAAATTCTATTCTGGGCTTTCTTCTCTGAGTGTATATCTCTCAGTCTCTGTTTCTCTCTCTCTCTCTCTCTCTCTCTCTCTCTCTCTCTCTCTCTCCTCTCTCTCTCTCTTCCTCTCTTATTCCCTTTCTTTCCCCTTTCTCCTCTCCTCTGTCTTTTTTGTCTCATCTGCTCCTATGAATTCAATCATAGGGCTGGGGGGAAGGGATATTGGTCAGGGACCAGCCTAAGATTAATCACAGAAAGTAGAAGATAGATAAATTGGTGTAAAAATATGAATATCCTAAATACCTAATGAAGTGTAATGACCATGCCCCTTCTTTTCCTTAAAAAGTTATATCTGTAATTATTCTAGGACGAAGCCAGTGGGTAAGAAAGATTCCATTTCTTAATTGATACTTTATGACTTAGGGAAGAAAAGGGAAATTCTCTCTGCTCTCTCCTCTCTCCACACACTTTAGAGAAAAGCTACCCAGTCAGAAGGAAATTCCCCCATCCCACAGGGTACAATTCAAAAAGTTATGGCATTGAAGACTTAATTGTGACAGATCTAGGAGGGAATGGAAATATGTGATTTCTGTGGGCTGACTGGTCACATAGTAGCACTGATGGAATTCCTAATCCTGTAATCTTTTATGGAGCCAATTGTCTTAAACCATTTTATGGAGAAGCATAGTGTAGTTGATAAAGGACAAGACCTGGAATCAAGGCTTGTGCTCATTGACTTTGTGTCTATAAATAAGTGATTTTGCCTTTATTGAGTTCAGGCAACTCTCTAAAACAGTAAGTTAGGAGCCCTGTGAAAGGAGCCCCCCCCAAAACAATGAAATCACTGCTCATTGATGTGTACTGAAGCAACGTGATAAAAGGATAGATGAGAACAGAATGAAAGTAATTTCTCGGCTACTATCATCATTCCAACGTGGTAACAGTTTTGCATTTGAAGTAAGAAATCAAGGATATGGTCTTTGACTAATTACTGCTAAAATAATTTTCCTTATTTGTTGCATATTGCACCCATTCTGGAGCCATCCCCCAATTTGTACTTGAAGAGTGATCCTCTAAGAGTAGAAGACCACCTTCAGGGTCAGGGTAGTCTTCTAAAATTACAGATTTCAAGTGCCTACCAATAAGTTATCTTTTAATAGATCGTAAATATTGTTAACTCAAAAATACAGGCATTTATTGTAACAGAATTGTTGAGAATAAAAGTAATCCAACATTTCTTCATGGGTCCAGTGTATGCCTTCCTATAACTATAACTTTATTGTTGTTCAATCCTGTCCAACTCTTGATGACCCCATTTGGGGTTTTCTTGGCAAAGATACTGGAGTAGTTTGCTGTTAGGATTCTTACTAGCAAGGATTCTTGCTGTTAGGATGCTAAGTCATTTATCTAATTTAGCATGGTACTTAACAGTACATTAGTTCACTAATATACTTAGTACTTATTAGAGCTCTACAAGATTCACATCTTTAAGACAGCGTATATAAGATAGGAGCCTCAACCAGGATTGAGTCCAGGACATTCAGAAGTCATTCCTTCTTTCACCTTTGTGCTGTTTGGAGACATTTGGAGGGAGTTAGAGGCTGAAGCTGGAAGAGGCAAAGAGCTCTCGGAACCAAGGAGAGAGATAGGCCTCTAAGAAAGCTAACCGGGCCCAAGGAAGGAGACAATACTTGGAAAGAGAAAATAAAGGATTTGGACTTTAATTCCTGGCTGCATTTGAGGTGATTATTACTTTGAGCTGAAACAAAGGCTGCCTCCAGCCCCCCAAGAAACCTGCTCCCAGAAAACATTATATTTTAGAGAAGAACATTATAGTTTGCCATTTTCTTCTCCAGTTCATTTTACAGATGAGTAAACGAGGCAAACAGGATTAAGTGGATTTGTCCAGAGAAACTCAGTAGAGTCTTCAGGTAGATTTGACCTCAGGAAGATGAGTTTTCCTGAGTCAGGAAACTCATGTGGCCAAAGCAACTCACTCTCCTGAAACTTCAAAGCCTTCTCTCATAGTCTCACAATGCTCTTTCTGGCGACAGCTTCTCTGCTTGGCAAGGTCACTCAGCAATTCTCCACTATTCAATTCCCCATGGCCAGAACTGACTCTTTTCAATTCCACGCTGAATTCCCCAACTCTCAAACCACCTGGTCCTGGTTGAGTGCAGTATTTTCTACTAGAATAGCTTCAAGGCAGGAATACCATAACCAACATAGAGGGAGGGGGAGGGGGAGGAAGGCAAAGGAAAAGAGAGAAATCTCCTCCTACTCCAGAGGTGAGGAACCATATTTCTTTTCAAGGGCTGAGATCCCAACACCTAGCTGACCTTCTCTTCTGTTGAGAGGAGATCACATTCCATCTCCATTGGCCCAAGAATCAAAAGTAGGAGGCTGTTCCTAGACCAGCCTACCCAGGGCTAAGTCTCCTCCAATGCCATCATTTTTGCGAAGAAAGCTTCGTGCCTACAGGTAACACCATATATTGGTAGTTGGTCTTTGGAGGTGGGATAAGAGGGAGAAAACTGAACAGGACTGTCCTAATCAACATCTCATTCCTCCTCCCCCCTCTCCCCCCCACCAAGCTCAAGTACAAGTAAAACAGCGGGTAGAGCTCAATGATTTCACAGTTCTCTTTCTGCTCGAATCCCCCAGACTGCATACACCTTTTTCTAACTTCTAGCCCTTTAATATCCAAAGAACTACAATTCCCAGAAATTCTCCCTTCTTCCCAAATGGAGTCTTGGAGTAGAGACTTTCGGGAGTTGTAGTTTCTTTAGGAAAGGAGGCGAGGCATGCGCGGGGCGGAAGTGCGGACTGCCCGGCCCCGTCCTCCTGCCTTTACTGGATCGGATCGAGGTTTCTCCGGTTGCCGCTGCCGGCCCACCGACCCGGCCGTGCTCTCCACTCAGGCTGCCCCGCCCGAGCCGGCACCAAGAAGGGTGAGTGGCGGTGGTGCGGCCGACGCCGCCAGACTGCCTGTTGGCTCCTCCTCCGGCCCAACCCCGCTCAGGGCGCTTCCCACCTTCCCCCACCCCCGTCTTTCCCTCACAGCATCCAGCTTCTCGGGCCGGCATTCTCCAGTCCCCATCTGTGTCTGTCTTGGGTTGTGACCCCACCCCTAGCTCGGGCTGGAACCTCCGCCTCTCCAGCGCGTCTCGCTCCTCACTACCCCTGACATCTGCTCTGGCTCCCCATCCCCCTCCCTCTTGCTCGATATTTTCACTCTTTCCTCCTCCCAGCCACTAACTTACTTTGCACCAAACTCACCTAGAATCACTTTTTCCTTTACTGCGGCCGCCTTATCTCCCCTCTCAACCTCCCAACTGACACTTTGACTCTTTTTCTCACTTTTCTCTCTTTTTCTTTTGCCCTCTCCATCGCTGCATTGGCTTCCCTAGCACCATCTATATCCTCTTTTCAGAACCACACCTTTGTTCTCTTCCTGCTTGACATATCAATGACCCAGACCTGTTACTTTCCAAGTCACTGTAGGAAACTCATCGTACTTTTAGCCCTCGGCCCTCAAATCAGTGCTGCTTTCTACCTCCGATAACCTGGACAGATAAATGACTTCTCTTCCTGTCAGCCCACGAACAAGCAGACAACCAAGAGTGACTTCAGATAGGTGAGGCTGAGGCATAGGGAAGTGTGCTGGTTATTCAGTGGAAGGAGACATATGTATAAAGGAACTTAGATACTTGAATCAGGTTTTCACTCTCCTAAGTGGTAGAGGTTACATATACAGCCCTTCCTCCCTCTCTCCACTAGAAGTCCCCAGAGTTTTGCCCAAAGAGATCATCCGGAGCTGGGGCTGAGGTCAACCCCTATCCCACATTGAGAGCTCTTCAACAGAATAATGGTCCTAAGAACTGGCTCACTGTGGTTCTCCCGAGAGAACAAGCAAGTGTTGATCTCCAGTGTACTGCCTGAGTGAATGAGCCTTCTATCTCTGCCTTAGACTCCCTGCTGAAAGGCACATTGAAGGAACCAGCATCATTCCACTCTCCATCAGTGTCCACCTTAGCAGTAACTTCCTACTCCATGCACCACAGGCCATCTGCAGAGAGAGTATTCAGGTAAAATAATTCCAGAAAGCTACCACTGTGTTCTCAGGACCTCACTGTTAGAAAAATAAATTCAAAATCATAGTCCATTTTCTCCCCCCTTTTTGTATTATTCTTAACTTATTTACCACATTATTCTAACTTAGATGGCTTCCATCTGAAGGAAAAAGCTTATGAGCCATTTGGCTGTCTTTCCTTCCCCAAATTTCTAAACCTAGACACAATTCAGAGTATGGAACTGCTTTGCAAACAGATTCAAAGTATTGAATCTTCAAAATTTGGACCTATCCTTCTTTTCATATTTACCAATATCATTTTGTTATTACAGGATGGGGAACAATAATGAAGGGTAACAAAACCCTATAGAAAAATTGTATCATTAACCATAGACGATATTTTCAGTGTTTCTTATTCACACTTGTCATGGGCCAAAACTCTGAACTTGAAACAGAGGATTCTTACAAAATGCTAAGTCACTGGAATTGATAGAGACAATAGTTATCTAATTTAGCATGGTTCAGCATGGTTTAATCCTACAAGAAGATGTTATGGGCCAGAACTTGAAACTAGGTACTAAGTGGAATTGAGGAGACAGTGGTTTAATCTAGTTTATCATTGATTTAATCCTGCAACAAATAATGGGTTTCCTAGTGATATAATGATTGGTGTATACTCAGTATGGAACATATAAGGGAGAAGCTCTCAAGGCCAGAAAGGACAAGCGCACTAGAAGCTCTCGGAGGCTGAGACAGATTCATTCTATGGTCCACTTTTGTGGTGACTGGAGGCTGAAGCACAAACCTTTTGATTTGGGGAGATTCAGAAAAGCCAGAGAAGGCAGGCGGGAGCTCAAGCTCTCCCAACCAAGGAGAGAGATAGGCCTCCAGAAAAACTGGCCAAGCCCCAAGTGAAGGAGACAAGACTTTGAAGTAGACAATAAAGGATTTGGACTTTAACTCCTGGCTACTGGTGTGGTGATTACTGAACTGAAACAAAGGCTGCCTCCAAAGACCCCGAGAAAACCTCAACAATGAATAGTACATTTTAGAAAGAATATTACACACATTTATTTTGTTTCCATGAGGCATTTATCTTGTCTGACAGTTTCCTCATCTGCAAATTGACGTACCTGTCAGGTTTATTGTTAGGTTAATATGAGATATTTGAAAAGCACTTTGCAAACTGTGAAGTGTTAGCTTCTAATAATAATATTAAATGCTAATAAGAATATATATATTTAATAATAAATGTTATCTTACTTTCCTGCAACCTGTATTTTTATTTTAGATTTTCCTTTCATTTGAATCTCCAAGTACTTTGCCAGTACCTCAGGCTGTGTATAAATGTTAATGTTAATATTCTCTTTCCTTTCAAAAACCAAGATAACCAAGACCTAAGAAGATTAAGATTGGCCCTTAACTCTGAAATAAGTCAGTGATGTAGGTAGGAATACAAAATAATCCTCAGATATCTGTGTTGTAGTCAGGAATTCTGGACTCTGAGTGTAAAGAGCTTGAGTTTTGGGTTTTTTGTTTTGTTTTTGTTTTTTTAGAGAACTAGGTCATTTGCTAACTCACAAGGGGCCCGGTGACTTAAGCTCTTTGGGTCCTGATTTCCCTATATTTAAAATGAGAGGATTATATTAGATGAGTCGGGTTTTTTTTTTTTTTTCAGATTTTTCATATCTCCTAAATTCTTCTAAGTTTAAAACTCAATACCCTAAAAAAGCAGCAACAGAATCAGCCTAGAACTACCCTCTGTGGCAGAATCTGGCTCTCAAGTCCAAAGTCAGGAAGTAGGCTGGAAAAAGGAGCAATAACAAAGGGATATTATGGTGTCAAAGACACTCAAGATACAAACACAGAAGAAGAGAATGACTCCAAATCATCAATAAACAATGCCTCAGAGAAAAACAGCTTAGGTACAAACTCAACTAAAATTCCTGAGAGAGATAAAGCAAGACTTTTTAAAAGTGTTTAAAATGTTTTTATAAATGGAGTAAGAGAATTTGAAGAAAAAAATGAAAAAAAAAGTTTATATAAGAAAGAATTAAGAAAGGAATTAATAGCTTACCTCAAGAGTATAAAACCTTACTCAAGCAACAAACTCTCAACAAAGCCAATGACTTCATGAAGTAAAAAGGCAGGAAAAAAATAGAGGAAAATTTTAAGGTATCTCATAACAAAAATTTGGAAATTAGAGGAGGAAATAATTTTAAAATCATTGGACTAGCTAAATGCCATTACCAAGACTTGTCTAGACATCCTATTTCAAGAAATAATAAAGGAAAACTACTCAACTTTCTTAGCATCAGAAATAGAAATAGAAATCCCAGCCATATCAGCAGTTTCTTCAGATCAAAGAAAAAGTACTGTAAACAGTCAGAAATGGTACTATGACTTGAAGAGGGAAAGAAGCAAAAATAAGCTTGGCTCATACCTTGGTTGACTCCCATCTGATTGCTACTGTGCATGTGATTACTTTGTTTGGATTGAGAAGTTCTTATTTTCCCATTTTCAACTTCTGTGTTTAAAACAGTTTCATTAAGTGAAATGTGGTAGTTTTTTTTGTGGAATACTTTTAACTTATAAAATTGCAAAAAAATTCTTTTAAGAGTAAGAAGGAATATATTACAGACTTTGACCAGACCACAACCCTGTTATTTATTATTTATAATATAGACAAATGTTAATTTTGAAGCTGTCAACCATTGTTAGAAAGCTGCTACTTTGTCCCTAGATTGGCAGGTTATGTAGGTAAAAGTTTATAAAAGTTTCCAAAATATTGGAAAGGATGGATATTATTTTTTTCTGTCCTTTCTGAGCAATTGGCCTGTCTCCTCCCACCTCCCCAAAAAAAGCCTCAAAAATGAATTGTAGCACTTCCTTTGTGATAACTTCCTCAACTTGATTTTTGCAAGTTCAGTACATATAGGACAGCTGCTTCTTTCTCACTCACAGGGTAGATCCCTGTGGATACTTACTTCTAGAACTACAGCTTACGAACCCTTATCACTGTGTTGCCCATTAACAGTCAACCAATCAATACTTCTTAGCAATGATGTTTACCAAATGGCATAATAAAAAAGAGCAATTACAAAACATTTCACTTTTCTCTGCTTTTCCTTTCTCACCACCCCCCAACAAAACAAAACTAGTTGGAATATATTTTCTAAATCATACAGCTTCTATGAAAAAATTGGGCACAAAGTACAATGGTAGAAATGCATAGGGGCAGCTAGATGCCTTCAGTGGATAGAAAATCTCTTGGCCTGTAGTGAGGAAGATCTTAGTTTAGATGGAACTTCAAAAACTTCCTACTTATGTGACCCATCATAAATCATTTAACTTATTTGCCTTAATCCACTAGAGAAAAAAATGGCAAATCACTCCAGTATCTTTGCCAAGAAAACTCCATGGACAGTTTAGTTCTTGGGGTTATGCAGGCATGACTGAGTGAAAAAAAAAAAAAAGCACAAGTATATAGAACATGTGTCCAAGGTAATTAGTATTAAAACTAGGTAATTAAATAACATGATTATTTACCAGAGACTTACTAGCAAATGCTTAAAACTCAAAGAACTTGGTGATGCCTTAAATCTCCCTAAAGGGGCCTGTACTATAATCAATAAATTCTTTTTTTTTCTATGAAATCTTCACAAAGCCCCCCACCTCCCACCTCCCACCCCTGCCTGCATGAAATATCTCAGCTAGGCAGGTAGCCCATCTGAGCCTCCACAATGTGTTCCTTTCTGCATCTTGACTCTCAGTTGCCAGAGGTAATCCTTAAATTGCTCTTTTCTATTGCCAAAGGTCTTAGTTCTTAAAGCAGCTTCTTTGTATTCTGTATAGTTCTTAAAGCACCTTCTTTGTATTCTGTATCTATCTATTTGAAGTATCTCTATTCCTTATAGTGTGTTGAAATGTTGGATAAAATGTCTCCTTCTGATTGAATATATCCTCTGCTAGATTTTGACTGACTGGAATGGAAAGAGAAGTTTTAATACCAGAAGAACCAAGTGCATCAATAAAAGTTTGCTTGGTCTTTCCTTCATTTGTTGTTCAGCCATGTCCAATTCTTCATGACCCTAATTGAGATTTTTTTTTTTAAACAAAGATAATGGAGTGCCATTTCCTTCTCCAGCTCACTTTACAGATGAGGAACTGAGGCAAACAAAGCTAGATAACTTGGCCCAGGGCCTGATTTAAACTCATAAAAATCAGTCTTCCAAACTCAGTACTCTATTCACTGTAGCACCTAGTTGCCCATGTTCCTTCAGATATTCTTAAATCCCAATCTTTCTTTAAAAATCATCAGAAGAGAGCTATTATCAGCCAATAGAAATTTTCTTTCCCCCAGAGAGAAATGTTCACATTTATAAATGCATCACTGATTTTTTCCTTTTTTTCTTTTATTTTTAATTGTATTTTATTTTTCTAAATACATGCAAAGATAGTTTTCAACATTCACCTTTGAAAAACCTTGTGTTCCAAGTTTTTGTCCCTCTTCTTCCTTCCTCCTCAAGATAGCAAGCAATCATCAGATAGGTTAAACATATGCATTTGTTCTAAATGTATTTCCATATTCATCATGCTGCACAAGAAAAATCAAAAGGGGAAAAAAAAATGAGAAAGGAAAAAAAAAGGTGAAAATACTATGCTTTGATCCACAATCCATTTCTCTGGATGCAAATAGCACTTTCCATCACAAGTCTACTGGAATTGCCTTGAATTACCTCATTGTTGAAAAAAGTCAAGTCCATCACAGTTGATCATCATATAATTTTGTTACTGTGTACAATGTTCTCTTGGTTCTGCTCACTTAGCATTACTTCATGTAAGTCTTTCCAGGCTTTTCTGAACTCAGCCTGCTCATCATTTCTTATAGAACAATAATATTCCATTATATTCATATACCATTAGCCATTTCCCAACTGATGGGCATCTATTCAATTTCCAGTTCTTTGCCACTACAAAAAGGGCTGCTTACAGACATTTTTTGTGTATGTGGGTCCTTTTCCCTCTTTTATGGAGCTCATTGGTTGTTAACACCTTGCCAATACATTAATGGCCTTATCATCAGTTATTAAATTAGCTGAGCTAGAAGACTAAATCATTCCTTATCTTGCTATCCAAGATTCTACTCATTTGGCTAGCATTTTGACATATTTAGAGACAGAAATTCATTTAATTCTTATTTCTTAAGCTTCATTCTCCCATATCATTCCCAGTGCAAATCTGGATTTGAATTTCTAAATGCAGTAACCTGCCAGAATCCAAAATAGAAGTGATTGATGGTCAAGAGTACTTTTGCAGAGTTGTTTGGTTTGAGGCTCTTGGCACTTGTCCTCACCATTCCTAAGAACTTTCAAAAAGTCAACACAATTTGCTATTACCATCCAACAGGGAATGAACCTGAATAAAAAGCTTAGCTTGACCTGTTCTGTAAACTTGGGGTCTCATAAGTGTTTCATACACCTCAGTCTGTATAGTAGGGCCAAGAAGGAAAGGAGTAGTGTGTCCTTTAATTAAGACGGAAGCAATGCTTCTAGTCTCCTAGCTCCTGGCTGCGTGGGAATGGAAAGATAATCTATGTCAATATTTTTGAGGAAGCAGGAAATTGAAGGTATTAATGCTTGTTATCTCAGTGATGTATGCCTTTTATAAGTACTACCTACATCCTGAAAAGGGAGGAGTTTTTCTAGGTTAGTTTCTTTTGGGCTAGTATTCTGCCACCTGTCACCTAACACTGTAGAACCTAGCTGTGGGAGATTTGTCAAGTGGAACAGTATCCTTAATCTGCCATACTATTAGAGTTGGATGATGGTCTTCTGGCTCCATGAAGGTGAGGGCTTTCTGAGTGTCTTCTTTGTCCCATAGTTCTTTTAGAAGGGACTTTAGGTGAGAGAGAGGGCTGTATCAATTTTTTGTAGTCATTGGCATTGTGCACAAGAAGGAATACAAGCTGTTTCCTAGCTTGTTGCTGTGCCTCATGATACAGGAACCTGCTTTGAGTATCTTAAAATTGATGCAATATGACTGGGCCTGCATATTTATTCAGAATAGCTGTTTTTATAAGCTGATTGTTAATTATATGTTGCTCTTTAGACCCATTTTTACAGAGGAATACTAGTTTAACTGAAACCAACAGAAGTGGTAGAGAGCTTATTCTACAGCTCCCTGATGAAGTGGTGGGGAGAGAATTAGGCTACAGAACAACTCCAATAATTTGTATTGCTTGTAGTTATTATTGCCATGTCTGTTGTTACCTAGTATTTAGGCTTGTACATAAAAAGAGAATATCAGTGGAACTTTAGTTCTTTAGGGTTTCTTAGTGAATGAAAGGTCTCTTTTAGACCTACCTGGACAGATGGATTTGACAGATCATGTTCCTCTATGATTTTATTCTGTCCTACCTTGATAATGTTTTGTTCAGTGTCGAACTGTTACATAATGAGAAAACAAACATCAGGATGACCAGTTTTATTGCAAACATTTCTTGTGATGAGTGCCCACACAAATGAGTGATTTGGAGATATAAAAGAAGTGGGCAAAGTTGGCCAATTCTAGATGAATCCCTTTCCTTCTGTAACTACTTCATTCCTGGCCTCCAGGGATTTCATTGTTGTTCATAAAAGAGCATTAAAGTTCTTTCCTGACCAAATCATGTGCAATCTCACTTGATCCAGCATTTTTAGCCACAAAAGTGCATAAGCTGTATATGTAAGTAACTTTATAGGTTGATGGAATAGAGATGGAATATTGGAAGCTTTTTGAGGTGTTATAAATAGATGAATATTATTTTTTCATTATCTATTAAAAGAAAACATTTTCTTAAGACACATTGGTTTTTCTTAAAAAGGAAATTGTTTAGGTTTCGCATGGTATGACTGGAAACAGTTTTAGGGTAAAACGTATGTGTAAATGTTCTTAACACAGCATTACTGAAAAACTTAGCAATCAAGTTTGTAAAACTGGGAGAGGCAGTTCAAACATTTTATCTGTATGTAGCTTATGTGCAATTTTGTTTTTTTAAATGGGTTCCCCACCCAGGCAGATCTTAGTGACAAACCTTAGACATAAAAGTGAAGGAGATTATTTCTGAATACTCAGGAATCCTTCAATTGGAATACCTGGATGACTGCATTGCCCAAAGTTTGGTAACTTTTGAGTTCATCTTTTTGCTAACGTATGGGATAGTTGTTATAGCCATTATCACATTAAAAATCCACTCCTTAAAGGCTACAAGAAACTATTGATTGGCAAGTTTGACACAGTCACAGAGATTTGTACCTTTTGCATTATTTGTGCCCTATTCATTTAAAAAATTTGGATTTAGAATAAAGATTTAGAGCCTTCTAGTCCAGTCTCTTTGTTTTATAAAAAAGGAAACTGAAAATTTTAGTCCTTTGTTAGTGCTAGAGTTCTGGACCTGGAGTCAAAAAAGCCTGAATTCAGATTTAGCTTCAGAAACTTGTAATCATTGTGACTCTGGGCAAGTTGCTTGATACTACTATCTGCTTAATTTTCCTGATCTGCAGGTTAGGAACCTACCTCCTGGGATTGTTGTAAAGATAAATTGAGATAATATTTGTAAAGCATTTTGCAAACTTTATAGAGCTATGAAAATGCTAGCTATTATTATATTATTATAATAACTATATATTGACTATAATAACTTGCCCAGAGTTACAATGATTATAAGTTTCTGAAGCTAAATCTGAATTCAGGCCTTTTTGACAAAGAGACTGGACTAGAAGGCTCTGACTCCAGGTCCAGAACTCTAGCACTAACAAAGGGCTAAGATAGTCAGAGGCTGACTATATAGGGGTGAAGAAGATTGGGATCTTGGGGAGAAAAATAATTAGTTCTCTTTTAGATACTTTGAGATGATTAGAGGACATCCAGTTCAAAACAACTAATATGGGTAGGCTTCAGATTAATGTAAGGCTAGATAGACTGTGGGAGTAATTTATTAATAGAGATGGCAGTTAAACTATGGGAATTGATGATTTTGGCAATGAAAGGGTAGAGATAGAAAAAAATCTCCACTAGATTTGGTTATGCCTCCACTTAATGGACATGATAAAAATGATGATTCAGACTAGGAAGGAGCCATCAGAAAGGTAAAAGAAAAAAGACTGGGAAATCTATGATCACAAAAACCCAAGGTATGTCCAGGAGAAAAGAGTGGTTATCAATGTCAGAGGCTACAGAGACATTCAAGAGGAGTAAGGATCAAGAATTTAAGTAAGATTTATTAATTAAAAGATTATCTAGAATTTTAGAAGTAGCAGTTTCAATTGAGTGATAAGATTGGGTAGAAATTTAAGAAGAGAGAAAATGGAGGTACTGAGCATAGAATCAAAGATTTTGGCTGAAAAAGGGAAGCAAGATATAGAGCAACAAAGCTAGCAGGAAGGATAGGAATGAGGGTGGTCTTTCTGATTTTGTTTTGGCTTTTTTGGGGGCAGGGTTGTTTGTTTGTTTGATTTTTTTTTTAATGGAGGAAAATTGGGCTTGTTTTGTAGATCAGAGGCAAGGAAAGAATGAATTGAGAGAGAGATTAAAGATTAAAAAAAGAGCAAGGAAATGATAATGGGGGAAATGGCATCAAGTAGATATATAGAGGGGTTGGTCATAGTGAGAAGGGCTGCCTTATCATCAGGGACTAATAAAGTAGGAAATAATCATGGTTGAAGGCAAGAAATGAGAGAAGATGAAAGGAGCTCTTTCCCATGACTTCAGTTTTCTTTTTAAAGCAGGAGTTGAAATCCTTAGCTCAGAGGCGAGAAGAGAGGTTTTGTGTGAGGTGCAAGAAAGAAAATTGGGAACAGCCACTAGGGAAAATAGGTTAGAGAATCAGTTAGGCAAGAATTCCCAATCTATTCGTCTCTAGATACTTTCCAATTAGAAAGTCCAATGAAAACAATAAATGTGAGAGGATAAGAGCAAAGGAGGAAAGAGGAAAAACTGTTTACAAGAACAAACTTTCTTAGGGATATAAGAATTAAAGAGCTGTTATTTAGGGAGGAAAAGAGGGATTCTGAGGGATTGATAGGTCTCTACTATCTACAACTAATAGCAGAAAAATGCAATACATAGCCTGGGACCAGCCCTCTTGCCTGGAAATTGCTAACTTCCCTCTTCCTTTCCCTTGTGGTTGTTAGGCCATACTCTGGCCTAGTACCTCTTTGGCCATAAAAGTTCTCTATTCTGTGTGTTTCAAAGATGGGGGGGGGGAGGAGGGAAGGGGAGAGAGATTGTAAAGATGTTGAAAATGTGCAATTCTTAATCCTATTATTGCATTTCTTTTTTCTAAATTTAATTGCTTTTAATCTGAATTTAATAGATATAAAAACATTTACATAAAGTAGAAATCATAAAAGAAATTGTAGATGAAATATAAATACTGCTTTTTTTTAAAGTATATACTAAATTCACATATTACTTTCAAAACTACCCTGCTTATTTTTGCTCCTCACTGCTTTCTGTTCTCCTTTATACCCTTTTAAAAATGTTTAAAATACAAAAAAGCATTTGTAGAAAGTAGAGTTCATAAAAAAGTATTGTGCATGAAAGTATAAATCTCTTTTCCATACTGCTTGCTTTTTTAAAAAAAGTATATTAAATTCAACATGTTACTTTCAAAAGTACCCTGCTTAACTTTGCTTCCTTTTGAACTGCCTTTTGCTCTTTACTCACTTTTAAAAATATTTTATGATGTTTAAGATGTTTCATCCTTCTGCCTTTTTATTCTTTTTTCCCCAAGCATCACTGTTTTACTCTCTTCCACACCACATACTCACTCCTCATTAAAGCAGGAGGGAATAAAATTGTGTATATCATTTGGTGCAACAAGGCCACTACTGGTTCTATATTCCATAGAAATCACAAAAGAGAGAAAAGGACCCACATGTGCAAAAATGTTTGTAGCAGCTCTTTTTGTAGTGGCAAAGAACTGGAAAATGAGTGGATGCTCATTAGTTAGGAAATGGCTGAATAAGTTGTGGTATTTGAATGTAATAGAATAATATTGTTCTATAAGAACAGGCTGATTTCAGAAAAACCTGCAAAGACTTAACATGAACTGATGCAGAATAAAGGGAGCAGAACCAAGAAAACATTATACATAGTAACAGCAAAATTGTGTGATTATCAGCGATGATAGATTTAGTTTTTCTCAGCATTGTCGTGATCCAAGACAATTGAATGGAAAATGCCATCTGCATCCAGAGAAAGAATTATGGAGACTGAAAGCAGATCAAAGCATACTATTTTCACCTTTTTTTGTTGTTCTTTCTTGTGGTTTTCCCCTTTTTGTTCTGATTCTTCTTTTGCAATATTACTAATATGGAAATGTTAGTCTGTGTCAGTTTGCTTGCTATCTTTGGGGAAAGGGAACCTGTGGGAAGGAAGGGAAAAATTTGGAATTCAACATCTTACAAAAATGAATGTTGAAAACTTTATATGTAATTGGGGAAATACTATTAAGTCTTTGCTTTGGTCAGGTCTTTTCAGTGATATTTTTCTTTATAATGTTGCTGCCACTGTATAAATTGTTCTCCTATTCTTTTCCTTTACATCATTTAATACTTTCAGGTTTTTTTTTTATCATGTCTTATGGGGAAATATTTCATCACTTTCAATGTGACACAGTAGATACCTCATTAGTTTCCAGATCTTTTTATTCTTTTTTTTTCATTTTCTCTTTAAGGTCAGGACTTTTATTTTTAGTGTGACTATTTTCTCTGCAGAATTATTTTCCTATCCTCACCAGTTTTCCTGTTGAGTTTAGTGTATTTTTACACTTGACTTTGTGGGTGTGCATATATGAGTGTGTTCAACCTTCGTCTGATTTAGATAAGAATGAGGCTCCCAGTTGCCCTTTCCCTGACCCCCTTACTCCGTCTCTATATACTCTTTTCATGAATCATTCAGGTAAGAGAAATAGCAAGTTTCATTCCTTCTTCCTTTCTTTATTAATGTATTCCTTCTTTTAAACCTCTCCATGTCTTTTCAAACACACAGTCTATCTTAGACCTTCTATTTTCTCTGTTAACTTCCTTAATACTCTTTGGAGACTTAACATTTTGAAGGGGCTCTTGTTTCTTCTCCCATTATTAGAATGTTAGTGCTTAACCATAATACACCTTCTAATTGTTCAAATAAATATACTTTTTAAATATTTCTTTTGAGCTCATATTTTGCATTTCAAAGTTCCTACTCAGTTTTGGTCTTTTCATCAGAAATGGTTGAAGCCCCTCTGTTCATTAAAAGTCCTTCCCCCCCCACCCCCGTAGAGGAAATATTTTTACGGAGCAAGTTATTCTTGTTTGTAAATCTATATCTTTTGCCTTTTGGAATATTGTATTCCAAGATTTTCTCTCCAGGTCTTGTGTTACTATAGTTCTTTTGGTATTTAAATTCTTTCTGGCTGCTTGTGATATATTTTTTTTCTTTGACTACAAGGTCTGAATTTTGGTTATCATTGCTAGGACCTTTTGTTCTCAGGTTTCTTTCAGATAATTTAGTCTTTCAAATGATTTCTTAAAATACAACATGCAGGCTATTTTTATGTTTAAATCATGGTTTTAAAATAGTCCATTGATTCATAAATTATTTGTTCTAGAGTTATTTTCCAGGTCAGTTGTTTATTTGCCTCTTTTCTTTCTTTCTTTTTTTGGAGGGTCTTTGTTGCAGTATTTCTTGCTGTCTCATAGAATCATTGAATTCTCTTTGGTCTATTCTGATTTTCAGGGAATCTTTTACTTAGATAAGGCTTGCTATTTTCTAAGTTATTTTATTCTCCTATAAATTCTTTTCTCCAGAACTTTATTTCATTTTTTTATTTCTTGTTTCATTTCTTCTAGGTATTCATATGCTCTTTGTAGACAGTACATTTTTTTTCCTTTGAATCTTAACTTTACAGTTTTAACAGGCTTATTTTATTTCTAGCTTAGAATTTGGAATATTTTTATATCTACAATAATTCTTTATAATTTTCAGTATCTTCTTTGCTTTATGCATCTCTCCAGTCTGAGTTCTTAAACTGAGTTCTTATGTTAAAGCCAGACTCTTCCTCTTGCATCATATTTGGGCATGACAGTTGACTTTGCTTGGTCTTGACCTTAAGTTCCCACAGTGACCTTACCTTTTTGGCTTAACACTTTATCCCCAGCCTCAGATCTTTGAGGTTCAGAATGCTGGATCTTCAGAACCTTCTAAGACCTCTCAGAACAGAGTGTTATGGATCTTGAATCCAAGGACCTGAGGTACCTTAGTCTGAACACTGTCACCCCTTGTTGCTTCCAAGGTCCCCATCATGACTGCCCTGGTAATTGTAGTGTGGGAGCCTTCCACTCTTGCTGCTTCTAGATAAATAGAGAGCCTTACAACCCACAGCTAGCAGTATCTGGCCAGTCTCTGGTCCATTGTGAGGCTATCACAGGCACTGATTGCTAAGCTTGCTTCTTTTGGCTGACTTTTTATGCAGTTCTGGAATGGAGAAAGTCATTTGCTGTCCTTGTTCCTCAGATTTTTTGATTATTATTCCATCTTCTCCTATACAGTTTTTCACTGGAGATGTGGGAGATGAGCTTTCTGCCTCCCTTCAGGCAGGCATCTTAGCCAAAGACCTATATTTTTTATAACACAAAGCTCAATGTTGGGTGTTGATTTTATTGCTCAGACTTTGTCTGTGCCAAAAGGTGAAACTTGTGCATAGAGACTTTCTGGTGCTCCACACAGTATAAGATCATCCAAATTTAGTTGTCCCTTGTTTTTAGTAACAGTTATAATAATGATGATAACTGAGAACCCAATAGCCCTTTAAAAATTATAAACATTCTCAACATTATGCAACATTACAGGGGAGGAATATGATAGATGACACAGAAGCCATAATTGATTTTTTCAGTATGTTTGTTGGTCGTATATAGGTATGGCTATTCATGTGAAACCATAGTGAAGACTTGAGATGGGCAGTCTTATAGACTGCTCATCTTTCTTGTGCCCCATTGCTCACACTGTATTGATAATGCAAACGTATCAGCTTAAGAATAGATCTCTTTAAACTATCTGCTCTCTTGTCTAGGACAAGGGAAAGTAACTTTTTTTTCTTTGAAAGAATTTCTCTTGTTATACAGTAGCAAATATCTTCACAGGATTTAATTAAGGAAAGTAAATAATGTAGTAAGGAGAGTCATAAACATTAACAAGATTTCAGTTGGAAATTATAATGGGAAGAATCTAATTTGAAATAATTGAAAGTTGACAGTATTTTCAAGGTTACTCACATCTTTCTTCCTTTCTGGATACATAGGTCCCTGCTGACTTTCAGTCTGATGCCCGTCCAACCCTATGACCACTTGGAATGGAATGATTCTATGCACTCCCTTCGGATAACTGTGGGTGGACTTCCCGTCCTTGCGTCCATGACCAAAGCTGCTGACCCCCGCTTTCGACTCCGCTGGAAGGCAATTGTAGTGTCTTCACTGTGCTTTGGTATTGTACTTTTGCTGCTGTGCTTCCACCGTTCATCCACAGGAAGACCAGTCCAACCCAATGTTCACAACCGGAGGCTTAATCAGTTTTTTAGTGACCGCTACAATGATACCTATCCTCTGTCACCATCCCAGAAGACTCCCAATGGAGTTCGATACCGAATTGCAGTTATCGCTGACTTGGACACTGAATCCAGGGCCAAAAAGGAAAATACCTGGTTCAGTTACCTGAAAAAGGGCTACTTGACCTTGTCAGAGAGTGGAGACAAAGTGACTGTGGAGTGGGATAAAGAGGATGGCATCCTAGAATCCCACCTGGCTGAAAAAGGAAGGGGCATGGAACTCTCAGAGCTCATTGTTTTCAATGGGAAGCTCTACTCAGTGGATGATAGAACTGGGGTGGTCTACCAGATTGAAGGCACTAAGACAGTGCCTTGGGTGATCCTGTCAGATGGAGATGGTACAGTGGGAAAAGGTAAATTGGAACAGATTTTATTTCCTGAATGTAACTAGTGATGGTGGATGAAGAGTTTTTTCCCATCTATAATAATAAACCAAGTTGGGACATGCTTAAGAGTTTATTTTTTGCCACTTTTATCCAAAATAACAAAGTTGGGGCAGGTAGATGGTGCAGTGGATAGAGCACTGGCCCTGAAGTCAGTTCCATCCCTGAACTCCTGAAGTGAGTTAAAATCTGGTCTCAGACACTTAACATTAACTAGATGTGTGACCATGGGCAAGTCACTTAACCCCAATTGCCTTACAAAAAAAAAAAAAAAAAAGAAACAAACAAATACCACAACAAAACAAAGTAACAAAGCTAGAATAAATAGTGTCCTAACTCCTCAAGATTAAAGAATTATACAAGAAAAATGTTCAGGGCTAAATTCAATGTCATTTAAATCTTTCTAGTATTAGGTTTCTTTTCTGAATAAATGTGTATTTCCAGTCTCCCATTTATAGTTCTTAAAAGAAATCATGTCCTTGGCATTATTGCCTCAAAATAATTTTCTTTAAATATATTTTTTAAAATTTGGTTTTCATGTTTGGACTTTAATGTTTATTCTTAGACATGTGGCAAAATAGACTTGTTTCATTCCCCTTTTATACCGTGTGTGTGTGTGTGTGTGTGTGTGTGTGTGTGTGTGTATAAATATAATACTAAACTTTAGATTCTGTTATAGGGAGACATCATGGTACAGTGGAAAGAGCTTTACTTCTAGAATCAGAAGGTGTGGATTCAAATCTTCTTTGATACTTATTTTCAGTGTGATATTGAACAAATCACTTAAGCCACCACCAGGCTCATTTTCTTTCCCTAAAAAGTGAAGGAATTTGGATTAGACGATTCTTAAGGTCACTTCTACTCTCAATGTATGATTCTCTAATATCATCTAATTAAAACTGAATTTATGTGAAGTAAGGGACAGCTCTATGGCCAAATGTTTCCCTATGCATATGTCTTCCCTAAAAAAAAAGATTCATTTCAGAAGACTAGACAAATACTGGAATGAAGCAATCTAGCTCATAATAGGGAAAAAAGAACTAGACAATAGAGAAAGTTCTTAAACATAGAATAGGACGGAAAGCTTTAGCAGAGGGTTATAAAAACACAGAATTTGATATCTGGAGACTCAGCTTGGCTTGATACTCTGTCCATTTTATGTCTCTTAAATTCATTAGCAGCCTTTCCAGATTTAAACGGATTTTAATTTTTTTTAAGTTTGTGGTAAGCAGGGCCACTGGATACTCCGTCTAGGACATAAAATCACCACTTTGTTTTTCCAAGGTTCAGAACAGATATTTGGTGTGACTAGTATAGTCGATGTCTATTTTCCTGGCTAGGTCAGACAGTATAGAAATTGTTAGAAGTCAGACTCAAGATTTGAATTGTGATCCATCTCCTTGGATAGCCAATTATATAAAGAAAACCCACAAGATTAAATAATCATCTAGCTTTGTTTGAGATTGAGATAAGTTAAGTTTGCCAAGTCATGAAGATTTTCTTCTAATGACTGGTAGGTACCACAATGACTAATAGTGATGTTTTTTAATAGAACATGGTAACAACATTGTTATTGCTATTGTTTGGTCATTTTTGAATTTTGTCTGCCTCTTCATGACTGGCTTTGAAGTGTTCTTTTTTTTTCCCCCCCACTGAGGCAATTGGGGTTAAGTTGACTTGCCCAGGGTCACACAGCTAGGAAGTTTTAAGTGTCTGAGGCCAGATTTGAACTCAGGTCCTCCTGACTTCAGGACTGGTGCTTTATCCACTGTGCCACCTAGCTGCCGCTGAAGTTTTCTTAGCAAAGATACTAGAATGGTTTGCCATTTCTTCCTCAGGCTCATTTTTCAAATGAGGAAACTGAGGCAAACAGTGTTAAGTGATTCTCTCGGAGTCACACAGCTAGTAAGTGTCTTAGGCCAGATCTGAAGTAGGGAAAATGAGTCTTCTGATGCCAGACAGGGTACTCAATGCACTGAGCCACCTAGTTGTCCCAACATCATCGTTATGGCTAACATTTATATAGCAATTTAAGATTTACAATATACTTTACTTGTTATCTCTTTTTTGATCCATTTTGAGGCAGGTGCTATTATTATCCCTATTTTACAGATGAGGAAACTGAAGCTAAGAGAAATCAAATGATTTGCCTAGGGTCATACAGTTGTGTCTGAGGCACAATTGGAACTCAAGTCTTCCTAATTCTGGCTCACTGTATTCACTGTGCCACTTAGCAGCCAAAATTTTGAATTCAGGTACTTAAGAATGTATGTGTATATGTACATAAATATGTATATCTTTTCATATAAGGTTTTTTTACATGTACATATATATGTATATGTTGTATACATCACATTATGTTATATAGTTTATACATGTATACATATGTCGGTGGCAGGAGGAGGAGAAAGATTGATCATCCAAGAAGAGATTGTAGAGGACCATTTCAGAAGGTAATTCTGTCCATCTAATAGGACATATTAGGGGCCATCAAAAAGGGCAATATGCAAGAACAAGAAAGGATTGCTCAATTTCTAACTTCTCTTTCCTAGTCTTCCTATTATTATTATAAACATAATATTTATATTATTATATTATAATTATAATCTCAGCGGAGATACAATAACTCTGAGTGCCATTTACCTCTAGGTTTTAAAGCTGAATGGCTGGCTGTGAAAGATGAGCATCTGTATGTTGGAGGCCTGGGCAAGGAGTGGACCACTACTACTGGTGAAGTGATGAATGAAAACCCTGAGTGGGTAAAGGTGATTGGCTACAAAGGCAATGTATATCATGAAAACTGGGTATCTAACTACAACGCTTTGAGAGATGCTGCTGGGATTCGCCCCCCAGGTAAAATATTCTAGGAGTTTCCTTCTGGATGGGATTGTATTTAACCGCCAGAAGTTCAAAAAGAATTTTCTTTCTATAATCTTATCCACAATAATAATTTGATCTCCTTGCCTTAAAATGGAAGCATTTAAGTACATACTACCTAAGACCATTGTCCTGTTATATGCCCATAAGAACTGTTGAGGAATGTTTGAAAACCCATTTCCCCATGTTATCATTTTTTCTCATTTCCAGATCCTTTCATTCTATTTCGCTATCCATTCTATGAAACTGACTTCTTTCCTCATGGTGGAGACAGCTCAGGACTGCCTCCAGGCCTGGGAATAACAGTGTTCCCCAAGTCTACCAGACTTGTTTCCAGTCCAGCTATCACAGCCTTTAGTGAAGGGAAAAAATCATTGTGGAGAAAAGACCTACCTTCCTTATTATTACTAGAAATAGTGCTGGTTGACTGCCAATAATAGGGAGATTAGTGCAGGAAGATTAGCCTAAAGCTGGCAACATCCCAAGACCTCTAATTCTCTTTCTGGCCACTACCTATAGAGAAAGCTAAGGAGCCTAACTGAAGCAGCAAAGCACCCTGAGGGACAGGAAGCACGGTGGATGGGCAAGTCAAACTACAACCACCACTTTGAGCACCTTCTCCTTTAGACCCTATGGAAGCAGCCTAGAACTTTCTACCTAAGAGCCTTGGGCATGGCAGTGTCCCCTAGAACACTGGACTTACAAACTCCACAGCCATCATTATAAAGAAGGGCTCATCATCCTTAGGTTGCCATTAGCAACAGCTACTAGCCAACTGCCACCAGTGCTTAAATAAGTACAGGAGCCCTGGGGATGGAAACCTTTTCCCCAGACATCTGGTCTTGCTTCCAACATAGCCTTTGTAGCTGTTATCCCCTTTCGGACACTGACTGCCCTACAAAGGAAGAATAAGCCAGCCAGCAGAAGCTGACTTTTCTGAGGCGCTGAGTACAGGCAGGTCAGAGCACGATGACCACCACCTCCCCTTAGATCCTATTGGAAGCAGCCCAGTACCCTAAACCCCAGAACTGTCAGAATAGCAATATTTTCAACCATTGTCAAACACTTTTGACATCAGAACTGAGAGGATGTTATCGCAGGAAATGATGTTAAAGAAGAAGCATCACATGAACTTTGTCTCTTTATCTTAAGGACCATGAGACCTTTCCATCTGAACTGTGGCTGAGACCTTCCCTATACATTGTCTCTCCTGTTAGAATATGAACTCCTTGAGGCAGGGCTTCTCTTTTCTATTTGTATCCCCACTGTGTAGAATAGGACTTTATACACAGTAAACATTTGATAAAGGCTTCATTCATTCATTATAACTTGGAAGTCTCTGGGACAAGATATAGAATACACTGAGTTGTGGTCAGCTGTTGTTGATCCCTTTTGTTTCTTTGGGCAAATTACTTGACTTTGTTCTTCTGTCTGTAAAAATGAGGGCTGTAATGGGATGAACCAAATCAGTTCCAATGGAGCAGTAATGAACTGAACCAGCTACATCCAGCGAAAGAACTCTGGGAACTGATTAAGAACTATTACATTGAATTCCCAATCCCTATATTTTTCCCTGCCTGCATTTTTGATTTCCTTCACAGGCTAATTGTACAATATTTCAGAGTCCGATTCTTTTTGGACAGCAAAATAACGGTTTGGACATGTATACTTATTTTGTATTTAATTTCTACTTTAACATATTTAACATGTATTGATCATCCTGCCATCTAGGGGAGGGGGTGGGGGGAAGAAGGGGAAAAATTAGAACAAAAGGTTTGGCAATTGTCAATGCTGTAAAATTACCCATGCATATAACTTGTAAATAAAAAGCTATTTAAAAAAAAAAAATGAGGGCTGTGATCCTTGTTAGTAAACTTCTTCCTAGATCCATCCTCTTCTGTCATCAAGCCTGCTCTAGGGCAACAGTCCCAGCATCCTCCTCCCCCACCTCACAAATTAGAATCTCTGCTAGCCCTGCTTCCCTCTCCTTAACTCTTTCTTTGCTTCTCCATCCCTCCATTAACATACGTGGAAAAGAATAAAGTGAAAATTGAAGATTATGGGGTTAACTGATTTGGGGAAGGAGGGGAGATAATTCAAACTAATGATTAAAATAATGACTTTAAAATTTAAATGATCCTCTTTTCCCTATTCTTTATTGCCCTAGGTAATTAAAGAACAAAGCCACAAAATCGTTCTGAAAAATGTAAAATTCTAAAGAGAAGGTGAATAATAAATCTGGGGCTTTATGGAAAAGTATTTGATTAGTACAGCATCAACATGGTCTGTGAGCCTGTGAAAAGAGCTATACTTGTGTCCAACACTCTGCATTCAGAAAACTGCAACTAATTGGAGCACAAGTGCCTCTGATTGTAAGGAAGGAGAGATGTAGGGTGACAGCAATCAGTTGCTAGGTTATGTAAGTAGGGATCAGAATCCATTCACCTCTTTCATAGATTTTGTTAACTCCTTATGTCTTTGTGTATGTCCCCAGGCTATCTAATTCATGAGTCAGCTTGTTGGAGTGACACACTACAGCGATGGTTTTTCTTGCCTCGTCGGGCCAGCCATGAACGTTACAATGAAAAGGAAGATGAGCACAGGGGTACCAACCTTCTCCTTCGATCTGCTCAAGATTTTGGAGACATCTCTGTGAGCCATATTGGGGAAGTAACCCCAACACATGGCTTCTCTTCCTTCAAATTCATTCCTAATACAGATGACCAAATCATCGTGGCTCTGAAATCAGAAGAGGATAATGGCAAAATTGCTACTTACATCATGGCCTTCACTCTAGACGGACACTTCCTTCTCCCGGAGACCAGGATTGGGAATGTAAAATATGAAGGAATAGAATTTATTTAAAACAAAAGAAAGAAAGAAAAAAACATTTTCACAGAGCATAGCTAAGTGGCTGGGCTGTGTAAGCTGGGTCATTACTTTGGTTTTATACAGATGAGAGGACTTTAGATTTTATTTTTATGATTTTTTTCTTTTTTGATGCAATGAAAGATGTGTGTGTGCCCTGATGGGTGATTGCCAGAGGAGGAAGATCAAAATCCAAGACAGATTAATTAAGGAAATGTCAGTTCTAGGATTTCTCTGTAGTTACTGAATGGGACACGTCTTTCAGTAACTGAGTGATGGCTTCTGTTATTGGGGATTGTGCCATGATGTGTTCACATTGGTACCTGGTAGTGAAAGACAGTCATTATCTTAAATTCTGTCTGTGCTACCCAGTTCACTTCCTGCGACAGGACTTGTGAGCAGTTCCAGCACCTAATTCCTCCCTACTTTTTTTTTTTTTTTTTTTTTTTGAGATAGCCAGTGGAGATTGGGGGGAAGAATGGCTTTGATTAGGGACTATGAGTGTGTGAACACACCAATGTTAAGGTACCAGGAACTAATAAGTGCCCTGAGAAAAACCAACTCTTTTCTTTTCCCAAGTTTTATATAAGATAATCTTAATCTCAGTGGCAGCTGACCTCATTTTACTTATTGGGGGCAAACTACAGTATAACGGCATGGCACTTTTAAGTCTAACTTATTTTAAGAAAAACTATTCCTCATCCCATAAAATTGAATCATCAAATTTAATCACATAATAGGAAGCCCTACACTTAAGTCATTCACTCATCAGACAGTAAGGGGCCATTGGGACAGTCTGTTCTGGGTCAAGATTAAAATAAAATATGCATACAGTGAAAGAATGTTATTAGATAGTTATAGTTAGTAAAGTAACTTTTAATATGGTCCTGAGCCCTGGGCCAGCAGATAGGAAATTAATAGGAAAAGAAACTTTAATTTTAAACTTCTTCAGAAACAAAATGGAAACATTCATATCACCATAAGCTTTTATAGAGGCCTTGATTTTTCACTTTCTTGCCTTTTAAGTGGAATGATGGTTTCTGACATGAATAAACTTAAGTTCCCTGGACTATTTTATTCCAAGAAACTTAGTGTTTGGAGTTGAGGCCCAGGCTCCAAATTTACCTGAAATAATTTTAGTGGGGCATTCATCATCTTCTAACTCTTCTGTTATTTTACCTTGATCCTCAGGCTGCCTGCTTTCTGATATCTTCTCTCAACACTTCCTTGGTACAGACAAGAGAACTAGAATAACTGGGAACAAGACTAAGAAGGGAAGTTTCTCTCAGTGTGCAGTGTTCCTCCCTAAAAAAAAAGCTACCTCATTTTCTTATTTTTTTTTTCCCTATAAGAAAAACTGTCCAGGTGATGGGTATTAAGGATGGGTGAGCAAAATGAGAGGATCTTCCTTTAATCGATAACAGCTTTTTCACAACTTGAAACTTTCATACAGTTTCTTTGAGGAAATCTAATTCTGATCTTTCTTTTTTGTTCTGAAGGTCTCTGTTTCTCTGTGCTGTAAATAAAGGGAGTGTGGGGGAGAGAAGGAGAAGAAATTTAAGTTATTGAATAGTCCTTGTTTACCTAGAACTTATAGACACTAATTCATGTCCAACTGGTAAACAGATATGTCCCAGGCTAGATTGCCTTCTTATTTCCTTTTTCTCCTTTGATTAATGTCAGCCATATATGGACTGACCAGTTAAAAAGCCAAGCAGTTTCAGGAGGACATGGAAAATTTAAGAGAATCATTAGTTTGGAATATCTTATGCTAGGTTTGAAGTCAGATATGAGGAGGACCTTTTAAGGTGTTTTGAAGTCAGTGAGAATAACTTTCAATTCCCAGCCTTGACATTAATGGATTCACCATTTATATATGGTCAGTGATTTTCCATTATCTTTAAATCATTCTGCCATTTTTTCCTTCCCTCTCTCTTTACTACTGTAAACACAATGATTGTGTTCCTTGCCTGCTGGATCTATGTGTAATAATAAAGTTTCAGAGGGAAATGTGAATTCTATTTTGTTTTTTGCTCTGTGTGACAATTGATTAAAAGGTCATTTTTCTAGAAGAATTGACAGTGGGTAATGCATACTGTTGCTTGTCCTTTTGATTATCTGGCTTAGAATTTTTTTCTTTCTAAAGCATCTTTCAATTCAAAACTAGCAGGCTAAGGACATAATATCTGGATTGTTTTAGTCATAAATAACATCTACTGCAAACAACAGTAGTGAGAGTTGAACCTAAAACAATCTTTCCCAAATTTTATGTAGAAATATTTTTTCTTAAAAATATTGTCCTCCCCAACACTTCAAAAAACAATCTATGCAAATAAGTTTCTTGGCTTGTATTTTATTCAAATAAAATTAAGGATTATAATTTTATAACAAATCTTAAATACATAATAAAATAACATGATATGCATAGATTTCATTGGCAAATAGTTTATAATTTTCATATTTATAATTTATGAAAATAATCATAACAGTAATATTAAGGTGATGAGTAGGCTTGTTTTTCAATATAAAGTTTCTCTAAATGTCCTTTCATTGATGACATTGCTATTTATTAGTTTCACCTTCAGCAGAAGCCTCATTTCATGTAAAAAAGATGTTACAAAGGGTAGTAAAATTTGTCTTACTTTGTTTGATAAATCAGAGAGTTCTTTATTCACCTGTAATCAAAACAGAATCAAATACTTGTTTTAGGGTACTTCTTGTTCAATGGCATCTGTAATTTCATGACACCATGGTTTGCCATTTCTTTCTCTAATGTTTGAGATCAGGTTTTCCAGACTCCAGTCCTAGAGCTTGCTTTTCACTGAACTACTTATCTGCCTCCTTAAGGACCCTATGATAAACAAGTCTATTAACTACAACTTATTCAGATGGAATGAGACCAAATATGATATTTATCCATAGCAAATAGGTTCCTTATGCAATTGTAGTCAGAAATATCTAGGTTTTTTTAAATAAAATGAGAATTGCTTCTGTAAACCAGTTGAATGATTAATAAGATCTTTGTTTTCTTCCATTTCATTTTCATGGCAAGCATTTTTAGTGCAAAAGACATAGAAATAGTCTTTTATGTATTATCTTTGTTTTTAACCCATCAATGCAATTATTTTATTATTCTGAATGAGATAATGAATTTTAGGACATTGCACTGATTGTTTTTAAGTACTCAGCTTTTCAAGAAATCTCTCCTAACTCTTCAAATGTCGAGAGAATTATTGTTACAAAATGAATTTGTTTCAAAACATCTTCCAAATACTTTGGATAAGAAAAAAGATCATCCTTCACAGTAATATAGAAGTGCCTTTTTTTCTCTCCTAATATCATCAACAATTTCAATAATCATTAAATCAGTAAACATTTACTAATTGTCTGCCATGTTCTGGGCACTATGCTAAGTACTGATGATAGAGAGACATAAATGAAGCTGTCCCTGCACTCTACAAGTTTTTATTTTAAGGAGGAAACAATTTGAACATACAGTTTTGGGGGGAGTGTCAAATTGATTACCCTCATAACAACTTGGAAAATTTATCCAACCACTCTCTGGTATTTTTTCAATACAAGTAACTGTGTGAAATAAGTAACCTCCAAATTGCATAAGATGCATTTTTTTTTACCACATTCTTGAATACATATTTTACTTCCTAAAATCAATTAAGCTCTGTTAGTGCAGAGTATAATACAAAATCTCCCACATACTATTTTCATAAAAAGATTTGTCAGCTTAAAAAGTTATTATTCTTGTTATTCCGTCATTATTCCATCTATGGCTTATAAAGTAACATGTCTTCTCTAACATTAGGTTCAACAACATACCATATGTAATCAAGAATTTTTCATTTCATTGATTGCTTCATACATTTGCAAAAATAGACTTTAGCTAATTATCATAATGGTCTACAGAAATACAGGCACTTCTCCTTCTCACCAAACTCTCTGCAAGTCAAGCTGTTTGAAATGTGACTCTATCATCTGATATAAGTTTTTATCTTGCCCTTATCACAAGTACATTTTCAAGATATAATTTCAATTTATTAGTTTAATGATACTTGCTGTTAAAGTAACTACAAATAACAAACAGCATTATTTTCTCTCTAACATTAGTATTTATGTGTCCTACTCATAAATACAGAAGGTCATTATTTCTGGATTTTGGCTCTTTTTTATATTGATATTTTTGCCATTTACATTCTCTTTTGTCTTTGATTGTATTAGAATTAGCTGCTGCCATGGATTTTCTCTTTAAATTGGCTATGTATTTATCCATGACAAAGAGATATTTAAAAATTAGAGACAATAAAAGTTTGACAAATTGGATTGTTGAAAATTTTCAAATTATGATGACCACTTTTTTAAGGCCTTATTGGTGCTCTTTTTTTAACATCGCTACACTAGCTGTACACTACAGCTACACTATATGAAAATGTACACCTAGACTTTTTATATATTATTCTTACCAAAATGAATGAGAAATATAACAAATTTAGTAGTTATTATTTACTTCCACATAAGTTATTTAATGCATTGTGCTATATGTTTGTAAAACTTCACGTTAAAAGGAAGCAAACAATGTAAAAGCATAACTCATCTGCATCTTGAGCTTAAGCTGAATTGACTGTGGTAGATCATTCTGATGTTAAGATTAAATATATACTAACTCAAATTTAATCTTATTTGTGCATGGCATATTATGTAATTCCTGTGCTACAGTCATTTGCAGTTGGATCAAATTCATTATATTAGTGTTGCTTTCTTGATTTTGATTTAAACTTTCTTTTCATTGAAAAAAAGTAGATCCAGAAGCCAGAATTGGGTCTGTGGTGGAAGTGTCCTCACAAGCAGGTCCACGAGATCCAGTCTTACATGGGACACCTGGAAATATCAGACAAGGAATCTTTGCACATAATAGAAAGTAAAATCCAAGCAAGGATAGACCAGATATCCAGCAGCCTGGAATGCCTGGAGATTTTGCCCAGTAAAGAGCCTCTTAATAAGCGCCAGATTGCCAAACTCTGTGTGAAGTTAAAATATGCTGTACCGCACTTGCAGACTGTATTGATCTAACATTGGCAATATGCAAGTGACCAACAAAAGAGACCATAAGAAGAGCTTCTGGCAAGATTCTTCATCACAAATGACTCTGATATCACCATACTCATGGATGAATCATTGCAGTTTAATTCCTTCCTCCAGAAAGTTCACCTCAGCACAGATGGCCTTATTGGAGATGGGCACAGTATTCTGGAGGGACTGAGGAACCAGAGAATGACTCTGAAGGGCACTCAGGAAGATCCTGCTAACACTATCATACAACTTATTGAGAAGTGGCCTTTCCCACACAAGTACTTGATGATAGGTGGGATGCTACTCCCCTGTGTGATCATATATCTGACATAAGCAAGCAGAGCCCAGTGACTGAAAAGGGTTTCCATCTCATGCACATCTTTGTATGTATGTATTTGTGAGAGAGAGACAGAGCAAGGTAGTATCTTGAAATATACTGTCTATCATAACTGTGAATGTTGCTTCAGACTAATTTTCATCTATAATCCAGCAGGAGTTTCAAAACAACTCTAGTTTTCTTTAACCTCTTGGAGGGGAAACCCAAGACCCACTCAAGAAGCTTTATTCTTGGGAACCAAGTAACCTCCCCTATTCTGATCTAGGAGAAGAAAAGAAAAAGTGAAATGCTTAGATGATTTCGCCTACGTTGCCTATGTTCTATGTCTGAAGAATCTGAAGATATTAGCCTTGGTGACAAGAAGGCTCAAACACTTGTGGCAATTAGTCATAGTGGAACAGGATTGGCGGTGAAGTGAGGGTTGAGTGAACAGATTGGAATAGGTACCTCTCCCAGAGTGTATAAGGGGAAAATTAAATATTTATTTCCCACACTGGGTTGCAGGAAGATTAGTACATGTGTTTTTTGCCTCTCATTCAACTGTTGCTTTCGCCCTCCAGTCCTTCCTCTTCTTCTCCCAAAAATAAGTGAACCTACCCTGCTAGCAGAAAACTAGTGCTTTCTAACATTCCCCTTGAAGCCATTAGCCATTAAACACGAAAAAAAACAACAAAATGAAGATACTGTTAACTAGTTTATGTTGACACATACACAAAAATGAAAAGAAAACAACAAAAGTGTAGATATATTGCTATGGAAGTTAGTTGTGCTTGAAAAGATAAAATAATTTTTAGCCTTCACTTTACATGCCCCCCAAAAAGATCTTTGCTCCCTCAGAATGAAGCATCACACAGTTTGGAAAACTCTGCCCAAAGATAAGTTAAATGAATCTATTTCACCTATTAGGGAGCCTAGTACTTTACATCTAAGCCCCTAAATTCCTTGCTTATCCCTGTTTGTACTGTGAAAAGCTCTGAGTTATAAGAATAAACAAAGAGTATAACAATGATAACAGAACTTATGTAGCTCTTTAAGATTTGCAAATTACATTTTCATTTGATCCTCAGAGCAACACTGTAGGATAGATACAATCAATGTTATTAGCACCATTTTGCCGATGAGGCAACTGAGATTAAAATGCCTGGCCACAAAAGACATTCTCAAAGGATCTGAACAAATAGTTCTCAAAAAAGTGTAAAACATTATCAATTACATGAAAGAATATTCTAATATTAATTATAAGAGAAATGCAAATCAAAAACACTCTAAAATGTTTACCTCATACCTTGCAAAATGGAAAAAATGACGAATGATGGGAAAAGTCAATGTTGGAGGGGTTGTGGGTAGGTTAGACCCACTAATGCATTGTTGGGAGTTGTGACTTAGTACAACCACTTGGAAATAAATTTGAAATTATGCAAATAAAGTGTTAAATTTCACTCTTTGACTCAGAGATTTTATTATTAGGCTTATATCCCAAGGCAGTCATTGATAAGAAAGTCTCCATATACATCAAAATATTACCCATCTGTATAGACAAAGCAAAAAGTGAAATGGGTTGATACTCTTGGATTGAAGGAGGTTAATTTATTTCTAAATATAACAGTGGTGTGGAATATACAAGTGTGGAAAAGGATATTTTCCTAGTTCCTCTTAAGATATGACTTTCTGCCAACTTGTTTGACTCCATCCCTCAGAAATGACTTAGCTTTCCTTTTAGTCCAGCAGTTAGAAAGAGACAATGAAAAGAAAAGCTTCCTAAAACAGCTCCCTCATTAATACCTATTCCCGGTTCCCAATCTTCTGCCTCCACAAGAACTGCTAGGCTTATTTGGTGTTTAAGACAATCCTTTTTCCTCACTTTGGGAAAGCTATAAAAATATGAATCAATAAAATTTCTCCTTTGTGTAGCTCCAGGTCCCCATTATGTCAAAAATGATCCTACCAGCATTGAGATTTCTCTCTCTCTCTCTTCACTTCTCCTTCAGTTGACGTTTAGCATTAAAACATACAGAGACCACCCCAGCTTTATCTTAATATTGACTTTTAAAGAAATGTAGGTTAATATTAAACAATTAAGCCTTGGAGAGGGAATGGGAAGAGGGGAAATCAATATCTTGAATCTGCTCCTTTGGGTAAACATAGCAAAAACAAGATCTATGCAGATTCTGAAATCTAGAGTTGTTGACATCATACCCAAACCTCTATTCCTGTTTCCTTAGCTTCTGCAGTTCCAATCATTTGCTCCTCTATTCCTATTCTCTAGCAAAGCTGCTGCTAGGACCCTAGCGCCTACTGTTACTTCTAAATTATCCCAGCCTCCTCATTTTTCCTTCATCCCACTAGCAATCAGGGTATGACAATTCTCATCTTGGAAAGGGAAGGAGAATTCATTCTTCAATGAGAGAGGTTCAACAGAAGAACACTGCAGAATTTCCAACCTGGCAAGGGCTATTTGTATTTTCCACAGGGCTTTGCAAATATTAGATTTGATATTCTGGGTTTACTGTCCTGAACACTAGCCATTCAATTTAATAATCGTATATTTAAAACCTACTACATAAGAGTTAATATACCTGGCTCTGAAGATCCAAAGACACAAAAATCTTGTCATTTCTATTTCCCATCTCAGTGTCTTTGTGCTGTTTCCCATGTCAGAAAGCTCTTACCATGAAATGTCTTAGCTCAATCACCACTGTCAGAAGGCCTTTCTTGCCATTGCCACCACCATTTTCTTCTTAGGTACTATAATCTCTTGTGTGTCTTGTATATAAATATGAACCTGTTGTCCCTTCATTGGAATTTTGAAGGTTAGAGATATTTTGTTTTTGTCTTTGTGTTTCTAAGAACTTAGCACAGTAGTTAGAATGAAATAAGTACCTAATAAATGTTAAATTCATTCAAAAAGCTATTGAATATAAAAGAAATTCTACATATGCTGAATGCTTAAATGTAAAATGATGCATATGTAATGTGAAACTCTCTCAAGAGGCTTGATGAATCTGAGTTAATACTGGAAATCCCCTCTAAAATCAGTTACCAGATTTCTTTCCAAGGAAATTGTGAAAAGATATGTGACAAGACAAAAAAACTATCTGCCTCTCCCAAATTTTCCCACAAATAACCTAAAATAATGCCTCAAAGTAAATTTTAGAGTGGCAGAAAAAATTAAAAGTCAGGTTAAAGTTGCTGTCTAATCTAAGACAATTTGGGAGGATTGGGAAAGATCTGACCTCCTGGGATGGTGGTCTGATCTGACTGAAGTGCATTTGGGGTGATTACACTGAACTGAAATGAAGGCTGTCCTCAGAAGCCCCCCAAGAAACTTGCTCCCAGAGAACATTAAATTTTAGAGAAGAATATTACACTATGTGAAAAAGAGAATGACACACTTAATAGAGTATAAAGATCTTTACTTACAGAGAAATCAAAGGGACAGGATAAGGGAGGGACTTTTAGAAGAGTATCTAGAATGGGAAGGCAGTGATCAAAAGTAAATTAGATTTCTAAGGAAGAATGAGAGAGAGATAGAGAGAGAGAGGAAGAAAAGTAAGGAGGGAGGCAGGGAAGGTAGGATAAACAGTGAGGAAAAATAGGATAGTGGAACATATGCAACTAGTAATTTGAATATAAATAAGATGAATTCACACATAAAATGAAAACAGCAGAATGGATCAAAAACCAGAATCCTATAATATGTTGTTTATAAGAGACATCTTTTATTTTTTTTAATTTAATTTTATTTAATAATAACTTTGTATTGACAGAATCCATGCCAGGATAATTTTTACACAGCATTATCCCTTGCAATCACTTATGTTTCATTTTTTTCCCCTCCCTCCCTCCTCCCCCCCCCCCAAGATGGCAAGCAGTCCTATATATGTTAAATATGTTGCAGTATATCCTAGATACAATACACATTTGCAGAACCGAACAGTTCTCCCGCTGCACAGGGAGAATTGGATTCCGAAGGTAAAAATAACTCAGGAAGAAAATCAAAAATCAAATAGTTCACATTCATTTCCCAGTATTCCTTCTTTGGGTGTAGCTGTTTCTGTCCATCATTTATCCAATGAAACTCAGTTAAGTCTCTTTGTCAGAGAAATCCACTTCCATCAGAATACATCCTCATACAATATCGTTGTCGAAGTGTATAATGATCTCCTGGTTCTGCTCATCTCACTTAGCATCAGTCCATGTAGGTCTCTCCAAGCCTCTCTGTATTCATCCTGCTGGTCATTCCTTACAGAGCAATAATATTCCATAACATTCATATACCACAATTTACCCAGCCATTCTCCAATTGATGGGCATCCATTCATTTTCCAGTTTCTAGCCACTACAAACAGGGCTGCTACAAACATTTTGGCACATACAGGTCCATAAGAGACATCTTTTAAAATGAGAAACATGCATTGACTAATATTAAAGAGCTGGAGAAATTTATTATGCTTCAACTGATGTAAAAAATAAAAATTATGATCTCAGACAAAGTTAAAGCTAAAATAGATTTAATTAAAAGAGATAAGAAGGGAAATTACATTTTCTTAAAATGGACCATAGATACTGAAGTAGTATCAATACTAAACCTATATGCAACAAATACTATAGTATTTAAAATTTAAAAAAATATATAAATGAATTACAGGTGGAAATAGATAGTATAACTATGAGAGTGGGGAATTTCAATCGTACCCTCTCAGAACTAGATAAATCTATCCAAAAAAATAAATAAGAAAGGAGTCAAGGAGATTAATAAAATCTTAGGTAAATTAGAAATGCTAGTTCTCTGAAGAGATTAAATGGGAATATAAAGGAATATACCTTTTCTTAGCAGTACATGGTAAGGCCATAAAACCTTTATAGTTAATTGCAGAAAATCAGAAATATCAAATGTATCTTTTTCAGATCATAATACAGTAAAATTACATTTAATAAAAGGTCATGGAAGCACAGATTAAAAAATTAATTGGAAACTAAATGACCTTAAAGAATGAGTGTCAAATTATAGCAAAATGGAAACCAGAGAGCTATATATATGGAATATATACCCAAGTGAAAAAATTCTCCCATAAAGCTCAACCAAGAGAATGTCCCAGATCTCACTGAAGGAGAAAGTTCCCACAGTCTCCAAAGTATCAAGTTTAGGATTGTTGTCAATCCTGAACAAATGTTGTCTTTGTCCTTCCCTCTCAAAGAGAATCATAATGTCAGAACAGTAATGCAATGACTTGCAAGCAAATTGGATTTAAGCAAGGAAGGTCTTTGCAAAGTCATCAACCTTGATTTCTCCTCTAGAGTTATCTGAGTCCCCTGGCAAATATCAATCAGAACAACTGAAGATGACCCCTCAAGCTTGGTGGAATGACAGTCTCTTGCATATCCTCCTAGGGTCTGACTTCGGCAGTCTAAAGGAGGGTTCGTGTTTTCCATCTTTTCTCTCCAAGCTAGAAGCCAGAAGTGTCTGACATAATTTGAAAAAGACTTGAAGCTGAATGAGTCCCAAAGAAGACTTCCCTGAAGAAGACAAAAGGAGAACTCTCTAGCTTCTTGTCAACTAAACCACCACAGGACAAGGTAGGACATTCATATCCACCAATAAGGTGAAAGTTCCAAACCAATGACTTTGAGAGAGGGCTTACAAGTTTGTTTAGCTACAACAGTCATTTCTGTTCATTCCCATGGTAGTGAAAAATATCAAGTTGGAGTGGAAGGCTTTCTGGATAGGCATGATTCAGAAGTATATTTGGAAATAAATGTGCTGTTAAAGAACAAAAAGCATCAATAAAAAAATTTTAGAAGAAAATTTATGGTAGTTTAAAAAGAGTTGTGACTACACCTATTTATGTGCTTGTTGAATTTGTATTCTTTGTTTTAGAAAGCTGCTAGTAAGCAAATGGATATATCCTTTTCTTTGATATATTCAATGCCTAATCATGTGCAAGTGAACAATTGATAGAGAAACCTCAAAGCAGCAGAGACCTTACCTTAGTGCCTTACTCAGGTTATAGCTCCTTTTTAAAGTCCAAACAGAAATGAGGTCATTATGATCTTTCAGAATATTTTCTTCTACTTTTTCTATTCATTTATTATTCTTTTTAAATTTAATTTTACTGTTTAAAAAATAATGAAATCCTACTAAAAAATATAGTCAAGCAATACAGGATTGAAGTTAGTCCTTGCTGTCCACATACAAAAATGTATGTTTCTCTCAGCACTTAAAAATCATTATCTTTTTAGCAGAAAAGCATTCCTCATCTTTGGTCTTCTGGAATCATATTTTATTATTGCACCAATGAAATTAAGTCTTTCAAGTTATTTTTATTTATTGTGTTTATTATAAAAATTGTTCTTCTAGCTCTGCTCACTTCACTCTGCAACAATTCATATAGAGGTCTTACCAGTTTCCTTTGAACTCAATATTTTGTCATTTATTATAGATCAATATTATAGCATATTAATATACTGTAATTTGTTTAACTTTTACATAATATGTAAATGTCCCTTATTTTCATTTTTTCCTACTACAATAAAGATAGCTGCTATGAATAGTTTTGTACATGTGAGTTCTTTTCTTCTTTTTTTGATCTCTTTGAGGTATATGCCTAGTAATGGTGTCATTGGGTCAAAAGTCATAAATAGTTTAGTGACTTTGGGGACATAAAAATGCTTTATAGAGTGGTGAGACAGATCTACAACTCCTTCAACAAAGTATTAGGGTGTTTGAAGTCAGTTCAACATTTGGTATTTCTTCTTTTGTCATCTTGCTAATCTAATGTGTATATGAGATGAAATTTACAAGTGGTTTTACTTTTTAGTTGTCTAGTTATTAATAATTTGGAGCATTTTTCAGATGGTTAGCTTAGATTTTTTTTTTCTTTGAAAACTGCAAATCCTACCTTTTGGTCATTTATTTACTAGAGTTTTCTGAATTTGAATAAATTCCTAATATATCTGGATATGAGAATTTTATCAGATAAACTGCAAAATTATTTTCCCCAATTTCATGCTTTTCTTTTAATTTTAGCTTTATTTGTTCTATTTGTGTAAAAACTTTTAATGTCATAATCAAAACTCAATTTTTTCTTTTGTAATCTATTCCTTGTTTGATCATGAATGCTTTCTTATTTATAGATTTGAAAAGCAATTTCTTTTTTGGTCTAATTCACTTATGATTTCATGTTTTCGTGTGTAAGATACTGTATCTATTTGAAGTTGACTTTGGTATGTGTGTGAAAGAGATGTTGATCTATATATCTAATTTCTGCCAGATAGCTCTCCAGTTTTCCCAGCAGTTTCTGTCAAATAGCAAATCCTTGCCCCCAAAGATCTTTGGTTTTATAAAACCTGATATTACTGTGTTTTTCTTCTGTATTATCTCTACCTAATCTTTTCCATTGATTGAGTCCCCAGTTTTTTAGTCAATATAAAATTATTTTGATGATTACTACTTTGTAATATAGTTTTACATCTAGTACTGCTAGGTCCTTTTTATCCTTTTTTTTTTTTTTTTCATTATATCCCTAGACATTCTTCTAATTTATTTCTTAATAGAAATTTTTTGTTTTCTAGCTCTCAGCCCTTAATAAGTTAATTCAGATGAACATTTTTATTATATTGGCCCATACTTCAACAACAATACTATATGATGATCAATCCCGATGGACCTGGCCATCTTCAGCAATGAGATGAACCAAATCAGTTCCAATGGAGCAGTAATGAACTGAACCAATTACATCCAGTGAAAGAACTCTGGGAGATGACTAAGAACCATTACATTGAATTCCCAATCCCTATATTTTTGCCCGCTTGCATTTTTAATTTCCTTCACAAGCTAACTGTATAATATTTTGGAGTCTGATTCTTTTTGTACAGCAAAATAATGGTTTGGACATGTATACTTATTTTGCATTTAATTTATCCTCTAATATATTTAACATGTATGGGCCATCCTGCCATCTAGGAGAGGGGGTGGCTGGAAGGAGAGGACAAATTGGAACAAAAAGTTTGGCAATTGTCAATGCTGTAAAATTACCCATGCATATAACTTGTAAATAAAAAGCTATTAAAATTTAAAAAAAAACTAAACATAGACCAACTTCTCACATTCTATGCCAAAATACGGTCTAAATAGGTATATCATTTAGACATAAAGGGTGATACTATAAGCAAATTAGGAGAGGAAGGGGTAATTTACCTGTCAGATCTTTGGAGAAGGAAGAAATTTATGTCAAATAAGAAATTTTAGAGAACATTATGAAATGCAAAATGGGTAATTTTTTTGCATTAAATTAAAAAGGTTTTGCACAAACAAAACCAATCCAGTTTTTTAAAAAAACTTAATAAACTTAAAAAAATACCTTAAAAATATGTACTTAATTCACTGATTTAATCTTTTTTCTTTTTTGTTAAGGATAACATTTAGAGACATCAATATTCCCCTAAGGACTGACTTAGATGAATCCCATAAGTTTTGGTATATTGTATAATTGTTATCTTCTTTAATGAAATGGTCTATCATTTCTATGTGTTGTTTTTTTACTCATCTGTTCATGAGAATTGTTACTTCATTTCCAAATAATTTTTAATTTTTTTCTTCAAATACCCTTTACTGAATTAGTTAAGGTCAATAATATAAAAATCTAGCACATAATTTTTTATTGCTATGTAACCAGTCAATCGTCTTTTTATTATTTCTATTTTCATTATTTTTGATGACATCTTTATGCACCAATACATGATCAATTTTTAAAGATTCATTAATAGTTAAGAAGTATATAAACTCCTTTCTGTTCCCATTCAGCAATTCCCAAATAACTATCAATTCTAATTTTTCTAAAATTCTACTCATATTCTTAACTTTTTTTTTCTTGTTTGTCTTTTGGTAAGATTTGTCTAATTTTAAAAATGTCTCATTGAGGTACCCACTATTATAGTTATACTGTTTATTTCTCCTGAAATTTGATTAAGTTTCTCTTCATATATTTTGATGCTTTTTTGTTTGGTACATATGTCACAGTTAGGTATCCCAAGTAGGCAGACCACCAAGCATTGAGTCAGAGATTTGAGTTCAAACTTGACCTCAGATACATCTTAGCTGTCAGATCTTGGGCAAATCATTTAATCTCTTTTTGTCTCAATTTCCTTATCTGTAAAATGGGACAAATGGTAGCTGCCAGAATTGTTGCGAGGAACAAAAGAGATAATAATTGTGAAGCTCTTAGCTTAGTGCTTGGCACATAATAAATACTATATTAGCTATTATTATTATTATCTTCATCATTATTAATGTAAAATATTAATATTGATTCATTAGCTATGATGTTTTTAAGCATGTTTATTTCCTTATCATCTCTATATTTACTGCTTTATTTGAAATCATATTAGCTATCTCTGCTTTTTTTAAAAAAAAGTTCAGTTGAAGCATAATAGATTTTACTTTAGCTTCTAGTTTTAACCATGTATCAATTTTTATATTTCAAGTGTGTTTTTTATAAACAATATATTATTATTATTCTGTCTCCTCTATTCTACTTCTTTTATTAATGATTTTATCCCATTCACATTCACAGCTATGAGTATTGATTGTATTTTCCCCTCTACCTTGCCTTCTTGAACATTTTCTTCTCTGCTCTCACCCCATTTTATAAATAAGAAGACTATAAAAGAGGGGGACTTTGCCTAAATTTCGTGATGTATAAATGAAGTGGTTTGTTTTCATTCTGTTACCTCTCTTCTCTTTGCCTCATCTTATTTTTAATTCTTTTCTTTTTAATCACCCCTGTTTATGTTTCCCCTTCTGAAATGGGAGCTTACTTAACTTATTCTTTCTTATCCCTTCTCTCTTAATCCTTACTCTTAGTACTTCCTATTTCCCTTTTGAGTTTAGTGTATTTCTATACTTTGATCTGTGTGAGAGCAACTATGTTCAATCTTCCTTTGTTTGGTTCAGATGCAGTGAGGCTCATTGGATGCCTGTTTCCTTTACCCCTTTTTCTTTGACCTAGAAATTGAATTTTGATTGACATTACTGATAGTTTTCATTTTGCACTTTCTTTCAGGAAGGTACTGGTTGATTCCTTCTGTTTTCACTTTGTCCTTTGATTCTAAGAAATCTGGGAAGTTTTTATTTATGATTTCTCAAAATACTTTTTTAAAAATCATGATTTTTTGGATAGTCCAAAGATTTCCTTGACCTGCTTTCTAAATGTTGTTTTGAATATTAAATCCTCCCATTTCCTCTTTTTTTCCCAGTATTTTGATTTTATTTTAATATTTCTTATGGTTTCCATTATCATTTTCTGTTTGATCATTCTAATTTTCAGAGCACTCAGTTTTGGAATTAGATATTATTGATTTTTTCTAAGGTGCCAATTATCCTTGCCATTCTTTCCTCCCTAGATAATTCATTTTGAATTTTGTTTTATTTCTTTCAGGAGCTCTTACTTATTCTTGTAGTAGATACCTTTGGGCATTTCTCAATCCAAACATTTCTTCATATTATTTAATGTCTTCTTTAATTTGGTTAAATCAATAGCCTTAATTTACAGTACTTGACACATAGTTAATGCTTAAAAAAGATCATTTACTGATTGGGTTGGGGCTTGTGCTGAGTTTAAACTCTGCTCTTATACTCAGCTTGGTCTTGAATATAGTGATTAAGAATATAATATAATTGGCAATGGCTTTATTATTATTTCATTTTGTTTCTTGCTAAGTGGTACAGAAGATAAGAGTTTTGGGCCTAGAGTCAGGAAAACCTGAGTTCAGATCCAGCTTCAGATATTTATTGGACTTCTATTTGCCATTTTAAATATTCCCAGGATTGTTGGAAGAATCAAATAGCATGACATTTGTAAAGTGCATGGCAGTTCCTGGTGTGTAATAAATAGGTGCTATTCAAAGGCTTATTCCTTTCCCTGTCCTTTCCCCTCCTCCATATTGTACTTCAGGTCCAAGATACCTAAAAACTGGTTTGGGCTAGAGCTGCCTGGAAACTACTCAACGCTATTCTGTGATCTGCAAGATTCTGGGACTTTTTTTTTTTTTAAATCCTATTTAATTAGAGCTGAGATTAACTGGGTTCTACCTGAAGTCTTTCTTCCTCTCTCTTGCTGAGAAGATCTAGGCTACTCACCTATCTGGCTGGGGCCCATTTCCCCACTTCACTTGGGCAAGGCCTCTCAGATCTGCTTCATCCCTAGATCTGGCTTAGAACCTTTCTCCAGTGGACCACTGGACCTGGAATCAGGAAAAAAGGAGTTCAAATCTAGTCTTCCACATTTACTAGCTGTGTCTGCCTCAGTTTTCTCATTTGTAAAATTTTCACTTATTTTCACTTATTTTGAGAGTTATGGTGAGAGGTAAATAACAGTAAAACACTTAGCACAGTGCTTGACACATAGTAAGCGCCATATAAAAAACACATAGTTTTTTTTTGTTTGTTTGTTTTGCTTAGTGACTTGCCCAGGGTCACACAGCTAGGAAGTGTTAAGTGTCTGAGACCAGATTTGAACTTAGGTTTTCCTGACTTCAGGACTAATGCTCTATCCACTGCACCACCTAGCTGCCCTAGTGTTAGCTATTTTAAAAAATTCTTGTAGGGCTGCTTCGCCCCCACCTTCCACCTACTCTGGCTTTTTTACTTTCAGGGTTTCTGAAGATTTTGACAACCTTTTTGTGTAGCACTGGACTAAATGGCAAATTTATAAGTGACATTTTCCCCTCTCTCTTTTTTAATCTAGTGTATTTTTAGAGTTTTACTGGAACCTTTATAAGGGATCTGAATTCCTCTAAATCATAACATACCACAAGTTTCCACAATCCATTTAATTTTTATGGGGTTATGTCCCTGTTATTTCCTTGACTATATTGTAAAACTTGGCAGGGGCAAGTCTTATTTGTAATTTCATCTTTCAATGCTTACCCAAAAGTATAGACATTTAATAAATAATCATTGAATGAATAAATGAATGAATTGTAATGTCTGCTATACTATCTCAGAAAAGAAAATATATAAACTATCGCAGAAAAAAATGTGGAAAGGTAATATATTGAACAATGTAGACAGGAGATGAAAGACCTGAATATCAGGCTCAGCTCTTCCATTTATTTAATTGGGGGGTGGGGGGGGAAAGGGAGGAGGGTGTCTTAGAACCTTGAATAAATTATTTAACTAGTTTTCTTTTTCTCTTTTCTCTTTTTAAAATTTTTTAACATTCTTTTAAAAAAAATTTTTTTTGTACAACTCTACTTCTTTTAAATCCAATTCATGAAGTCAAGACATCACCCTGTGATGTCATTGGTCCTCTTAGAAAATGAAAGACAAACAAAAATAGTAGGAGATAACAGGGTCAGAATATGACCCAGGCCCAACATCTCTCAATGCAGGAACTGAAACTAGAAATATTAATAAATAGAAAAAAAAGCTTCAAATACAGTGAATAGCTTTTGATTAGAGAAATGCAAATTAAAACAATCTTGAGGTAACACTTTATACCTATCAGATTAGTTGATATGACAAAAAAGGAAAATAATAAAAGTTGGAGAGGGTGTGGGAAAATTGGGGCTCTGATGTACTATTGTTTGAGTTTTGAACTGATCCAAGCATTCTGGAAAGTAATTTGAAACGATGCCCAAAGGATAACCAAATAGTGCATATTCTTTGATCCGGCAATACTATTATTAGGGTTGTAGCCCAAAGAGATACTAAAAGAGGGGAAAGGACGTACATATACAAAAATATTTATAGCAGCCCTTTGGAAATTGAAGGAATGCCCATCAATTGGGGAATGGCTGAACCAGTTGTGGTATATGAATGTAATGGAATACTACGGTGCAATAAGAAATGATGAATAGGAAGATTTCAGAAAAACTTGGAAAGATTTGTGTGAACTGATGCAAAGTGAGATGAGCAGAACCAGGAAAACATTATTTGCAGTATCAGCAACACTGTGATAGTTAACTATTAATGAGAACTCTTCTCAATCAACAACCCAAGAATCTAATATGGGAAGGGCTGAAACTCTGAGTTAATACACTGAAGTCAGACAACTGAGCACTTAAAGCTAATTACCTATTAAACAATACTCTATTAGCATATGTTTGGAAAATGTCCCTTCCCACTATTCTGTGCTGATTCAATCTTTTGGTGTATACAGGGAATTGTGGGAAGGATTAGGGGGTGTAGTAAGACAAGCCAGAGACACTTTGGCAGTAGATAAAGAGAAGGAAGGTCATGGAGATTCTGCGACCATCCTGTTCACTTCTACCCCTAAAGACCAAGAATCAAGACCAGTGTTAACTCTGTCTTCACACTAATACAGGTACAAAGGACCCATAATAGAAAATACCATCCACATCGTAAAGAACTGATTGATTCTGAATGCAGATTGAAGCATACTTTTTCACTTTTTTTTCCCATGTTTTTCCCCTTTTGAACTGTTTCTTCCTTTATAATTTTGACTAATATGGAAATATGTTTTACATAATTGCACATATATATATATATATACATATATATATAAAATCTATATCAAATTGCTCACCATTTTTAGAAGAGGAGAGGAGAAGAAGGGAGAGAGAAAAATCTGGAACTCAAAATTTTGCAAAATTGAAGGCTTAAAATTGTCTTGACATATAATTGGGGAGGGGGAAATACTATTAATTTTTAAAAAGTGAAGAAATACAATAAGTTAAGAGAAGTTCAGGGACAGCTAGTGGTGCAGTGGGCAACTAAGTGGCGCTGTGGACAGAGCACCAGCCCAGAAGTCAGGAGGACCTGAGTTCAAATCTGTTCTCAGATACTTAATACTACCTAGCTGTGTGACCCTGGGTAAGTCGTTAAACCTCAATTGCCTCAGCCAAAAAAAAAAAAAAAAAGAGAAGTTCAAAAGGCAATCTCAGAAAATGAGGGTAACTCCACAATAAATACAAGTAGTTGGGGATGTGATGGTAGAGATTAATCAAAGAGTGGATGGGAAGAATAAAGTTTTTAAAAAATAGATTCAAAGCTCTTGAGAGAAAGATTAAAAAGACAAAAAATTGTACAAAAGATAGAAATATGACTCAAGTGGTATAATGACGAGTGCAATAAGAATTATATTCAATCAAGGTACATTAAACATAAAAATGATGAAAAATTAATTAGAAACTAATTTAATTCCAAAGAATTGGTAGATCAAAGAACATATCTTTCATCAAAGATAATAATAAGAAAACATAGCAAAATTTTAGGGATCTAATGAAAGTAATTCTTAGGGAGAAATATATATCTCTTAACATGTTCACATGTGTGTATGTATGTGTATAAAGAATAGATTAATAGATTGAGCATGCAACCAAAAAATAAAAACAAAAACAAAACCAACCCTAACAACCAAGATTTTCTCCTAAAACCCATCAAAAGACAGTTTAAAAATAAGAGATTAGCAAAATCAAAAGCAAACCAATCCCATTAAATTAATAAATGAAACGAGCTAATTTTAAAAACCCTAAAACAGATAAATCATGAGCAAATTTGATTTTTTAAAAGAAAGAAAAACACCAAATTACCAGTTTTAAAAATGAAATGGAATTCACAAGAAATTATCAGAAAATAAAGAAAATTATTAGAAACTAATTTTTTATTGCAGAAAGATTCAATGAATTTGTAAAACAATATAAAAAGGCCAGAAAAACAAAGAAACCACTGACCAATATCCCTAATGAATATCTAAATAGTGCCTGTTTAAACTAATGAAGGGAAGATTTTGTGTAACCTGAATTGCTTCTGAGTCCAGCCCCCAAAGGAGACTACTTAATATTTTACTTCCCCACCATCCACCCCATAACGGTTCTTGGGTACCTAGAGAAGAATAAGGCAGTTTTTTCTTCTTGAGTACCAACTAATTGTGTTTCCTCTATTTTAAGGAGATTAGACTCCAGTTCTAGTAAACTATTTAATCAGATTAGTTTTGCAAAGGATTATTTACTTTAAAGATATAGCAATAATAAAACACAACTATTTCCCCAAATACCTTAGGATATAATTCTGCCAGTCTTTCCTCTTAGGAAAAGGAAAGTCCTGCCCAACACACTATCTCAGTCTCTGGGAGGGAAAAGATTAAACTCACATTTTAGTTCCATTCCTATATAACATTAATTCAAAACTCTATCACTGTATCCTTACTCTCCAGAGCTTGACTACTGGGCTGGTTACAATATTGTAATACAATATTGGTTTGGATTACTGGACTCTCATATTGCTGTGGTTTAAGCTCCTGGTTTGGAGAAGTTAGAACAGAAGGAAAGAGCAAAGCCCAAGACCCATATTTCAGGGCCACAACCTAAGGAAAAGAAAATTAAGAAGGTGACTCACAGGACCTTCGTTCTTACCACTGAGTTTGACTAAAAAAGCTCTTCATGCTCAGCTGCAAAAGCAGGAAAAGCTCTTGATCCTACTAAACAGTTTCCATCTTAGGTAGTCTTAGTAATAAAAGATATATTGACTCAGTGATCATTGTTCCCAGCCCAGCTTGTCAGTCAGTATTGGGGGGAGCTTTGTTTGGGGAAGGCTTTACTGAGTCTGCAGCTCTTTGCATTACCTGCTCTTTGTCATGCATTCCCACCTTGACATAGTTACTCTTATCTGAAAATAGTCACGTTCTTTGCTGTCTTGAGGGGGAACTGAGATGCCAGGGCCCAGCCTTTTATTGATGCTTTCTGAATTGTTGTTATCTCAATTCAAAAGTTCCTGATGAAAACTGTCCCCATCTTGAAGCCCTCACTGACCTTCAGTAATCAAGACATCAATATGTTTATTATCTTGATATATTTATAATAAAATCCTTTTAATTCTCTTTGTCCTGAGTTTTGCCTTGTTAATCAGGGGGAAAGCCTAAAGAAGAATTTTCCTTCCAACACAGGCATGTTTCAAACTTCCATTACCTTTGCAAAGAGAAGAGGCATTAATAAATAATGCAATCCTCTTCTGTTTACCATAATTCCAAGTAGCTCCATTTTTATTAAAATCAGAGTAAGAATGCAGCACAGCGACCTAGAGAACAAGAGGACATGACTTCTTTTGCCAAGGAGATTTCTCATATATGAGAACTATGTGTCATGGTCCAGATGTTACCCTAGAGCAAGTAAGTTAGCCTAACCCTCCTCGGTAGCTAGGCCAAAAGATAATGCTTTCCCCAGCATATCCCCTCACACCTGCCTCCTCAATGTGCATGTCTATGTATATGAATAAAGGGGAAAGGGTGCTGGCCAACCACCAGCTGAGAAACACAGAGGCCCTGTAAGTAGAAGTACCTCTCAGACCACCCGTCCTGCTTCCATACCAATCCTTACGACTGTCCCATCTTCCATTCAGGAAGTAACTCCTGAAGAGAAGAGCCAGACATTCCCATCAAATGCCAGCCACCCAAGGCAAGCAGGTCATCCTAGTTGCAGTTCTGGGGAGCCCTGAGAGAGAGAAAGGAGGCAGCATGTGACATGTAAGTCAGAATATTACTATTCGACCACCATCTCCCCTCAGACCCTGATAGAAACAGTTATGCATCGTGAGCCCAAGAGCTTTAGAAATAGTAATGTTTCCAGCCCAGTTCCCTTAGCCATCATCTTAGGAAACAATTCCTATAGAAATACTGCCAGGCAATAGTTCTTGAGGATGCTACAGCTACATCTATTGAGACTTATGGGGAAAAAAAATTCTTTTCACCAAAGTGTTCCACATTGTCAAATGGTTCAACATTAGAACTGATATGATTTTATCAGTGAAGATTATATTCAAGAAAATGCATTACCAAATCTGCTTTCTGTATCTAAAAAACTATAGGACCTTTCCATCTAACTTGCAGTTGAAATGTTCTATGTGTTGTCTTAACTATAACAATGTGAGCTCTTTGAGAGCAGGGACTGTCTTTATTGTTGTTCAGTTGTTTCAGTCAACTCATATTCTTCCTGCCTGCATTTGGGTTTTTCTTGGCAAAGTTTCTGGAGCATTTCCTTCTCTAGCTTATTTTACAGATGAAGAAATTGAGGCAAACAGGTTAAGTGACTTACCCAGGTTCACTCCTCCTTGGGGAAGGCTTTACTAAGAGTGCAGCTTTTTGCATTACCTGCTTTTTGTCATGCATCCCCACCTTGATTTATCTGGAAATTGTCACATTCTTTGATACCTTGTGGGGTAACTGAGATGCCAGGGCTCAAACTCTTTAATGATGTTTTCTGAATTGTCTTTATCTCAATTCAAAAGTTCCTAATAAAAATTGTCCCAAACTTGAAGCCATCACTGATCTTCAGTGATCAAGACATCAATATGTTTACTACCTTGACATACTTATAATAAAATCCTTTGAATTCTCATTGTCCTAAGTTTTGCACACAGATACAGTAAGTGTCTGAGGCCAGATTTGAACTCAGGAAGATAAAGCTTCCTAACTCCATGACCAGCTCTATGCACTATAGTGCCACCTAACTGCCTATATTTGTAACTATGGCACTTATCAGTGTGTTGCGCATAGCAAGCATTTTATAAATATAATTCATTCATTCCATGGAAATGCTTCCCAAAGACCAAGTATCTCAGGACTCTATTAATTTGCCTCTCCATATTGAGATATGAATACATTAGAGGTTTCACTGTAAAAACAAATTGCATATAAGATTTTTAAAAATAGCTGCTGTACTAAAGCATGGGGAACTGCAATCTGCATGTGTAGAGGGCTGGAAGTCTGGAAAGGTATACTTGAATCAAGGACAGCAGGGTGCTTATATTTAAGCATCTATTCAGTGTGATTGATAGGATAATGGTTCTCTAGTTAAACTTAATGTGATGTAATGATGTAATCACTCTAGTTGGCATATACTTAGTATAATATAGTGATGTAAAGTTCTACAGTTGGCACATGCTCAGTTGCTGTAGTGATGTAAGGTTTTTAAGGGCTGAGAGGACTGGGAGTCTCAACCACAAACACAGAAGAGTCTCAGACACAGACACAAGAGAAGATTCCAGACTCCGACTCTATCTTTGATCAGCCTCATGGTGGCTCTCCTACCTTCATCATATTGCCACCTAAAGACCAAGTCCTGTCCAGAGATTCTCTGCAAAGCTAGCCCAGACATTACATGCATGGGTAAAAGAAACAACAATATTGATGAAAACATTCATTCTGGAAGGATGGAGGTATTTTCAGCAAAATAGCAAGATAGTGAATATTTTTTAAATGAACTTTATTTTTTAGCAGATCTCCATGGAAGTATTTAGAGGGCTACTGATCAGTTCTAGCCCTCTCCTCTTCCTCGGCATCTCTGTTCCAGAAATAAAGACACTATCTTGTTTTCCACAGTTCTGGCTCCACATATGTGGATTTCTGTAAATATGACATGGTCATTTGAGATCTCTTTTATTTTATTTTATTTATTTATTTTGCTGAGGCAATTGGGATTAAGTGACTTGCCCAGGGTCACATAGGAAGTGTTAAGCACTACACTAGCTAGCTGCTCCTAATTTGAAATCTCTTAATTGAGAATGAATATCACATACAGGATCTAATCTGGTTTATGTAACATAGTCCTGATCTGGATCTTTGCTGAATCTTCAGCCTTCCTGCAAGCCCTGTTCTTAACCTGATCATCTCCAGCGAGCTTTCCTTGCTGGAAGTTATAACTAGCTAGAGTTAGAACAAGAGCCACTTCTATGTGGAAATCAAAGAACTCATCAAATTTAGATTCCCTAGGCTGTAAGACATGAATATCTGAGTTTCAAATTAATTTGGCCCTCTAAAATATTCTTTCGGAGTCAGTTCCACCCAGTATCCATTCAAGTTCTTACCCAGTATAACCATATGAAATTAACAAATTATAATTATCATTGTTTATGCATTAATATATGGATTGTCCAATTGAAATTGGAAAGATTCATCTTCATGAGTTGAAATCTGGCCTGTGTAACCCTGGAGACGCCACTTAACTCTAATTCATTTTCCTTATCTGTAAAACAAGCTGGAGAAGGAAATGGTAAAACACTCCAGCATTTTTGATAAGAAACCCCCAAAATTGAGTCACAAAGTCAGATATGACTGAAATTCCTGAACAATAGTAACATACACTAACATGTGGATTACCTAAGAGCTTCAGAGCAAATATGAGAAAACATGAAAGACATTCTTATGAAATGAATCCTATGACAAAATATAGTTAAGTTTCTAACTTAGCAAAACTTGAAAATACTTTTGTTTCTTCTTTTAATCCCAGTTGATCTTCTAAAGCTCTGTTTATCTCTCTATACTGCAGAAGTGTCAGAATTACGGTTTTTTGTGTACTGAGGAGGTCTGCGGAGATCTCCACTCTGAGGTCTAGTTTCCCAGAATTAGGAGAACAAGACCTGATTCTTTGTCAAGATATCTGTGCTACAGATGTAACTGACTTTGGGAAAATAAGGATTCTAAATCCGAAAAATTTTCTGCCAGTTTAACTTTCTTCATGATCTCCTCAGTTTACAACAGCTTCATAGCAATCATCTACCCTTTCCACTGGTCTAATTCTTCATCACTAAGGAAATTGAGGATGCAGGTATTTGGGGATGCTAATATGAAGAAGCTAAATACATCTCTAGAAATTCTAAAGGCCAGTCCCTGCAAAGTTGAACCCACTCCTGGAGTTCTCTTTCTCCAGAGCCATCTCCAATACTTGCCACTAGATGTCTCCTCTTGCTTTCAATAGTCAACCACTGCTCTTAAAGAATTCAGCTAAAGACTTAACTTTGCAACAATGCAGAACAAAGATATTTATATGTGATGTCAACCCCATGTGATAGTGGCAAGGCTGTCACCGTCTAATTCAGAGATTCTTAATCGTTGTGGTTTTTTTCTTGCTCAGGGAGAGAATAATGGACCCTTTTAATAACCTGATAAAAGATATGTATCCTTCACAATGTTTTTTTAATGCATAAAGCAAAAAAAGAAAAAGAAAATACCTGGGATTATAAAGGAAATCAATTATATTGAAATACAGTTATCAAGAGAAGGGAGGGGAAATTAAAGAAGAGGATAGAAAAGAAAGGAGAGGACCAAAAAAAAAACCAAAACCCAAAACCTAAGTTCATAAGACTCCAGGTTAAGAACTCAGTAAATAGAACTCAAAACAAACAAACAAACAAACAAACCAAGACCCTCCTATGCAAGGTATGACCCCTCTCCAATCAACTCTCCCACTATAAAGGTGGGATCAAAGATAAGAAACCAAGTTTTTGTTGTTGTTGTTGTTGTTTTTTTAACTTGGTTGGAGTTGAATTCTTTCTAGGCTCTCCTTTAACTTTTGTCATCTGAAACTGTAATTAGTCTACAAACATCAGTAAAAATCAAACAAGGTTTAAAAAATCTTGCAATTTTCACTAGGGACAAAAAGATAACTGGAATTAAGTCAGCTACTTAATATGGAAATAATAGAGCCCTTAGCTAATAATCATGGATTAAACTGAGAGATGCTGACTTTGTAGTTTTAGTCTAGTTCCTTTTTAACTTTCTTTTTTGATGAGTTCAGCAAAAAAGGAGCCAGCAAAAGTTTCCTTAGCTGGCAAACAGAGTAAGATAGGGAGGGGGAAGAAAGAAACACATATTCAACTACTATCCACCAGTAATCAGCAAATTAGCCTCTTAGATTCAAAGAATATCAGAATTGAAAGGAATCCCAAAGATCATCTAAAATAAGTGAATCTTTCCTGAGTTGATACTTCTATTTGCGTACTATTGGTTGGTTTAATTAATGATTAATATCTTCATTAAATACTGTCATTTCTTAAACATTATTATTTTTATTCTTATAGTTATTTGTTTATTTCAAAGCCTAATTATTGAAGTGTTTTCATTTTTAGCACCCATTTGTGTTCTAAGAACTAATAAGAATAGCTATTTTTAAAAAATTACACTAATGTGATATCTCTCCAATAGGCTGCTTCCCAACTTACACTCAAACTGGAAGGCTGGATGTCCAAAGGGTGTCTTTCACTGCAGGTTCTAAAGGAGACTGCAATGGGGCTACTCTCCTAACACATTTGCTCTCAAACCCTCCTCAGTATTTTACAACTACAGTGAGTAAGAAGATATAATTAACTATTAGTAAAGGCATTTATTAAGATAGCTGTAAAAATAGTAGCTACAAAAACATCACCCCCATGAATTTGGAGTGCACTCTAAAGTTTGGTAGTGATGAGGCACTCATGTAAGGTATATATATGTTCTCATGAAGCTCCCCTTGGATCTTTGCTAAGCAAGTTGTACAGCAGATTTCCAAAGTTTGCTCCTCTTCACAGTGCTGGGGTTTGCCAGTTCTAGCTCTTTGAAGCATCATTCTCCTTTAGTTGACTATCTTTCTGAATCTTTGTGTATCTGGAGTTTATTTCTCTGCTCACTGCTGGATGTAGTGTCTTCTACTGGTTCAGTAGTTCCCCTTCAAAACTTCATGATATACTGGAATTAGAATTGTGAGGGGAAAAAAAGAGAGTCCCTCCTTCTTCCACTGCAAGGGGCTTCTCAATAAGCAGTTCCTGGTTTGCCATACCTGCTATTCTCAAAACTAATACAAGTTTAACATATATTTCAACATGTATAACATATATTGGATTGCTTGCCATCTAGGGGAGGGAGTAGGAGGGAAGGAGGGGAAAATTTGGAACATAAGGTTATGCAAGGGTCAATGTTGAAAAATTATCCATGCGTATGTTTTGAAAATAAAAAGCTTTCAAAAAAACAAAACCAAAAACTTATCCAGACTTAGTTATTTAAAGCCCCAGAGATGTGGCTAGTTTATTTGCCAATTGCATTGTTCTCTTTTTAACTGAGGTGTTTTTATATGCTAAAGCAGTCGTTCTCAAAGTCTGGTCCAGAGCATCCTGAGGAATCTCTGAAATCCTTTCAGAGAATCTACAAATTCATAATTGGTTTTTATTTTTAATGTGATCAATATCTATAACTATAACCCACATAAACAAAAACTCTTTGGACAGATCCTCAATCATTTTTAATGGGATAAAGTTATTGAGAACAAAAGTTTGAGGACCATTGTCCTAAAGGGATCAGGGCCCAGATGCATCTTTTACTATTAAATACCTTGTTTACACCCTGCAATTCTACTGTGACTACATCCACTGAATTGTGGGTGAAGGAAATCACATTGCCCATTCCTTACACTAGGGGAAAAAAAAAAGTATAAATTTCTGTATTTGTTTTCCCTTTATTTTTAAAAAGGATCAGTGACATCATAGATGATGTCTTTGAGAGTGAATGGAATTTAAATCATTTAAAATGAACAGTTGCACAAATTGTTAGTCTCACTCTTCCAGAGTTATTGAAGTCCAGTAGCAGAATAAAAGTCCCTGGAGGATGACCCAGGATGACCTTATAGTTTTTAGTGTCTGACCAATCAGGGGTCCTCAAATTACCGCCCGCGGGCCAGATGTGGCAGCTGAGGATGATTATCCCCCTCACCCAGGGCTATGAAGTTTCTTTATTTAAAGGCCCACAAAACAAAGTTTTTGTTTTTACTATAGTCCTGCCCTCCAACAATCTGAGGGACAGTGAACTGGCCCCCTATTTAAAAAGTTTGAGGACCCCTGCGAGTGGTCCACTATGCCTGCTTCAGCTGCTTCATGGCCATTGAATCATCCTCTCATTCCGCTAGGGATATTTTCTCATGTTGATTCACTCATGTGTTTAAGGCCTATCACTTATCCTCAGCCTCACTGTCTACCCAGACAGTTTTTGAGGACTGTGGCTACTGTGCATGCTATAGCTTCTTGGAGCCAAATAGCTCCTTAATTGTAGATCATAATATCATAACTTAGAACTGGAAGGGACCTTAGAGCTCATCTAGTTCAACCTATTCATTTCATCAGAGAGTTGAAGTGATTTGTCTATGTTCCCATGGTTCATAAATGACACAACTGGGATTTGAGGTTTACAAATGAGTGTTCTCATAAACGGTTAACAACTGACTACAAAAATTATTTGCACAGGACACACTTTTAAGTTTACTTTGCCTTATTAATATTTTCTCTATTACTTTTTTAAGTCTAGAGTCTAGGTTTAAGACAAGATTTTGTCGATTCTAGTAATCAACAAAACAATGAATTGCATACTGATTTGGAGCTAGCATACCCCTACTACAAAACACTTTCCTCAAAGACAGGTATGTTTCCCATTATATAGAAGTGGAAGCTGAGGCTTAAAAAGATAAGTAAATATCAAAACTTATTTTGCTTCTCAAAGGAATTCTGCTCTAGAGTCAGGAGACCTGCTCTGGGTTGTTTTCATCACCATTAGCCATAGCTTCATCACCTGAATTCCTCTGTGGTTTTTTGCACATTGAGGAAATAATTGGTTAATATTAGGGTTTCAATCTGAGGTAACAGAACTGAATACTGTATGAGAATAATTGATCAAAATGGGGATACAAGCCATTACAATGATATAATTAGAACTCATATATATGTGTATATATGTATATTTAAGATATATTTTATTTACTATATACACATATATTTGCACACATATGTTACATATTATACATGTTATGTTATATCTTTACATGTCTAATATATATTTATGTGTACTTAGTATATATTTTATATATTATATGTTTAACATACAGAAATATATTTAACATATATAAATTTATATATGTTTATCATGTGTTTAAAATATATCAATATATACTTGCATGTACATATTTATATATTTAACATATAAAATTATATTAATATATTTTATATTGTGTGTATTTAACATATATAAACACACATTTATATTTTATGTGTATATATGTATTATATATACACAAATATATTTTTAAAAGCATAGGGACAAATAACATCTAAAACTAGAGCACCTTAAGGATCATTTAGTACAAACAAAATCCTAATTTTGCAGATTAGAAAATAGAAGGCAAGTAATCTGCCCAAAGTCACACAAGAAAATAGTGATAAAACCAGGCTTTAAGCCCAGATTCTCTGATTTCATCTCTAGTGATCTTTCCACTACAACATTCTGCCTTAGGGATGAACAGGACTTTGAGAGACCATGTAGCTGAGTTTCTTATCCATAGGATAAGAAATTTGGGACTAGAAAGAATTTTCGAGGTTATCAGTTCCAACACTCACATTACAGATGAAGAAACTGAAAATAAAGTGATTTGACCAGAGTCACACAGAGTAAGCATTTGAAAATTTGAATCCAGGTCTTTCTGATCTGAGGTCCAGTGGTAGTAATATCATACCATACTAACTCTATAAGTTCCTCTAACCTATATCTTTCTCTGTCTGTGTGTTTCTCTCTCTTTTTCTCTGTCTCTGTTTCTGTCTCTTTCTCCCTCCATCCCTCTCCAGATCTGTGATTGCATTATACAGAATTCCCAAGGAGGAAACTCCTTCTATTAATCCAGATTACAACTCTCCTGCAACATATATATATATGAATTACCTAAAGCATTGAAAAGTTGGAAGTAACCTTGGATTCATAGCCATTATGTATCAGAGAAAGAACTCACACCTTCCAGATTAGGAAGCCATCTCTCCATCCCTTATACTAAGCTATTGTTCATAAATTCCTGATTCAATAGTTAAATAACAAAATACAGTTTTGTCTTTACTTATCTATGTATATATATGTGGCTCTCCCCAAGTAGTATAATAAATGAAAAAAATGAGAAATTTAGTTTCTGAGTAATCAAAAATTGTATTAATTATGAATAGCAAATAATTAACAAGAGGATGACCATTTGTCTGTTTCTCTTAAACAAAAAGACAGATCTTGATGGCCTCTTGGCATTTATATACCCGTGAAAGAATGGATATTCCTGACAGACAACTATCTCCTCTGACTGGTTAACAATTGAGAAAATGAATATTATGACGTTAGTCTATTCAATAAAAGACTAGGGCATGACTTTGATTATGTCACTCTTACTCTCAGACTACCCCCATTCTGGCAAACTAGAAAAGGATTTATTCCCACCAAATCTGAGTAGAACACAATGGACTAGAATTCACTTAGATTAAATTCTTTTTACTCTTGAATTAGAACAAAGATTCCCCTATTGGATGGGGTCTGAACAAGATTGAGGAGAATATTAAAATCCAATCTCATTATCTGCCTTATTCTTCAGAGGATGATTTGACCTAGTAAAGAATGAGGAAATAGAACAGGAAAAAATCCTGTATCTACCAAATATTTACAATTGGTTATTTAATAATCATTTCTCTCATCAGAATGGAAGCTTCTAGGGGAAACTATTTTTGTTTGTCTTTGTATGTGTTTAATAATACTTGAGAATTTTAGTTAAATTTAAGCCCATTTCTTCTTGTTTCTGGTTATACGGTCATCTTCAGATGGACAACTTGCATATTGGATTCAGAGTAAAAGTACCTGGCTTCAGGTGATAACTGTGATATTTAATATCTGGATGACCTTAGGGGAAGTTGATTTACCCGAGTCTCTACTTCCTCATTTGAATTAGATAATCTCTTCCATCTCCAAACCCTATGATGTTATTATGATTTCACATGGGGTGTTAGAGTCAGAGAAACAGAGACTGTATCAGAAATTTTCTTATGAATCACCAAATGAATGTGTACTAGAAAGAAGAAAGACTCAGCTGTTGTACCTCGGTGAGAACTGGAAAAAGAGGGCTGTATGTGGCTGCAGCTTTTCCTCCCAAGGAATGTCTTTGGGGGTTAGGCCAAGAGTGCAGAGCAAAGCAATTGAGAGTTGCAAAATGCTTGGGACAAGCTTATCACATTTTTTTTTATAGTGCTCTGTTTCTTGCATTATTTTTCAAAATGTTTTCCACATATACATATATAATGTATATATATGTATGTATGTCTGTTTGTATGTAAATTATATATAAAAATCTTTTATATGTTTGAGTTTGAAAGACAGTATGAGTTCAAGTTTCACCACTAGCACCTACTGCCTCTGTGATACTGCATAATTATATCTGCATATATGTGTTTATTAATGCATATCAAGATTGGGACATACTATCCCAAGTCACCTTTAACACAGATGTAGTAATAGAAGTCCTTCTTTGTGAACAACACCCAATCCTTAAGATTTCACACTGCCAGTAGTCCAGTGGAGAAGGAGTAGGCAGGATCCATCCCAGCTACTTTATTCTTCTATCTTCAAGAGGGGTAATAAGCTAAAGTTATAGGTACCACATCATAGATATTTGTAGTCTAGGGTTAAAATCAGGGATGTTTTTGTAAATATTTAACAAATAGCTTGTCAAAACACAAGGTCCACTTTTAAATTTAATCTGCATTATTCTCCCATCAATTTCTCTCTTTTTTTGTTGTTGTTTTGTTTTTAATAGTATTTTGCTTTTTTAAATACATGCAAAGATAGTTTTCAATATTCATTTTTGCGAAACCTTGTGTTCCACATTTTTTTCCTTTCTTCCCTTACCTCCCTACTCCCCAAGACAGGAAGCAGTCACTATAGGTTAAACATGTGCAATTCTTCTAAACATATTTCCATATTTGTCATGGTGTACAAGAAAAATTAAATCAGAAGAAAAAACACAAGAAAGAAAAAAAAAACAAGCAAAAAACAACAACAAAAAGAAGAAAATATTATCTTTTGTTCCATATTCAATCTTCATAGTTTTTTCTCTGAATGTGGATGACACTTTCTATCACAAATTTTCCCATCAATTTCTTAAGTGTAAACAAGCAACAAAACAATAAATCAAATTCTTATTTGTGGTTTCCAAAACAAATGCTAACACTAGTAAACCGACTTGATTTAGCTTCAATACACCGGGTTATATTGGTTAATACTGGGTTAAAACACTCTCTCTTTCAGGGACTTTGAATGAGGGGCACTTTTTCTGGTTCTTTTAAAGGAGAGGATAACACTAAGTTTAGCTCTTTTCCAGGAAAAGTGCTTACACAAAGACTACTGGGAATAGCTAGTAAGTCTCTGTAAGTATTAAACAGAAAGAGAGAAATTATATAGTAAGTGAATATGCTATGTTACCAAATGCTTATTTTATTTCTTAAGTTCAGAATAAAATAAGTAAATTTTTAAAAAGAAGAGTAGATGAATGAATATAAAAGAATATATCAGCAGATAAGAAAGAAACTGAACTAAGGTCAGAGGGACAAAAACAGAGTTTTTAATAGTCTCTAGAATTATAGGAATTGGAAGTTAAGGCACATTAGAAACTGGCTTCTTCACAGGTCCTTTGGGTCCATATAGATCTCCTTTCTTCCAATCAGGAGTTTACTTTTTCTCTTTTTTACTCTTCTGCTTCTCCTAACAGAAAAATCTCATAAGTATATAGCAGTCAATATAGCAGACTAGTTAGCCTGATGCAAGGTTTAAAAGCACTGAAAACATTTTCCATTTCTGTGACACTGTCCCCTCCTCGTTGTCCTAGAGAAAGAACGTCTCCTTTCAGACTTTCAGATGCTTCTCCATGCCCCAAGTAATGGGAACAACAGTGCCATCTTCTAGGGCTGACTCTCTCCTCAGGTATTTAAAGATTCATAAGCAATGGGAGTTCCCTGGACTCCAAAATTTGTCATAGATATGTTAATTATGGTCCTTCCAGAGGAGCAGATAACTTGAGGCTAAGAATGACAAGTCAATAATCCTGTAGAGGAGAAAACAACACTTTTGCATGGGTGCTGTCCAGATGTCTTTAATTGCAATAATAGGCGCTGGCAGTTTTCTAACCTCTTTCCTGCCTGGCTGTAGAAATAACATTCAATCCACACACTGCTTGTTTCTAAAGGACTTAGCCAAGTTTCTAAGTTTGCTGAGGCTGGGCTCTCCCTAGGCATGGGTTTTAGACTTTAGGAAACAGTGCCTGGCACAAAGTAAGCACTCATTTTTATTTGTTGATTTGGTTTTTAAAATCTATTTGTTAGTTTTCAACATTTACTTTTATAATATATTGATTTCCATTTTTTTCCTTCCTTCCCTCCACTCACCCCTTCCCAAAATGGCAAGCAATGTTACATTGGCTATAGATGTGCAATCATATTAAACATATTTCCACATTAATCATGCTGTGAAAGAAGGATCAGAACAAAAGGGAAAAGCCATATAAGAAAGAAAAAGCAACAAAAAAGTGAAAACAGTATGCTTCACTCTGTATTCAGGCTCCATAGTTATTTCTCGGTATGTGGATAGAACAAATACTTTTAGGTATCTATAAGGGGACTTTTTAAAATTTTATTTTGAATTTCCATTGCATATTTCTTTTTTTTAAATAACTTTTTATTAATAGAACCCATGCCAGGATAATTTTTTACATTATCCCTTGCACTAACTTCTGTTCCGATTTTTCCCTCCCCCAGATGGCAAGCAGTCCTATACATGTTAAATAGGTCACAGTATATCCTACATACAATATATGTGTGCAGAACTGAACAGTTCTCTTGTTGAACAAGGAGAATTGGATTCAGAAGTTAGAAATAAGACAGGAAGAAAAATGAAAATGCAAATAGTTTACATTCATTTCTAAGGGGACTTTTCTGATTCTTCCTAACAGATTTAGTATCTTTATCTTGAACTGTCTCCAAGTTGTCTTGCCTATATCTTGCTTGTATAGAGTTTTTGCAAATTGTCCTATACATTTCCAGGGGTCCTCAAACTACGGCCCTCAAGCCAGATGCAGCAATTGAGGACGGTTATCCCCCTCACCCAGGGCTATGAAGTTTCTTTATTTAAAGGCCCACAAAACAAAGTTTTTGTTTTTACTATAATCTGGCCCTCCAACAGTCTGAAAGACAGTGAACCGGCCTCCTATTTAAAAAGTTTGAGGACCTCTGCATTAGATTGTGAGTTTCTTGAGAGCAGGAATTATTTTTTGCCTTTCTTGTCTCCCAAGTAGTCAATACAATGCCTGGCACATAATATGTGCTTAATTAAATGCTTGTTGACTTGTTTAGGATCTGGGAAGAGTCATTTATGGATTGGGATTAAAAAGATTTAAAGAGGATTTAAAATAAATTTAATACAATTTAATGAGATCAAATTTAGTAGATATATGAATCAGAAAGCATTCCTGGAAGGAGATTTTAAATCAACCCCCTCTAAAATTATTGTGGTTGTCATGTACAGTGAGGTGAAAAGAGAACATTTTAAGGAGTCAGATTAAGTTAGTTGAGGGCAGAGAATGAGCCTGAGAAAAAGTGAATAAGACAGGACCAAAGACATACAACGTTAGAATAGGAAAAGGCCTAGAGCAGAACTAGTTATCTAGGTCAGTTTTTGCCTTATGAGGCTGTACTTAAGAAATCAAATAATGACAGAACTTGTACTCTAGCTGGTAAAAACTATTTGAGTTTAGCTCCCAGTTAGCAAAAACAATCAACCAAAGGAAACTATCAGACATTTAATGCCTAACCCCCCATTGGCTCAATTCTTCTTCCTCCCTGATATGTTTCTCCAAGAGCTTCCTACTGGTATCCATGGACACCACTAGTTCTTTGGTCCCAGTGTCCTTCCTTTCTTGTCTACTCTTGGAAGAATGTCTGAAGGGAATAAGGGGGTCTTGTGTCCTAAGATCCAAGTTCTCTCACTATCCCAGTCCCATTTATAGCCAATATAAATATGTTTAATATAATTGTACATCTATAGCCAATGTAAGATTGCTTGCCATCTTGGGAAGGAGTAAGTGAAGGTATGGAAGGAAAAAAAAAAGGAAATCAATATATTATAAAATAGTACTCATGCTATGATACTTATACTTTGGCTCTTCCTGGCTGAGTGACTCTGGGCAAGTCACTTAATCCCAATTGCCTCAGGAAAAAAAAAAAAAAAGGAAAGAAAGAAATGAAGTTTCCTAGCTCCTCAATGGACTGTTCTACTATACATTGATATCCCCCATCAATAAAATCTGAAAATGTGACTGGGGCTAATGCTTCTCCTTCCAAATTGTCTTCAACTGATTTTGTATATATTTTGTATATACTTTGCTATTCAATCATTTTTCATTGGTGCCTGACTCTTTGTAACCCCATTTGGGCTTTTTGGCAAAAATACTGGAATGGTTTGCCATTTCCTTCTCCAGTTCATTTTACAGATGAAGAAACCAAGGCAAATAGAGTTAACTCTGTGATTTGTGATTTGCCCAGAGTTACACAACTAGTATCTGAGGACAAATATGAACTTAGGAAGATGTCCAACACTTTATCCATTTCACTTCCTAGTTGCCCCTTTGTATATACTTATATGTGTTCAAGTAAATAACATAGAATATTGAATTGGGATCTAGGTCTGAAGCTAGAAAAATTGGGATTCAAATCTTTCTTCAAGCTACAAGTTACAGCATGTATAACATGCTAACTATATGAACTAGGATGGTAGGCAATTCTCTAAGATTATATCAATTTCAGAGAAGGTGCTGACCTACAATGGTAGAGAAAATCCCCTCATCCTAGAGTTCTCTATACCAGGGATATCACAGGTTGCTTCTCTATTGGAATATTAGCTTCTTGCCTGCAGGGATTATTTAAAGTTTGTCTTTGTGACTTCAATATCTTGCACAGTACCTGTTGCATAGTACTTATTGATTGGGTAAAATTAAAGGCTAAAATGAGTCAGTGATAGCCTCATTATTTGGTGATGGTAGTGGGGATGGGGTAGGATTTTTTGTTTTACTTCTAGAGAAAGCATTTTAACTTGACTAAAAAAGATTGGAGTTAGAAGTTATGAATTGTAATCCCAGATCTATTACTAACTTTGTGTCATTTGGATCCTGGCATCTAACATGGCAGAGCCAGATAAAAAAAATTTGGGGGGGGTAATCTCTTCTGTAAAAGTGATCTTTTTTTTAAATAACTTTTTATTGATAAAACCCATGCCAGGGTAAATTTTTACAGCATTATCCCTTGAACTCACTTCTGTTCCGATTTTTCCCCTCCCTCCCTCCACCCTCTCCCCAAGATGGCAAGTAGTCCTATACATAATGAATAGGTTACGAAGTGATTCTTCTGAATCTGAAAATAGATGTGGAGGTTTGGCTTCTGCTTCCTAGAAAGAATCTGGTCTTTTTTTTTTTTTTTTAACATACCTAGCAGAAATCTACTAACAAACAAACAGAGGGAAATAGAACAATTAAGAAATGAGTTCTCATTTCTCCTTATGTTTGTAATTTGCAGGCAGCTGTTACCCATTATTTTACCTCAGACCTTTTTTTAAAGAAGTCTCATATGACTAGCTCCTTGCTTTAGTCAGAGCAGACCTCATGCAGGTATGGGTAGCACTGAAGTGTCTGTTGCCATGGCAATGCAATCAAGTCAGCGTTGATTGCAGCAATGTCTGCCCAGAACCCTTATATTGGTTTATAAGCTCCCCATCCTCTTGCACTACAGAGGTGATATCTAGTCATTCCTGAGCCTATGGCAGGACTTTGGCCTGAGCTACCCACTTAAGACTTAATTCCAATCCCATCTCCTATAAATTTCTAGTAGATGAGTGATATTTAAAACCGTTAAGGGATGAAGAATTCAAAAGAAACCTTTGGGTGCTTTTTAGTCTCTGTACCAATGGTTGATCACCTGCTTTTTCTGTACTTATTCTGTAGTTACAGTGACTATGTCCTTTTAACAACCCTCCTGCATCTGGGAAACTAATACAATTCTCATGTGACTAGTAAGTTCTATGTCCCAAAAGTAGACATTGTAAAAATTAATGGAAAGCTTAGGCTTATGACTTTCCCTATGGAGAAAGTCACTGAATGTGAGAACTAGAAGGGAGCTTTGAGAGAATTTTGTCCAACCATTTTACAAAGGAATAATTGAAGTCAATCAGTAAATATCTATTGAGTGTTTTATAATAGCCAAGGACTATCTTCAAATTGGGGAGAAGACTACAAAAACAATATAAAATGTGATTCTTTTCTATGGAGAGCTTACAATTTGTAAAAAATGAATTTAATATGTATACATATATTGTATTTAACATATTTTATTATTAACATATTATTATTATTTAAACATATTTAATATGTATTGGACAACCTGCCATCTAGAGAAAAAGGTGGAGGGAAGGAGGGAAAAATTTGGAACAGAAAGTTTTGCAAGGGTCAATGTTAAAAAATTACCCATGCATATATTTTGTAAATAAAAAGCTTAAAAAAAATTTTTTTTAAGTGAATTTAGGGCTAGATAGTTCAGTGGATAGAGCACCAGCCCTGAAGTCAGGAGGACCTGAGTTCAAATCTGGCCTCAGACATTTAACACAACACTTCCTAGCTGTGTGACCCTGGGCAAGTCACTTAACCCCGGTTGCCTCAACAGGAAAAAAAAAAAGTGAATTTAATATCAAACTATACTACTATCCATTCCTAGGGAATTTAAACTCCTTCCTCTTCTTATAATAGTCATGATATTTTGGGGGCTGAACTACTCTTAGACTTTAAATGAAATCTACTACTTTCTCAGATATTACCTTATCAGATCCCCTTTACTGAAGAATGGAAAAAGAAAAAAAGTAGAAATTAACAACTAACCAAGTAGAGTTCTGCTTTATGCCTCAGAAGCCTCAATTCCTTGGTTGAACCAGAATGATCAAGTTCTCACCTCTTCAGTGAAACTTATAATTCCAGCAAAACACAAAAGACTATCAAGTTTTTTGTGCATTTAGGGGGAAATGACACTTTAGAGCACAAAGAAGATGACACATTGAATGTTTGTCAAGTTTCTGCTACACAGGAAATGAGTGAAAACCTCTGCCAACCAGTTCTACCTGAGCGAGAAAGTATGATATATTGGAAGAAAAAAAAAAAATCTTGTACTTACCATAGGTTATAAATTTTGCTTGTCTATTTGAATTCAAGCTTGTTCTTAAAATACTTAAAAGCTTGAATCCTTTTAGGGATTTACTTTGTTCTGATTAATATAGCAGCACAAAAACTATTTTCCCCACATATACTTGGGCAGAGATCTAAAAAAAATCTGAATAATGTTATCAATAAACACAAAGAGAAGCAATAATGCCCTTATCTAGCCCAGGACTATACAAAAAGACATTTAGAGAGAAGCACCGGAAGAGAGATTGTATTAAAAAAGTCAGAACAAGTTCAAACAAATAGATATCTAAAGCCTATAGCAACACTGACCAGGAAATAACTCAGGTGAGCAAGGAGGCCACAGCTCTTTGACCAAGTGTTAAAGTACGGGCTAGTTCTCTGGAGATCTCAGGGTCAGCCAGAGTCAGGATGAAGTAAAGTCTTTGGTCTTTAGGGGGAGAAGTGAGAATCAGGCAAGCAGAATCCTGGATTTGGGAGCCTGGAGTCACCAACTTCTCTCCTTCTCATCCTGCTCCCAAGTGACTCTGCCTCTCTCCGTCTCCCTCCAATCCTTGTCTATGATTATCTTAATACCAAACATTCAACAAGCACCAACAGTGAGAAGAATCATTTATCCAAACATATGCTAATAGAGTCATTGTCTCCCATCGAATAGGAAATTAGCCTTAAGTGCTGCGTTGTCTGATTCAAGCACACCTTTTTGGAGTTTCAGTCCTCTACAACCAAGGACAATTCAGGAGGACCAAAATGTTGAATTACTCTGACTAAGGAACCTCCCTAAAGGACAGGAAGATTCTGGTATCCTAAAGTGGGGTATCCCAAGGATGTCAGAAGCCCAAAACTGTTTGGAGAAAGTGAAGCTTGTTGGTGCCTTGAGCACAAATTCGAAGGTATGGGGGTAGGGAGTAGTGTATCTTGGTATCTAAGTACTTGAAGGAAAAATTAATCTAATTACAAGGAGAAATAAATAACAAACAATAATAAATAAGATTTTATTGACTCCATTTAAAACTAGACATATTTGACAGCCCCCCCCCAAAAAAAAAAAAGAAATAACAACACCAACAAATAAGAAAGAATTTAAAGACCTGAACAGAATTTTAGAAAAATTAGATATGAGAGATTTCTGGTAATAATTGGATGATAATACAAGGAAACATTTTATTTCTCAGCAGTAGATGACACATTTACAAAAGCTGACTATATTCTATGACACAAAATCTTAATAAACAATTTTTTTAAAACAGTAATGACAAACACATGCTTTACTGACTGAAGCATAACAAAAATTTAATCTATCAAGCATCTTTGAAAAGAGGATTCAAACATAAATTAAAACTAATTAAATAAATCTCCAAGAACTAGTGGGTTAAAGAACAAATCATAGAAACAATAGATTGCTTAATGTTTAAGAAGAAATGAAAGCAATGAAATAATACATTAAAACTTCTAAGATACAGTCAAAACAGACTTTCAGAAAAAAAAAATCTGTGCCTCTAAATACTCTAATCAGTTAAAGACCGTTAAAGAGAGAGAGACAAAATCAATAGATTTGGCATGCAACTTAAAAAAAATTAGAAAAGTAACAAATCAAAAATTCAAAAATAGAAATTCTACAAATTGAAGAAGAAACAAAATTTCAAACAAACCAAAAAAAAAAAAAAAAAACCCAACACATTGAAAAGTAAAATAGAAGCTTATTTTAAAACACCATTAAAAAAATAAATCATTAAAAACTGATAAAAGAAAATAAAATTTTAAATATAAAAAATTCAAAAAGGAGAATTCACAACAAATAAAAGGAAAATAAAGAAAATTGCTAGTAATTATTTACCTAAATATATCAATGAAACTAATTCGTTTGATGAAAGACCTGCATAATTGCAAAAATAGAAAACATCTAAATTAACAGGGAATTTAAATAATCCACTCAGAATAAGAATTTGAACAAATGGTATTTGAACAAGTTTCCTTCCAAAGGGGAAAAAATTGGATCAGATAGATTTACAAGTTAATTCTATCAAAATTTCAAAGTGTAATGAATTTCAATATTATATAATGTAAAATATAAGGAAAGAAGAAATCTTATCAAACTCCTTTGATGAGAAAAATAAGGTTATGCTTCCTAAATCAAGTAAATAAAGCAGAAAAAGAAAATTACAAGCCATTATTCCTAATAAGTATCAATACACTGGGACCAGATTAGGTTTATATCAAAAATGTAATAATGGTTCAATATTAAGAAAATTATAAATAATAAACACCATATATTGATTATAAACATAATAAAATGATTACATTAATAATTGAAAAAATAATTTAACAAAACACAATACTTCTTGATGTTAAAAAAAAAACAAACACTTAAAAAGCATAGAAACAAATGGACTCTTCCTTAATATGACAAATGGTATCTATCTAAAAAGGTTTTTTCTGCAATGAAGAAATGCTAAAGACATTTTAAGTAAGATCAAGAGTAAAGCAAGAATGCACATTTTTACCATTATTGATGGGATTATATATTTAGAACTGGAGAGTTATTAGAGTTAAGCTAATGCCCAATGAAATAAAGTGACTTGACCAAAGTCACACAGATTTGAATCTAAGTCCTCTCACTCCAAAGGTAGTAGTTCTTCATGCTATACTGGGTCACTAGAATCAGCTAAAAATTAATGGAAACAACAAAGTGGCTATATATGTGTGTGTGTGTGTGTGTGTGTGTGTGTGTATGTATATATGTATGTATATTCCTATATATATATATATATATATATATATATATATACATATATATATATACACATACATAAAACAAACCTACAAAAATCATCAGTTTTTATTGTTCTTAAGGAAACAATGAGCAGGATAATTTCAGAGAGGCTTGGAGAGGCCTACATGAACCGACAATAAGTGAAATGAGCAGAATGAGATCATTATATACGGAAACAAGATTATATAACGATCAATTCTGATGGACATGGCTCTCTTCAACAATGAGATGATTCAAATCAATTCCACTTGTTCAGTGATGAAAAGAGCCATCTACACCCAGAGAGAGGACTGTGGGAACTGAGTGTGGAACACAACATAGCATTCTTACTCTGTTGTTATTTGCTTGCATTTTGTTTTCTTTCTCAGTTTTTCTTTTCTTTCCTTCTTGATCTGATTTTTCTTGTGCAGAAAGTTAACTGTATAAATATGTATACATATATTGGATTTAAACATGTATTTCAACATATTTAACTTGTATTGGACTACCTGCTAGCTAGGGGAAGGGGTGAGGAGAAGGAAGGGAAAATTTGGAACAAAAGGTTTTGCAAGGGTCAGTGTTGGGAAAATTACCCAAGCATATGCTTTGTAAATAAAAAATAAAAAACTTTTTTAAAAAATCATCAGTTTTTCTTATATTACTAACAAAATCCAGCACAAAGAGATTTTTTAAAAATCCAACAAGTTCCATCCAAAATAATTACAAAATATATAAAATATCTAAGAATCCAAACAAAACATTTTCATTTGGGATTTTCTCAGCAAAAATATTGAAGTAATTTTCCACTTACTTTTCCAGCTCATTTTTTAAAATAATTTTTTATTGATAGAACACATGCCAGGGTAATTTTTTACAACATTATCCCTTGCATTCATTTCTGTTCCGATTTTTCCCCTCCCTCCCTCCACCCCTTCCCCCAGATGGCAAGAGTCCTTTACATGTTGAATGGGTTGCAGTATATCCTAGATACAATATATGTGTGCAGAACTGAACAGTTTTCTTGTTGCACAGGTAGAATTGAATTCAGAAGGTATAAATAACCCGGGAGGAAAAACATAAATGCAAGCAGTTTATATTCATTTCCAGTGTTCTTTCTCTGGGTGTAGCTGCTTCTGTCCATCTTTGATCAATTAAGGCTCTCTTTATCGAAGAGGTCCACTTCCATCAGAATACATCCTCAAACAGTATCATTGTTGAGGTATATAATGATCTCCTGGTTCTGCTCATTTCACTCAGCATCAGTTCATGTAAGTCTCTCCAAGCCTCTCTGTATTCATCCTGCTGGTCGTTCCTTACAGAACAATAATATTCCATAACGTTCATATACCACAATTTACTCAACCATTCTCCAATTGATGGACATCCATTCATTTTCCAGCTTCTCAGCTCATTTTTTCAAATGAGAAAATTGAGATAAATAGGGTTAAGCGACTTGCCCAGGATCACACAATTAGGAAGTGTCTGAGGCCAGATTTGAACTCAGGAAGATTGGTTTTCCTGACTCCAGACTCGGCACTCTATTGAAGTAAATTTCTTTGATAAACATATGATATCCAAGATATATAAGAACTGATCCAAATATATAAGAATAATATCCATTTGCCATTAAATAAATGATCAAAAGATAGTTAAAAAAAAAAGATATGAATAACCATATAAAAATGCTACAAATACCTAATAATGCAGATAGAAAGATCACTGAGATTTAAATTTATGCAAATCAGTATGTTAAAAATGACCAAAAAAAGAAAATAATAATTATTGGGAAGCAATCATACTTATGCAGTATTAATTGAACTGCGAGATGTTCCAGCCATTTTGAAATAACACTCAAACAGTAACCAAATTATTAATACTTAGTGGTAATACTACTAGAATTATACTCCCAATGAAATTTTTTTAAATGGCCTATATGTACAAAAAAATTATAGCAGCATGCAAAGATGAGAGGCACAGATTCAGGGAAAGCTAAAACAACCCCTATGAAATGATACAAAATAAAGTCAGAAGAACTAGAAAAACAATTTATACAATAACTATAATATTTTAAATCAAAACAAATAGCTATGCAAGACTTAAGAATTTTAATCTATTAATGGCAAATCATGACTCCAGAAGACTGATTGATGATGGGTTTGCCTCCTACGTTTTGGTAGAAAGGTGATAAACTAGAGATACAAAGTGAGACACATTTTAGACATAGGCAATGTGTGAATTTATTTTATTTAGCTATTCTGTTTTTTGTTTTTATAAAGAAAAGTCTTTTCTTTTTCTTTTTTGGGGTGGTGGACTTTGGGGGAAAAGTAGTAATAGTGATGAGACAGATAAAAAAAAGATATAAAGAAGAAGGAGGAAGGAAGGGAGGCAAGCAAGAATGGAAGGAGGAAGGAAGGGAAGGAAGAAAAAAGAAGAGAAAAGGAAAGAGGTGGAAGGAAATGGTGTACCAATGGCATTTACTGCTATTTATCTTTCAGGGTTCTAAGAGTAACCATAAGAATTTTTTACTACTAAAGCTAATCACAAGATATTTTCTGCATGGTCATCTTTGTCCAATTATCAAAACACTTATTCCTCCCAAATTGATTTTAATTGATTGAATCAATAGTCAAGTCTGGGCATTCTGTGTTTACATGAATTGGGATGGAGCTAGTACCCTTATATATAAAGCCCTGGTGGTAAACATGAACCATGCTCACAAAAAAACAGAACTAAAAAATACTCTCATTCAGGGTGAAGACTGGGAAAGTTAGCACTGAAACTGCTATGGCTACAGTCAACTATTTTGCCGTGGTGCTAGAGTTTTTTGACACTATTTTGCCTGTGGCATTTGTGCGGCTGCTGCTAAAAGTCCTGAAGCAATTTGGCTACAGTTTTCTTATAAAAATAAAAAGTAACATTTATATAGCATTTACTTTGTGCTGGGCACTGTGCTACTTTAAAGTATTATTTCGTGTGATACTCAAAACAACTCTGGGAGGTAGGAGCTATTATTATCCACAATTTACAGATGAGGAAACAGGTTAAGTTGCCCAGAGTCACAAAGTTAGTGTCTGAGGTCTGATTTGAATTCAGATTTTCCTCCTGCATTCTATCCATTGTGCCACCAGCTGCCTTTTCTTCAACTAGCTGAGAATTTTTATAGTACCTACAATAGGTAGCTAAACTTTATACCTTCTTTATATAAGCTTTATTCATACATATTTATTTTGCAGGGTTGTAATATGCTACAACTACATGTTCTAACACTGCTATTATATTATTATAAATATAATTATTTACATATATAATTATATTATATATGATATATAATTATAATATAATAATAGAGTTATTATTAATAATAATTACTAGCATTGATATAACACTTTATTGTTTACAACCTGCTTTCTTCACAACTACTTCAATGAAATAGGCTCTGTGATGACAAAGAATGTATTTTTCTTTCTGGATTTCCAGGATCTGGGATATTACCTTATACATAGGAACTTTATAAACCTGTCAAATTAAATCATCATTCTACAGATGAGCAAACTGAAGTACAGAAGGGTGAGGTGATTTGCCTGTGGTCTCATGACTAACAAATGTTGAAATTGGGACTTTAACCTAGGTCTTCTGACCCCAAATCTAGGGCTTTCTCTCTGACATATAATCATTGTTCACTTTCATTCCATGTTAAGAATGTTTGCCTTGGCATAATTCAGGATTGGGAATCATGAAATATCATAGAGGATATACTTCTATCTCATTCATGCAAATGCCATATAATAAAGTAGGGAGTGAAAGGAATCAGTGAGGAAGAAGCTCCTTGGGAGCAGGAATAGTCTTTTGCCTGTTTTTGCCTGGCATATAGCAGGCACTTAATAAATGTTTGTTGATTGATGGATGGATGAATAAATGGCACTCCCCCAGAGATTAAAGGAGCATATACATGGGGGTCCTAATGGGTAACCAGCAGTGTTTGTATGTTTCTCTGGAGAATAGAGAAAAAGCATCAGTGAACAAAGTCTTTGGAAACCCTCTAATGGCAATTGGTATCTTGGAGATTTACCCAGTCTGTCTTGTGACAGATAGCCAACCTTCACTTCAGCTGGGGTAGATCTATAGTTAAACCTTCTCCCTGAGCAACAAAGTCATCAGTTCCCAAGGGAGGACAAGAAGCAGAATAAAATGTTCTAAAAAACTCTGGAGGAAGAATGTGGCACATAAATGGGTCTTCTCGTGACCAAGGGGAAAACAAACTCTGTTCCTTTAAAAATCTACTTTGCCAACACAGAGAATGCAGAAAGGAGGATTTTAGTAAACATCTGAACCATTGAAATAATAACTACCAGATGTGTGGTGGCAGGGAAAAGGAATGAGGACTAGAGACCATGTTCCACAAAGGGACTGGTGTCTCTTCCTGAGTGAGATGAGGGGAAAAGATGGTGGTGGGCCTATTGAATGGTGACATGTTCCACAACCTGAAACATGCTCAAACTCTTTGGCCTGAAATCCTCAAACTCTACCTCCAAGGTCACCAAATCCTCTGCTCCCCCAGAAAAGTGAGAGATAGGTTGGAAGCTAAAGGGTTCTTAGATATGAATAACCCTGGGCTCATCAGGTATTTATGTCTCTAGCCTATGCAATTAGAACCATTCAAATTCAGTTGGGTTCTTAAAAATACATAAAAACCTAATTCCATTTTCCAAAAAAAAAGTTTTCTCTAGTTTTGCAAAGCTGTTTAAAATTTATTTTTTATTCTGGCTCTACACACTCCTTTCTTAGATACCTACCAGTTTCCTCTTGTAGAAAATGGGGAAGGGGATTCAGAATGCAGACTCATTCAGAGATATGAGGAGGATATTAAATCTCAGATAAGTTTAAATCCTATAATTCAATAACTCTCCTATCTCAATAGCAAGAAAAAAGGGATGGAAACCTGCTTCTCCTATAGGTGAAGAAGGAGTAGTTACAGTAGTGATGCAGTAAATTAGGACCTTCAGTTCTAACTGAGTGATCTTTGTGTAAGTTTCTTCATTTGGCAGCAAAAGGTTTTTTTTTTTTTTTTTTTTTTTTGGTTCCCAAAAGAACAATTATATGGCAACTCCACCTCCACGTGAGGAATGGGAAAAAGAAGGAAGTCCATGAACAAAATTATGTATTCCAAAGATATTTATTAAGTTTACTAAAGAAAGGATGAAATATTTGCAGAATGGGATGATAGTGTTACAGTTTCAAAGATGGCTTTCCACCTTTCCCTTTTTTTTTGTACAGGAAAAGTTCTATCTCTGACAGATTAAAGAGGAATTCTCATTTGGGGTCAGGGTGGGGGAATCAAGGTGGAGAATCCAATAGGAAAAAGCTATTACTTCTAGATCTATGATTTAGGATCTTTGAGTGCAGTAACTGGTTGGAGACAGGAAGGATGGGGATAATCAGAATAGAAGATTGTAATATTTCCAAATTTGCTCAGGGTAAGCCAACAGATCCAAGATGTGAAGTGCCATCTATGATCCCAGGTGCTATAGGCATATTTGGGCCCAGGTAGACATTTATCTATGAAGTTATAATTGGAAAAATGAAGAAATTGGGAAAATCTACCTAGTCAGCTAGTTTCAGAGATAAAAGCAAAAAAGCAATTAAAATTATGTGAGTGTACAGGATGGTGATCAATTAATTTCATGCTCTTGACTCTTCCCAGACTTTTCTATGTTTAAATTGCCTAACCTGGATCAGAAAGATAGTTTTGGATTGTTCTTTCAAGTGAAAAATCCAAGGCCTTTGGGGGGTACTTATGGCTTTTCCCCTTATAATTCTACATAAAAAATGCTAACTCAGATCTCTACAGAAAAACAAGAATAAACTTTTTTCATTAAAAAATTTGAATTTTTTTAATCAGTAAAAATCTTTCTTTTCTCCCTTTTACCCACTAATCGAGAATAAAACATGTTATAAACATGTATGGTCAAGCAAAACAATTGGCAATATACAAAATCCAATTATTTCTTCCACAGCTCTTATTTCTTTCTAACTTTTTCCTCTAGCATTATTTCATTTATTAAAAAAAAGCATTTTTAAAACTCTTTTAAAAATTCTTGCTTCATTAAGACAACTCGGAGATACCACTACACACCTGTCAGATTGGCTAAGATGACAGGAAAAAAATAATGATGAATGTTGGAGGGGATGTGGGAAAACTGGGACACTGATGCATTGTTGGTGGAGTTGTGAACGAATCCAACCATTTTGGAGAGCAATCTGGAATTATGCCCAAAAAGTTATCAAACTGTGCATACCCTTTGATCCAGCAGTGTTATTTCTGGGCTTATATCCCAAAGAAATACTAAAGAAGGGAAAGGGACCTGTATGTGCCAAAATGTTTGTGGCAGCCCTGTTTGTAGTGGCTAGAAACTGGAAACTGAATGGATGCCCATCAATTGGAGAATGGCTGGGTAATTTGTGGTATATGAATGTTATGGAATACTATTGTTCTGTAAGAAATGACCAGCAGGATGAATACAGAGAGGCTTGGAGAGACTTACATGAATTGATGCTAAGTGAAATGAGCAGAATCAGGAGATCATTATACACTTCGACAACGATATTGTATGAGGATGTATTCTGATGGAAGTGGATTTCTTTGCCAAAGAGACCTAACTGAGTTTCAATTGATAAATGATGGACAGAAGCAGCTACACCCAAAGAAAGAACACTGGGAAACGAATGTGAACTATTTGCATTTTTGTTTTTCTTCCCGGGTTATTTTTACCTTCTGAATCCAATTCTCCCTGTGCAACAAGAGAACTGTTCGGTTCTGCAAACATATATTGTATCTAGGATATACTGCAACATATCTAACATATATAGGACTGCTTGCCATGTAGGGGAGGGGGTAGAGGGAGAGAAGGGAAAAATCAGAACAAAAGCGAGTGCAAGGGATAATGTTGTGAAAAAATTAACCTGGCATGGATTCTGTCAATATAAAGTTATTATAAAATAAAATTTTAAAAAATTTTTTTAAAAAGAAGCAAAATTGGCCAATGGGAAAGGAGGTACAAAAGGTCACTGAATAAAATAATTCCTTAAAAAATAGAATTCAGTAAATGGAAGCTAATAACTTTATAAGAAATCAAAATACTTCTAAAATAAATAAAAAGTTATTATAAAATAAATAAATAAAATTAAAATTAAAATTTTTGCTGTACAGTAATGAATTGAACCAGCTACACCCAGAGAAAGAACTCTGGGAGATGACTATAAACCATTACATAGAATTCCCAATCCCTACATTTTCGTCCGCTTGCATTTTTGATTTCCTTCACAGGCTAATTGTACATTATTTCAAAGTCCGGCTTTTTTTTCAACAGCAAAATAACTGTTAGGACATGTATACTTGTATTGTATTTAATTTATACTTTAACATCTTTAACATGTATTGGTCATCCTGCCATTGTGGGGAGGGGATAGGGGAAGGAGGGGAAAAATTGGAACAAAAGTTTTGGCAATTGTCAATGCTGTAAAATTACCTATGTATATAACTTGTAAATAAAAAGCTATAATATAAAAAAAAGAAATAAAAGAAGTAATGCAGAGGATTTGAAATAAAAACCAATTAAGTTAAAAAAATTCTTGCTTTAGATTTTGAGTTCCAAATTGTTCTCATTCCTTTCCTCCCCTCCTCTCTTGCTCAAATGGTAAGCAATTTGATATAGGTTATACATGTGCTATCATGTAAAACATATTTCTATATTAGTCACATTTGTGAAAAAAGAAACAGATCAAAAGGGAAAAAACATGAAAAATAATAAAGTGAAAAAAGTATACTTTGATCTGAAAAAAAAATTCTTGCTTTATTTCTTCCAGAAATTCTAATTGAATCTATTCCCAAAATGAGCTTTTCTTTGAGGTTTTGCTTATAGATACTTCAGTCATTTACTTCTTCTGGGTTTTTATTTTTAGCATCCAAGTCATCCAAAGCTTTTATAGTGCAACTGTTTTTTTTCTTTGTTTGTTTATTCATTCTTTCAGTCTACAACCTGATTTTGAGCTTGAGGTTAGGGCTGCACTCTGGGTGGTCTGATATACAAAAAAAAATCATGATTGCTGCCCACCTTATTCTGAGCTCTTCAAATTTCTGTCCAAGGTTTAGGTCTGAACAACAAAATACAGCTTCTGGATTCATCCTCTATTGACCAGTTGGGAATTTCCACTGATTCAGGATGACAGAACTACAGGCTCCTCTTTAGTTTGGAATTCCTGTACATATTATTCCTCTGCAAACTTCAAACTATGCCAGAAACTGGAATTAAGATACTGCTCTGATCCCAGGATTTGAGCTACATTACAGTTGCTTACTTCTAAGCTTGTTCTTCCTTCTATCACTACCTACCCAGGAACCCCTAAGTGCAGGTATTCTCAGTCTGCCCTGTATTTTAGACTAGAACAAAACTGCCAGTTGACACTCATTTCTATCATCAACATGATTCTGATTCTGATTCAACAAAGCAGCAGCAGGTCTTGGGGCCAATTGAATCAGTTCCCTCAGTGACTTTCAGCCCATAAATTATAAAGGGTTCAGAAAACCAGTCAGAAAAAAAAAAGATTACAGGGGTAATTTTAATGGCCCTGGGTAAAGGAATTGGTTGCATAGGCCATATATGAATTCAGGTCATAATCCAAGGTCTCAGAGAGTTCCAGGACAAAGAAGAGAAGTTATATATCAGAGCTTGTAGCTATAGAGGAGCAGGGACACTGGTCATTGTTCCATGGCAGAAAAGAGTGCTTCTAGTCACTACAAACCAGGACATAGGCCAGGAGAGTAGTAAACACACCTCTCCTTAAATCACACCAACTAAAAAGACTTAAAAATTTACACTCTCCCAGGACTAGCTCTAAAAACAGTTGGGGAATGAACAAAGAACAACCCTAGAACTTGAAATGGTGTCCCCTTCTTCCCAGGAACAGAACCCAACTTTAACATAAAGTTAAAAATCAAGAAAGAGAACTGGAAAAACAAATAAGGTTGGGGACTCTAAACATAAAAAGTTATTACAGAATTAGGGAAAATCAAAACAGAAATTCTGAAGAAGACAACAAAATCAAAACTGCCACATCCAAAGACTCAAAGAAAAATGGGTATTGGTTACATGTCTTAAAAAAAAACTCCTAAAAGAGCTCAAAAGGATTTTTAAAGTCAAATAAAAGAGATAAGAGGGAAAATTGGGGAAAGAAATGAAAATGATGTATGAAAATCATGAAAAAAAGAGTCAATAACTTAATAAAGGAAATGGAAAAAATACTGAAGAAAATAATACTTTAAAAAACAGAATAGGTCAAATGATAAACCTACAAAAAACCCACTGAGGTCAAAGACTCTTTGAAAAAGCAGAATTGGCCACACAGGAAAAAAAAAAAAAAGATACAAATATATACTGAATAACTCCTTTGAAAGTAGAATTGGCCACAGTGAGAAAAGCTCATTGAAGAAAATCATTCCTTACAAATTAGAGTTAGGCAAGTAGAAATTAATGACTCTATGACACATTAAGAAACAATAAAACAAAACTAATTAAAAGTAGAAAAAATGTAAAATATCTCATTGTGAAAAAACAACTGAACTGGAAAATAGGTTGAGAAGAGATAATTTAAGGATTATTGGATTACTAGGAAGCCATAATCAAAAAAAGAGCCTAGATATCATATTTCAAGAAATTATCAATTAAAATTACTCTGATATCCTAGAACCAGAGAGTAAAATAGAAATGGGAAGGATGACCTTCTGAAAGAGATATCAAAATGAAAATTCTCAGGAATATTATAGCCAAATTTCAGAACTCTCAGATCAAGAAGAAAATATTGCAAGCAGCTGGAAAGAAACTTTCAAATATCATGGAGCCACAATCAGGATAACTCAAGATTTAGCAGTTTCTATATTAAAAGATCAGAAGACTTAGAAATTCTGGAAGGCAAGAGAGTTAGAATTACAACTAAGAATCACTTACCCAACAAAACTGAGTAGAATCCTTTAGGGGGAAAAATGGGTATTCAATGAAATTGTGGACTTTTAAGCATTCCTCATGAAAAGTAGAGCTGAATAGAAAATTTAACATTCAAATTTAAGACTAAACAAAAAAAAAAGTAAAGACTAAAGAATCATAAAAAGGCAAACAGGAAATCATAAAAGATTCAACCAAGTTAAATTGTTTACATTCTTACAAGGAAAGAGGATACTTATAATTTATAAGAACTATATCATTAGGACAGTTAGAAAGAATATACATAGATAACATGGGTGTGAGTCTTATATGATAGAATGATATCTAAAAAAAAATAAAGATGTGAGAAAGAGCAATGAAATAGGAGAAGGGAAAGGGAGTAGTAAAATAGGATAAATGATCTCATAAAAGAAGCACAAAAATGCTTTTTACAATGGAGCAGATGATGGGGGGAATTAGAGGGAACACTTGAACCACTCTCATTGGAATTGGTTCAAAGAGGAAATAACACACACATTTAGTTGGGTATAGAAATCTATTGTACCCTATAGAAAAATAGGAGGGGAAAGGGATAAGAGAAGGGAATTGGGCTGATAGAAGGGAGAACAGATTGGGAGAGGCAATAATCAGAAACAAAACACTTTTGAGGATAAGCAGGGTGAAATAAGAAAGAGAGGAAGTAGGATAAAAAGGGGGAAAGATAAAATGGAATATTGGTCAAACATAACTGAAAAAAATTGATAGCAAGTTTATCTGACAATGGTTTAATTTCTCTAATATATAGAGAGCTGAGTTAAATTTATAAAAATAAGAACCATTCCCCAATAGATAGCCAAATTATATGAACAGGCAGTTTTTGACAAAATAATCAAAGCTATTGATGGTCATATAAAAAATGCTCTAAATTACTATTGATTAGAGAAATGTACATTAAAATAACTCTGAGGCAACATCCCAAACCTAATAGATTGACTATTTTGACAGAAAAATAAAATGATAAATGTTGGAAGGGATGTAGGAAAAACTAAGATACTAATGTATTGATGATAAAATAATGAACTGATGTAATCATTTAGTAGAGCAATTTGGAACTATGCCCAAAGGGCTATAAAACCATGCTCACCCCATCCATAACATTTTTAAGCATGTATACCAAAGAAATTTTTTTAAAAAGAAAGAAAATAACCTATATGTAAAAAAATATTTATAGCAGCTCTTTTTGTGGTGACAAAGAATCGAAAATGCCCATCAGGGGCAGGTAGGTGGCACAGTGGATAAAGAACCAGCCCTGAAGTCAGGAAGACCTTAGTTCAAATCTGACCTCAGACATTTAACACTTCCTAGGTGTGTGACCTTGGGCAAGTCACTTAACCCCAATTGCCAAGAAAGAAAGAAAGAAAGAAAGAAAGAAAGAAAGAAAGAAAGAAAGAAAGAAAGAAAGAAAGAAAGAAAGAAAGAAAAAAGAAGAAAGGAAGGAAGGAAAGAAGGAAGGAAGGAAGAAAAGAAGAAAGGAAGAAAAGAAAAGAAAGAAAATTCCCATCAATTGGGGAATAGTTGAACATGTAGTGATATTTGATTGTGATAGAATACTATTATATTATAAGACATGAGCAGGACGCTATCAGAAAAGCCTGGAAAGACTTAACATGAACAGATGAGAAGTGAAATGAGCAGAACCAGAAGAATATTGTACACAGTAACAGCAAAATTGGTATAACTTAACTATTCTTAGAAGTACAATGATCCAAGGCAATTCCAAAGGACTTATGATGAAAAATGCTCTTCTCTCCAGAGAAAGAATTGATAGAGTATGAATGCAGGTTGAAGCACACTTTTTAAACTTTTTTTAAATTGGTTTTATAGGAGGAAGAGAAACAAACAAACAAAAAAGACAAACTATAGGTTAATTTGATTTAAAAAAAAATCAAGTTACCTGTATAAAAATGAAAAAGCTGAATTCACCAGTCATGAAGATGAATAAAACTATTTTGTCCAATTATATGCCAATAAACTTAACAATATAAATGAAATGAATGAATATTTACAAAAAATAAAAATTACCCAGATTAATAGAAGAGGAAATAGAATACTTAATATCTTTGAAGAAGAAATTGAACAAGCCATCAGTGAGCTCCTTAAGAAAATATCCTTAGGACCAGGTGGCTGCACAAGTGAATTTTACCAAACATTTAAAGAACAACTAATTCCAATGGTATATAAACTATGAAAAACAAACAAACAGGCAAAAACAGTTTCACTGGACTTGTGATGGAAAGAGCCATCTGCACTAAGAGAGAGGACTATGGGGACTGAATGTGGACCACAACATAGCATTTTCACCTTTTTTGTTGTTATTTGCTTTCTTTTTTTTTTCTTTCTCATTTTTTCCCTTTGATCCAATTTTTCTTATGCAGCATGATAATTATTGAAATATGTATAGAAGAATTGCACATGTTTAACATAGATTATTTTCTGTCTAAAGGAAGGGGTGAGGGAAGGGAAGGAGAAAAAAAATTTGAATACAAGGTTTTATAAGAGTGAATGTTAAAAATTCTGTATATATTTTGAAAATAAAAAGCTTTCTTTTTTTCCCATGAGACAATTGGGGTTAAGTAATCTGCTCAGGGTTATACAGCTAAGAAGTGTTAAGAGTGTAAACCAGATTTTAATTCAGGTGGGTCTGACTTCAGGGTTGGTGCTTTATCTACTGTGCCACCTAGCTGCCCCACATAAAAAGCTTTAAAAAAAAAAAAAAGAAAGAAAGAAAAGAAAAGAAAAACAGGCAAAGAAGGAATCTTTTCAAATTCTTTTTATAAAACAAATATGATGCTGACATCTAAACCAAAAAGAACAAAAACAGAAAAAACAAACAATAGACCAATTTCCCTAATGAAGATCAATGTGAAAAATTTTAATAAAGTACTAACAAGGAGCTTACTGCTATATATCACAAGATCACAAAATAAGACCAGGTAGAATTTATATCAGGAATATAGGCCTGGTTAAATATTAGGAAAACTATCTGCATAATTGACTATATCAGTAAGAAAACCACTGGAAATCATATGATTATCTCAACAGATACAGGGGCCGCTAGAAGGTGCAGTGGACAGAGCACCAGCACTGAAGTCAAGAAGACCTGAGTTCAAATCTGGCCTCAGACACTTAACACTTCCTAGCTGTGTGACCCTGGGCAAGTCACTTAACCCCAATTGCCTCAGTGGGGAAAAACAGATGCAGAAAAAACTTTTGACAAAAAAAAAAATTATAGGGATTTTTTACTCTGGGAATTCCCCACATCAATGAAATCATAGCTCAAACTGAAACAAAGATATATATATATATGTGTGTGTGTGTGTGTGTGTGTGTGTGTGTGTGTGTGTGTGTGTGTGTGTGTATCTTTAAAATGGGAAATTCTTGATCAATTGAATCCTCCAGGCAACAAGTGATTGCATTTACAGTTTGTAGAAGGCATTAAACTTTAAGTCAAAACAATCTTCCTAAAAGGCAGATCTGACTATATCACTCTCCCTATTCAATAAATTCCTATAAGTCCCTATGAATTCCAGGGTCAATTTATGAAATCTTTTATTGTGCTTTTAAAGTTCTTCAAAACCTGGTTTTTTCCTACATTTCCAGTTTTCTTCTATCTTACTCTCTTCCTCCTTATCCTGTACAAAATGCATTTCCCATCTCCCTACATTTTCACTAGCTGTTCTCCAATGCCTGGCATTTTCTCCTTTTTCACTTAAACCTACTCACTTTCCTGGCTTCCATCAAATCCTACCTTCTATCAGTAGTCTTTGCAAGTGCTTCTTAATTTTAATGCCTTTCCTCTACCATTACCCCCAGTTTATCTTGTATATATCTTGTTTGTACAGAGTTGCTTTTCTTGTCTCCTCCATTAGACTGTAAGCTCCATGAAAGCAGAGACTGCTCTTTGCTTTTCTTTGTGGATCTTAGCTTTGGCATTGTTCAGATAGGGGCATCTGTAGGAAAGACAGGAGGAACATCCTTGAGAGAAGACATTCTTCAATCCCTCTTAGTGCAGGTAGGAACAGCCTATTTCCATTTTTTTTTAAATAACATTTTATTGGCAGAATCCATGCCAGAGTAATTTTTTACTGCATTATCCCTTGCACTCACTTCTGTTCCGATTTTTCCCCTCCCTCCTCCACCACTCCCCCAGATGGCAAGCAGTCCTTTACATGTTAAATAGGTTACAGTATATCCTAGATACAATATATGTTTGCAGAACCGAACAGTTTTCTTGTTGCACAGGGAGAATTGAATTCAGAAGGTATAAATAACCCGGGAAGAAAAACAAAAATGCAAATAGTTCACATTCGTTTCCCAGTGTTCTTTCTTTGGGTGTAGCTGCTTCTGTCCATCCTTGATCAATTGAAAATGAATTACCACTTTTTATTGAAGAGATCCACTTCCATCAAAATACATCCTCATACAGTATCATTGTTGAGGTATATAATGATCTCCTGGTTCTGCTCATTTCACTTAGCATCAGTTCATGTAAATCTCTCCAGTCCTCTCTGTATTCATCCTGCTGGTCATTTCTTACAGAACAATAATATTTCATAACGTTCATATACCACAATTTACTCAACCATTCTCCAATTAATGGGCATCCTTTCATTTTCCAGCTTCTAGCCACTACAAACAAGGCTGCCACAAACCTTTTGGCACATACAGGTCCCTTTCCTTTCTTTAGTATCTCTTTGGGATATAAGCTCAGTAGAAACACTGCTGGATCAAAGGGTATGCACAGTTTGATAACTTTTTGAGCATAGAGGAACAGCCTATTTCCATTAACTACTTACTCAGAATGGGTACCATCTTTAAAACTACCAGGCTGGGACAGTCTCGAGCTCTCTTTTGAGAAAGAATTGCTAATAAGAAGAGAATCCAGCTGTACTTCACTGAAGTTAAACTGTGGAGAAGACCCATTATTCAAATGAAGCAACATGTCAAGAGATGCTGTTTGGGGGAAAATAGATTGAAGACACCATGAGAAAAGAAGACATCAGGGCTCTGAAGTGTGAATTACTTTGGCTATGTATGTCTCTATGGGTGTGCTTCTCTAAAAAACATACTCTTTGTGTGTGTCCACTCTTCCCAATGACACTGTGTATTTTTAGGAGCATTCCCACACAAATTTATAGGGGGAATGTTTTGTTTTTCTATTTATACATTTCAGTAAATGACTTTGCTTTGATTTTATTGGGTCAACTAATTGACCATTAGAAATAAGTGAATGAGGGAATTCATTTGAATGAATATGAATAGCAATCTTAAGAATGTAAACCAAAAGTATCTTGACCTTGAGGTAATTAATTGCCTGAGAAACACAGATACTTGTGTAAGTTGGGGTAGTATCCCATAGGGAGCGCTATACACAAAAATATTATATAAAAATCTTGAACTATAAACATCCTTCAGCAATCTTCTAAGTAGATATTTTATAATCTTTCTAAAGCTTCAGTTCCATAATCTAGAAATTATGGAACTTACTGTCTATTGGAACTCCAAGACTCTTGTCCAGTGTTTAGGGCATTACTTCCTTAATAGTTGATTAGATCATTGTGCTCTAACCAATTCAAGGCGTGGATTTCTATCCCCATGTAGGCCAGTTTACTTCTTGGAGAGAAAACCGTTTTTTTCCCCACAGTTAAAGATTTCACAAATACAAATTCTACTCAATGTCCATTCAATAAACAAATCTGTTCTTAGTAAGACATTATCAGATAATAGAAAGGGAAATGCCCAATTCTTGACTTCTAAAAAGTCATGTCATCAATTAAACTATGATCAAGTATTTAGTATATTATATAATATATATAAATTGTACATAGGTAATATTTGTATATGATATATATACATAAGTATATATTATATTTATTATTATTTTCCAGGCACCATGCTAAGCAATAGGCTTATGAAGACAAAAGTGAAACAATCCTTGCTTTTAAGAAGCTTACTTTCTATCAGAGGAAACAGGATGTACCACAAATACTATTAAAGGCTGTGTAATATAATAGATAGAGGTTGGGTTCAGAGTCAGAAAGACTCAGATTCAAGTCTTCCCTCTGACTCATACTGGCTCTGGGGTGTTAACTCCAACTAGGCAAGTCACTTAAAGCCTTAGTACCTGAGGCAACTCTGCTATTGTTCAGTTGGGTCCAACTCTCCATGGGCTTTCTTAACAAAAATATAGGAATGATTTTCCATTCTTTCTCCAGTGTGTCCCTATTTTAATAATGAGAAATTGAGGCAAATAGAGATTAAGTGATATAGTCAGTGCCTAAAGGTAGATTTGAACTTGGATCTATCTGAGTCCAGGCCCAGTATTATTTCCACTGTGCCACCTGTGCTACTTGTCCCCCCTACCCACTTCCCAGGCAATTCTCTAAGGATATAAATTATAGAAATGTAGAAGAAGTTTCTTCTTAAGAGATGTTGAATGAAATCATTAGTACTCTCAAAAAGCCAAATCTAAGTACATACAAAATAATTTGGAGGAAGAGGTAAGGAGTAACAGCTGAGGGGATCAGGGAAAGTCACGTGAAGGAGTTAGCTCAAGTTAGCACTTGAGCTAAGCTTTAAAGGCAATTAAAAATTCTAAGTTCAATTAGTTGGAGCAATGGATAAAGTACCCAGCCTGAAGTCAAGCCTGAGTAAAAATCCTGCTTCAGATACTTACTGTATCCCTGGGCAAGTCATGTAATCCTGTTTGCCTCAATTTCTTTATCTCTAAAATGAGCTAGAATGATAAATGTGAAAATATGTTTAGAAGAATAGCACATATTTAACCTATATAGAATTGTTTGCTGTCTGGGGGGGTGGGGAGGGGAAGGGAGGGAAATATGAGGAGACAGGGAGAAAAATTTGAAACACAAAGTTTTGCAAGGATGAAGACTGAATGGGTGAATGTTATTTCTGCATGTATTTTGAAAAATAAAAATCTATTATTATAAAAATAAAAAATAAAATGAGCTAGAGGAGGAAATGGCAAACTGCTCTAGTATTTTTGCCAAAAAAAATCCCAACTGGAATCATGAAGAGTTAAACATGATTGAAAATGATTGAATAATCAAAAAATTTTAAGAGGAGGAAGTGAAAAGAAAAATACATGGCAATATTGTAGTCTAGTAATTGAATGGCAATATCCTTCCACCTTCCCTAAATCTTCTTCCCACCCCCACAATGGTTGATCTGGGTTTACAAAAGCTTTGACTACATGACTTTCTGGGCAGGAGCATTCTATCTCAGAAGAATTTTAATACTGCCCCTTTCTATCCTTCCAGATTACTTTGTAATCTGTACTACTTTGTAGTAAGTAACCTAGAGGTTACTGAGAAGACCTTTGCCAAAAAAAAAAAAAAAAAAAAAGGAAAATTCATAGTTATACTCATTATATAATTTTTCCACTACTTAAATAAAACATCCTTTGTATGTTATATTTAAGGTGCCAAGTACTTTTTTTTTTTTTTTTTTACTACTACTACAAGAGAACAAATTTTGATTCTTCCACTCAGAACAATGAGTATAGTTGAACAACTTCTGGAAGAAAGATCTCATAGTTCAGAAAAAGTGGGAGGGAAGGAGAAGAAAGATTTTGTTCAGGCTTGCAGGCCACATACACACACACAGAGCAGCGTGGGAAGCAGAATAGACAGGCCCACTGTGGTCCTTTGTTTACAGTTATTGTTTATAATCTGGAACTAATAAGATCCCTCCACTCTGTTGCCAATACAGTGTCCTGTGGTTAACCCTGTATTTATCCCCTCCAAGAGTGATAAAAAGAAAAAAGGATTCCAGGCTAATAGTCACCTTGATGAAACTGGAAGCCAAGGACATGGGAATTGCTATGCTATGGGATTGACATTTTTTATTCCAATTAAGAGTGACAGATCCATGCAATTTATTCCCTTTCCAGGCAATTGCTGATCTTGCTACCTTTTGGAGAATCAGGAATAGAGAGAAGAGGGAGAGAATGAATTAAAATCAATGGGGAGTTGATTTAAATATGGAGTGATCAGCAACAGCTAATAAAGAACTCCTTTTGAGTAGATAATGGAAGACAAAATTGCAAGATTCAGATGATTGGCCATTGGGAGATCTGGAGCCTCTATAAAGAGCATGTAAGGACTGACCCATATGCCCCTTAGGAGTCCCTCAAACTTGACAGAAAAATCTTCTGCTTAATTGTCTCTACCAGAGGTTCTTTAACATGACTTTGCAGATAATTGATGGACAAAATTGTGATGACCGTGTTAGCACTTTGGATACCTTAGAATCAGCTGGAGTCAGAATAAGCAAAAGTCTTGGTTTTTATTCTTGGTCTTTAGAGGTAGGATTGAATTGGATGGAAGCAGAATCTCCACAACCTTTCTTCGTCTCCCATCCAGATGTGACCCTGGCTAGTCTTACTCCACTCCCTAGTCCCTCCTACAATTCTCTGTATGCACCAATTATCAAGCCAGCACAGGATAGTGGGAAGGGCCATTTTCCAAATATATGCTTATAGAGTATTGTCCAATCGGTAATTAGCCTTAAGTGCTCGGTTGTCTGAATCTCAGTGCCTGAACTCAAGAGTTTCAGCCCTTTACATCTCCCACTTTCTTTTCTTTTAGAACACAGGTGGTCACACCATCCCTGACTTTTCAGGGAGGTGAGAGCCCCCAAAAGGAGATGATCACACCCTCCCTGACTTCTCAGGAAAGGAGGTGAAAACACCAAAAAGAAGGGGATCACACCCCAACTGACTTCTCAGGAAGGGAGGTGAAAGCACTAAAAAAGAGATGTCATGCCCTCCATGACATGTCAGGAAGGGAAATGAAAAGCACCAAAGGGAAGTGGGGATGGCTAGCAGGTTTCTGGGCTGAAGGGCCTTATTAGAAACAGGTATGCAAAACCCATCAGCATGGGAGATATTACACAAGCACAGAGCAATAACGCATAGGCTATTAGTAATGATTCTCCCCACAGCCAGTGCAGGCTCAATGTGGTGTAACAAATATGAATTGTACATGCAAGTAGTGATATACAATATAAATTAACATGGTGTTGTAAAAGATTTCCAGAAGTCCTAAAAGGAGGGTATGTAAACAACAGTCACAACGATCCCCCCAAGTTTTTGAAGTCCTGCAACAGTCTTTTTATGTGTTAGGGAATCCAATGATTCCTGCAGATTTTGAAGTCCTTCAGCAGTCTTATCATATCTCAGAGAATCCAATGATTCCTGAGGGGTTTCAAGTCCTACAACAATTTTTTCATGTCTCAAGGATTCCAATGATTCCTGAGGGTTTTGAAGTCCAACAATTTTTGATGTCCAGGATTCAAAGGCCATAACTGCCATGCTCTTTCGTTGTGGGTACAGTCAATGTTTCTTGGGTCTTCTCCTTCATTTCAAGGGTCTGCTCCATCTCTCTGAGATTGACAAGGTGAATACGGCTCATTGGCACCCATCTGATTCCTTCTCCATCTGTGGAGATACAAGCAAACCCTCTCCCTCAAGCAGTTAACCTATCTGGTCCCTTCCATTCACCACTTTCTGGGTCTCTCCACATCACCTGGCGATTATCTAAAGATAGTGGAGCTGCTCGCACTGGACACTGCCTTTCCAGGGGGTTATAAACTTTACAGCTGCATCAAAACACAATATTTGTGCTGTATGCTCTCATGACCTAACTATAAAGAGAGTAGTCAGAACTCTTTTTTAGTCCACTCAGCAGAATGAATTGTATGCAATCATTCTAGCTCTTACTTATTATCCAGGAGATATAAATATAATATCTGATTCAGCCTATTCAGTAGGTATGGTACAAAGAATTGCCACAGCCCAAATAAAATTTGTAGCCTCTAATATATATCAGCCATATAAGGAACTTCAAGAGTAAGTAAGAAACCATCAGGTAAGATTTATATCTTGCATGTCCACTCTCATAGTGGACTTCCAGGTCCTATTTTTTTAATAAAAATTCAAAGGCAGATAGTCTTCTAACCATGTTAGCTAATATTCCTTTATTTCAGGCAGCCCAAGAATCTCATTTTAAATATCATCAGGCTGCTTGAGCTTTACATTTGCAATTTGGGATAACAAAAGAAGAAGTTAGGAGCATAGTAAAAGCCTGTACAGCTTGCCTTCCTTTCCATGCTCCTACATTGCCTCCAAGAAGAACCCTCGTAGTTAGAGACCCAATGAAATTTGTCAAATAGATGTGACCCATTATAAATCTTTTGGTTGTCTGTCTTTTATCCATGTTGTGGTAGACATCTTTTCAGGATTTATTTTTGCAATACCAGCAGCAAAAGAGACAGCTTTTGCAATTATGGGTGTGCCACAAGAAATAAAAACAGATAATGGACTTGCATATACTTCTAAACATTTTGCACAATTTTGTGCACAGTATCAGATTTTACACTCCACTGGCATACATTTTAATCCTCAAAGACAGGCAATAGTAGAGAGGAGAAACAGAGAGATAAAGATGCTCCTCCAAAAACAAAAGAAAGGGGGAGCCACAGGTAGCCCTAGAGAACTTTTAAATTTAGCTCTTTACACTATTAATTTTTTGATTTTTGATAAAGATGCCCTGGCTCTGCCAGACAGGTTTTACAACCCAGTGGAAGGGCAGTGTCCAGTGTGAGCAGCTCCATTATCTTTTGGGGTCTCTTTCTGAACCTCAACAATAATAGATAGGGGACCAGCTATGAAGTCAGGAGGATCTGAATTCAAATCCAGCTTCAGATATTTACTAGCTGTGTGACCGTGGGCATTTCTATGACTAGAAAAGACTTGCTTTAATATGTAAACAAAAAGAAAAAAAAAAAGATAATCCTCAACATTCCCATGTTTAATTTTCCCAGTTTTAAGTATTTGGATGACTTTATTAATAACTTTATTTTTCCATTGGTAGTAAAGAAAATTAAGAGGTACAATATGCCAAGTTTATATTCAAAAAAAGGAGAAAAGTGTCTGTGAATCTACTTCAGAAAGTAACTTCTCAAGTACACAATGAGGGAATTTTTAAAAATGGAAAAGTGGCTAAATCTTCCTGCCTCTCAAGAGACCAGGTAGGCTTGACCCAGAGCAAGCAGAGAGGAGGCCTACAGTCTTAACCTGAGTGTGAGAAATGGATGAGCATTTGGTTTTCATAGGTATGAAAATTAAATTGGAGAAATGAAACTTAAATTAGAAAATTGGAACCCACAAGGACATCAAAGAATAACCAAGGTTGGAAGAATGGAGGTTTTTAGATTTGAACTGGAGCCCTCTGAACTTTGTCTTCAATGTATGCTCCTTGGGGTCAAGGACAGGCTTTTGTATTGAGGGGTAGAAATTCACATCTGTAATTTCTGTAACGTCCAATTAATGGGAAATTAGGGATTCAGGATAATAAGTAAAATACTGCCTATGCTCTTTCAAAGGTGTTTTACTAACCTAGGTACCTGTGGTGTTTTTCTTCTTTAAAATATAACGGTTCGCTCTGGGAGCAGGTTTCTCAGGGAGGTTTTCTGGAGGCAGCCTTAGTTTCAATTAAAAGTAATAATCACCCAAATGCATCCAGGTGTTAAAAGTTCAGATCTTTTATTGCTTCCTCCAAAATAGTCCAGTTAGTTTTTCTTAGAGGCCTATATTTCTCCTTGGTTCTAAGAGCTCTTGCAGCTTTGTCCTTTGCTTCTGCCTCTGCTTTCTTCAGCCTCCAGCCAGCACCAAGGTAAAAGTTGTAATGAATCTTTCTTGCCTCCGAGAGAGGGTTTCTGGCTGAACTCACTTGATACTCCCCTCTCAATCTAATTCAGCTGAGCTCCCTTGAGCTCACTGAAGCTCTATTTATACTCCTTCTCTGAGAGAGTGGGATTATGGGTTTCCTCCCAGAGTGCTCTCTGGCCCTAAGAGCTTCTTGCTTATATGAGCTCTCTAAAGGTGTGAACACAAGCATGGTTTTTATCAGTTCTACTTAGTACCTTGTTTCTTCTGGCCCATAACATCTCCTTGTAGGATCAGATCAATCGTACTGAACCATGCTAAATTAGATAATTATTGTCTCTATCAACTCTAACGACTTAACAGTTGGTAAAGATTCCAACATCTCCCGCTTTCTTTTGTTTTAGAACATAAGGTGGTCATGACCTCCCTGATTTCTCAAGGAGGTGAGAACCCAAAAAAAAGAAGGTGATCACGCCTTCCCTGATTGCTCAAAAAAGAAGTAAAAACATCATAAAAAGAAGGTTGTCATGCCCTCCCTGACATCTCAGGAAGGGAGATGAAAACACCAAAGGAAACAGAAAATCAAATCAGATTAGCGGGTTTCTGAAGGGGCTCACTTGAAACAAGTATGAAACAAGGTGTACATTGCACATAATTACATAAAATACATAAACACATAGCAATATAACACAGGCTAGTAGTAATGTAACAAATAACATGAATCAACATGAAAATTTAAGTACTGCAATAGTCTCATCAACAATTTTTCATCTCAAGAAATCCAGTGATTCTTGCTGGTTTTCAAGAACTAAAGAGTCTCATCTTGTATTAGGAAATCCAATGATTCCTGAAGATTTTGTTCTTAGGTCTTCTCCTCTGCTTCCAGATTTTTCTCGTTTTCTGTTTCTCTCTGATGGACAAGGCGAATACGGCTCGTTGGCACCCATCTGATTCCTTCTCCTCCTGTATAGATACAAGCAAACCCTCTTCCCCAAGCAGTTAACCTATCTAATTCCCTTCTATTTACCACTTTTGGGATTTTCTCCTCATCATCTGGCAATTACATTGGAGCTGTTTGCACTGGACACTGCCCTGTTGGGTTAAAAAACCTATATTCTTCCCAACTGTAATCCTGATTGCTTTTCTGTTGGTTGATGATATCAGAGTCCTGAATTTCTAAAGATTCTCTGGGTATAACCTCAGCTGCTATCATGCCCCATCTGTCTTTTGATTGATATCTTGGCGCTGGGCCCTGCCTCTCATTTCTCTGGGTCAATCTACATTCAGAGGCCCAGTGAAAGCCTCGGCTACATTTTGGACGTGGGCTTTTGGGTTTTATTCTCTCACCTTGTCTTGTCATTCTATCTCCATATCTACAATGAGCTCTCAAATGTCCAACTTTTCCATACTGAAAACATTGACGAGTTTCTCTAGAATTCCTTTGCCAAGAAGGACCCTGTCTTTCCATGTTCATCATAGTTTGGGTATAATAAGCATTTGTGCCCACTGTGGCACAGCGTCTTATGATCTCCTCTAAAGGAGCAGCTTTGTCTAGTCCCCATATAATTCTTTTGCAAACCTCATTGGCATTTTCCTTAGACAGATGTCTGGTCATTATTTCTGTGGCAGCATTATCTCCAATGGTTCTTATTACAGCTGTTTGCAAAAATTCCACAAAATCTGCAAAAGGTTCATTGGGACCTTGCTCTATTTTTGTGAAAGCTTTACTTCCATTTTTCTGTCCAGGGAGAGAATTCCAAGCTTTTATTGCAGCCTTAGAAATTTGCTCAAACACTGTTATGGGATAATAAATCTGTTCTGAATTCTCTCCATACTGACCTTCACCAGCTAGTTGGTCAAAAGTGATTTGTCCAATAGCTCCTGTTTGTCTATTGTGTTGGGCTTGAATCCTACATAATTCATGAAACTCCAAAAGCCACAATAAATTTTGTCCAGATTCTAAACATGTCTTTGCTATGGATTTCCAATCATTCAGGGTTAAGATTTTATAAGAAAAATTATCTAGTAACAGCTTAACATAAGAGAATGTAGCCCCATAAAGAGTGCAACCCTTTTGCAAATATTTAATTTTTTCCAAATTAAAAGGAGTGTATTTTCTCTCCTTTTGACCTGAAGAGTCAAGCTTTTCAATCACAGGATATGCATTTATAAAATCAGGTATGTCTTCTCCTTCATTTTTTGCCTTAATTAATGCTTCTTCTAATCTTGTCATATTCTGCTTCACAGGAGATTCAGATTGTGTTTCTACCTCTCTCCCTCCCCCTTCTTCCTCCACCCATGAAGGGTTACTTGAGCGGGGAGGGTCATGAGATGTGGAATGATCTAATTCCTCCTGCTGTGAAGTCTCACACTTAGAATTGTATTTAACTCCATTCTTATCTGATTCTTCCTGCTTTTCACCTAGTTTGGTTGGCACCTCTCCTTCTTGCACTCATTCTTGCAAGAACATAAAAGAAAATTTTCCTGCATTCATCAGTGAATTAGTAGAGTTCTTGGTAAGATATTTTGTTTCTTACAAGAGGCATGTGCTTTTCATCTGGGAACTGCTCAATCACTGCTGCAAAAAGGAGATTAGACAACGCAGATATTGCCCATTTCCTTTTTTTATTTTGAGGTTCTTCTGACATCTTAACCCCCACTCCTTCCCATCTAGACTTGTATTACCTCTTCTCTTCCCTGCATCTTATGGGTTATTTCATGATTACTATGTTAGATAAAGTATATATTATCATAATTAATGTTTTGTTATAAAATATTATATGCAGAAAATTATATTTTCAGAAATTTCTAGTGAAAAGTTAGAGATTTTGGTGGTCATGGGAACCTAACCTATCTCCTATAGGTTAAATGTATTAACACCCATATTTTTTGACTTGAAAAGTTGAGGATTGACTATATATTTAAAACCAAGAATTAGGATTATTTGTAATGGAGAAATAGCAGAAGCTTTTTCTTTAAAAATAAGGATAAAACAAAGATTCTCCTTCTCCATACTACTATTTGACATAGTTCAGAAATTGAAGGTATAAACATTGAACAGAAAAGGGAAAAAAAAAACTATACTTATTTGAATATTTAGAAAAAGCCAGAGAACCAAATTAATTGAAAATTAATTGAACAATTAACAACAATTAATTGAATTAATAATTTTAGCAATGTTAACAGGATATATTTTTAAATCCTGTTTTTAAATTAAATTTAAACAAATTTTTAAATATCAGCAACTCTACACTATACTAATAAAAATTAAGAATAAATGAAAACAATCCAATCTTATGTTCCTGGCATTGTGCTAAGCAGTAGGAATATAAAAAGGGATACAATCCCTGCACTCAAAAGTTTATCATCTATCTAATGGAGGGAGAGAAAATCAACGTGAAGGGAATAACAGGGAGAACCAGTCACAAAGTCATCTTGTTCTGTGGAGTTAAAACCAGGAAGAAAAACAGATACAAAGTAGGGTGAGCAGAGAGTCTAGAGTCTGCCCTCTCTAAAGGACCACTTTATGAGGGGTTCAGTACTTCAGCTTTCCAATCAAAGGGAAAACATGTTTGAGGGGGGTAGTGTCAATCAAGGCTTGAGTTAAAGTTCAATGAATAAATTAAAAGTAATAAGCTTAGAAGAGGATTCTGGGAAGATGGTGGTAAATTTCAAGGTCTCCAGATTTCCCCCACAAATAGAATAAATTCGCTCCTCAGAGTGAACATTGCTGGAGAAAAATCAAGAAGACTTGGGGCAAAAGAGGTGTTCTCCTGGCCTAACCCAAGAAAGACCCCAAGCCATGGATGAACCAGTGTGAAATGTGAAGATCTCCAGACTTGCTCTGCAGAAATATTAAGTGGAGACCCTTGGAAATAGAGGGGTTTGGTTGGAGCCTCAGAGGGAGCTATGGAAACTTTCCCCTCCTGGACTACATGTGGAATTAGGATCTGAGTTTTGGAAGATTGAGGGAACCTCTGCTGATCAGGAATGTCAGGCCCAGATATACTGGAGAGGCATAGCCCTGGCATAGTTGGTGAGTGGCAGCAGGGCAGGTGCTGGCTGTGGGCACTTTCAGGAAAGTAAAACTATTGGTTTAAGGTTCTGTATCAGAGGGGAGAACTGAAGACACCATCCTCCCTCCACTCCACTAATTATGCTAATAGTATTAAATTATACTAATACTAATACTAATTATAGTATATTATACTAATACTTTACATTTAAAAAAAAAATTAGCTGGAAAAGAAGAAAGAACCCGACCACAAAAACTTACTATGGGAACAGGAAAGACCAGGGTTCGTCCTCAGAGGAGAGTGCTTAAGTAAAAAAAAAAAAAAAAGCATCTTTGAATTTTATATGTTTAATATATATTGGATTACATGCAGTCTAGGGGAGGGGATAGAAGGAAGGCAGGGAGAAAAATTTAAAACACAAGGTGAATGTTGAAAACTGTCTTTGCATATATTTTGAAAATAAAAAGCTATTATTTAAGTTTAAAAAAAAAAACTTCTACTCCAAAGCATAAGGTTAAATGATTCCCTGCCCATAGAGAATTTATAAAAGAACTCAAAAAAAAATTTAAAAAACAAATAAGAGACATTGAGGAAAAATTAAAAAATAAAAACCATCTAAGAAAAACAAGATTATGAAAAAAAAAGCTAAACAACTAGAGATGGAGATATAGCTTCTCCCCTTTGCCCCCATGGCAATTGGGGCTAAGTGACTTGTCCAGAGTCACATAGTTACAAAGTGTTAAGTGTCTGAAGCCAGATTTGAACTCAGCTCCTTCTGACTTCAGGGCTGGTGCTCTATTCACTGCACCACTTAGCTGCCTGGAGATATGGATTCTTAAAAACAAAAATAACTTTAAAAATTAGATCAGGCCAGGGGAAGCCAGAGAATCTCTAAGAAACCAAAAAATAAGAAAAACACAGAATATAAAGAATGAAAAATAGAACAGAATGTGAAACATCTTATAAGAAAAACAACAGATCTGGAGCAAAAATCAAGAGAAAATATAATAATAATTGAACTATCTGAAAACTGTGACCAAACAAAAGAACCTAGATATAATAATGCAAGAAACAATCCAAGAAAATTGTTCTGGAGTGATAGAACAGGAGGGGAAAATAGAAAGAGAAAAAAATCCACCGATCACCACCTCAAGGAGATCTTTTGTGGAAAACACATAGGAATATTACTGCCAAATTTTGAAATCCCCAGATCAAAGGGAAAATTTTGCAAGAAACAAGAAAAAAAAATTCAAATATACAGGAACTACAATTAGAATTTGTAGAGAGCTGAAACTCCAAACTTAAGGCTAATTACCTATTCAATGTGAAATAATGACTCTATTAGCATCTATTTGGATAAATGGCTCTTCTCACTGTTGGTGCTTGCTGAATGTTTGGGGTTAAGATTATCATAAGCAAGGATTGGAGCCGAGATGGCGAGGGCAGGGGGGGGGGAAGGGGGGGGGGAAGGAGGCAAGGCAGAGTCACTTGGCAGCAGGATGAGGAGAGAGCCTGGTGACTCTGGACTTCAGGATCCAGGATAATTCTTTGGCAAGCTTCTTGGCTGTTTGCCTGCTTCCTTCACTTCTCCCCCTAAAGACCACGGACTTTGATTTTGTACTGACTCTGGCTGATCCTCAGACCCTCCAGGGATCTAGCCCATAGTCTACAAGAATTGTACAGGATTTATCAGGAGCCACAATATTAGACTGCAGGTCCTAGAATTATATATACCAATAATCAAAAGAACTAGGCCTGCAGCCAAAAATATATATCCAGAAAAATTATCCATAATATTGAATTAAAAAAATGGACATTCAATGGACTTGAAGATTTCCAGGACTTTCAACCAAACCTGAACTCAATAGAAAATTTAATATATAAAAGTCCATATCAAAGATTAATTTCAAAAAAGTTCACATGGACAAATCATTTTGGTTTTTTGTATGGAAATGTATACCTTTAAGATTGATAATCAGAAAGAGTGGGGCAGAGTTGAGTATGATCTAATTCTAAAAGCAAAACTTTCTAGGAAAAAGGTAAAAATAATAATTATGTTATACAAATGAGGTTCGAAGGAAGAATAAAGACAAAGGCATTAGAGGGGGGATGAGGCTGGTAGTTCTGAAAACTGATATAGCCTCCTCCAAAATCTATAAAGAAATAAAGGAAGAGGAATGGGTGGTGGGGGAACCAAAGGGTGGGGAAAGAAGACAAGGAAGGTATCCATGGGTTCAGAGAGGTAATAGCAGAGAGTAGAATTAAAGTTAAGGAGAAGAATTAAAGTAGAAGAGTAAGCAGGGATAGGAAAGAAGATATAGGCACAAACACTACACCAAATATCAGGAGTAGAATTTATTAGGAAAAAAAAACCAGACTAGTAATCATTGACTTGAACAAAGTCAAACTAATAGATTCAATCATGACAGAAATATACATTGTATGTCAGCCATACTAATATTGTTTTAAATGAATGTTTACATATAAGTAAATGTCTTTGTATGTGTATATGTGTCTGAGTATCTGCAGATAAATATGCATATATTTCTATGTCTGTGTGCATATAGATATATGTATATGTCTGCAGGTCTGTGAGTGGGTGTGGATGTATACACATATGTATATATATCTGTCTCTGTGTATAACTGTATCTATTTATATATATATATATATATATATATATATATTATATATATATATATATATATATATATTTCTGTGCTTTATTACAGCTGCTTGGGGGGGGGAACGGAAGAGGGATAAGGGAGTAAAGGGAGGAAGTTAAAAAGGGAAAAAAAGAATAAAGTTTTTTTTTTTTTTAAAGGCATAGCAGAAAATAAAAGAACTACCTACAAGGAAGCAAAGAAAAGTTGGACACTCATGAATATAATTTCTTCTATAATTATATATCCTTTTTTGAAGTGGTAGCTTATTCTTATATATTTTAAAGCCTCCTTGATGTGCTGCTGGGCACATGATAGTGTTCTGTTCTGTTTTGTTTTATATTGGTTTTTTATTTTCCTTTTCTGTCTTTCTTTTTTCTATTTTTTTTCCTTATTTAACAAAATATATGATTTTTTAAAACAAAATAATAAGCTTAATCTTGGAGGGATATCTTGTTTCATGGAGTTGAAATCAAGTAGAGCAGCAAATACCATAAAGTATATAAAATAATTGGATGGTTCCAAGGCACATCCAAGATTTATATAAATACAATTACAAAATGATCATTATAGAAATAAACCAAGAGTTGGATAATTGCAGAAATATTCACTATTCATGGTTAAGCCATGTCAATGTAATTTTAAAAAAAGACAATATTATAAAATCAGTTACAGCTATTGTGTCATGTCAATCAAATTGCTGAGGGGATATTTATTAGAAACAGACAAAAGAATAAGTGCACACATATCACACACACACACACACACACACACACACACACACGAGATAGAAGCCATGAAACCTTCCCACTAGAGAAGCCTGTGTAAGCTGTGTAAGCTTAGATAAAGAAGCTAGAAACCCACCAGCACTCTGATCAAACAAGCTCCAAGGACACCTGAACTCATCAGCACATAGTACACAGAGGCAGGAAAACTATAACATCCAGATAAATAATGTTCCAGGATGAATAGAAACCTTTATCTTGTCAGGCCATAGACACAGGATACTGGGTCAACACACTGACTGGGATACCTGGAGGGAACCAGAGGTCTGTAGTGCTCTAATGGATATGTTCCAGAGGACCCAAAGATTAGAATGATCTGACCTAGAATGAACTTTGAAGGCTTAAAAGATGCCAGCTCTAGGCTCAGACTCAATAGAGGAGGTAAAAATCAATGATAGGAGCCCAGGAATCCCAAGTCAGGATCAAATAGAGCCTTACTTCCCCACTAAAGAGCTCAATAAAGGGTAAAACCTGGCCTTGACATGAAGTCCCAAAATAGAAACTGAAGCTGGAGAATTAGTAAACATAAGACGCCAAACACTATGAAGGAACATTATGGGTCAAGAGATGTCAAAGAATAAGTAGATTTAAATGACTCCATGAAATAAATGTTAGCACAAAATCAAAAAGCTGAAAAAACAAACAAAAAAATTTAATGTCAAATATGTTTAATCAAAAATTAATAAACCTGGGAAAATAGTCAAGAAGAGAAAATTCAAGAAGTATTAGATTCCCTGAAAATAATGGCCTAAAAAGAAAGCTGGATACCATATTTCAGGAAATGAATGAAAACTACCTGAGTTTGCTAAGTAAAAACAGAAAGAATCTATTAGTCACTTTCTGACAGAAACTTCAGTCAGTCAATAAATATTTATTAATTGGCAACTATATGTTAGGATTGTGCTAAGCATTGGAGATAAAAAGAAAAAAAATTTTTAAGGCAGCTTACAATTTGAAGGAGACAAAAAATAAATATATACAAACAAGCTATATACAAGATAAAAAGAAAATAATTGAGGGAAGGCAGTAAAATTAAAACAAGTTAGGAAAAATTTCTTGTAGGAGATGTTGGGATTTAAAGGAAGCCAGGGAAACAATAAGACAGAGAGTATTCCAGGCATGGGGAACAGCTAGAAACAATGCCTAGAGCTGGAAGATAGAGTATCTTCTTCATGGAACAGATAGGAGGCTAGGGTTACTAGAATAAAGAGTATATGACTAGATTATGAAGGCTTTGTACACCATACAGAGGATTTTGTGTTTGATCCTGGAGATGATAGGGAGGAATTGAAGTTTATTTAGGAGGTAAAGGGAAAAGTAAATGACATGATCGGATTTTTACTTTAGAAAAATTACTTTGGTAGTTAGAGAAGGGATTAGAATAAGGAGAGACTTGAGGCGAACAGATCCACCAGCAGGCTATTGCAATTGTATAGATATGAAATAATTAGAGCCTAGACTAGAGTGGTAATAGTGTCAGAGGGAAAAAAGGAGCATTACTTAAGAGATATTATACATTCTTGAGAACAATTTGGAATTATGCCTAAAGGATATGCCCAAACTACGCATGCCCTTTGATCTAGCAGATACTGAATTTGTATGGTTGGGAAACAGTTGAACAAAATCTCTGAAGTTTGGTACATTATACCCTCCATTCTGAAAACAGAGCTATACTTTATCAATGAGATAAAAGTCGAGTCTGAAAAAATGAACAGACAACAGAAAAATATTCTAACCATAGAAAGTTACTATGGTGACAAGAAAGATCAAAACAGACACTCAGAAGAAAAAGAAGTCAAAGTTCCTACAGCCAAAACCTCCAAGAAAAATAAAGAATTGGTCTCAGGCTATGGAAGACATCAAAAAGGATTTAGAAAAACAAGAAAGATAGAGGAAAAATTAGGAAGAGAACTGAAAATGGTGCTAAAAGAAATACTAATAGCTAATGAGGAGAAGAATGCCTTAAAAGAAGCAAAATTGGTTTCAGATGAAGAAATTGAAACTATTACCACTCATATGAAAGAGTGTTCCAAATCATTATTGATCAGAGAAATGCAAATTAAGACAACTCTGAGATACCACTACACACCTGTCAGATTGGCTAAGATGACAGGAAAAAATAATGATGAATGTTGGAGGGGATGCGGGAAAACTGGGACACTAATGCATTGTTGGTGGAGTTGTGAACGAATCCAACCATTCTGGAGAGCAATCTGGAATTATGCCCCCAAAATTATCAAATTGTGCATACCCTTTGATCCAGCAGTGTTTCTATTGGGCTTATATCCCAAAGAAATACTAAAGAAGGGAAAGGGACCTGTATGTGCCAAAATGTTTGTAGCAGCCCTATTTGTAGTGACTAGAAACTGGAAAATGAATGGATGCCCATCAATTGGAGAATGGCTGGGTAAATTGTGGTATATGAATGTTATGGAATATTATTGTTCTGTAAGAAATGACCAGCAGGATGAATACAGAGAGGACTGGCGAGACTTACATGAACTGATGCTAAGTGAAATGAGCAGAACCAGGAGATCATTATACACTTCGACAACAATATTGTATGAGGATGTATTCTGATGGAAGTGGATTTCTTTGACAAAGAGACCTAACTGAGTTTCAATTGATAAATGATGGACAGAAGCAGCTACACCCAAAGAAAGAACACTGGGAAACGAATGTGAACTATTTGCATTTTTGTTTTTCTTCCTGGATTATTTTTACCTTCTGAATCCAATTCTCCCTGTGCAACAAGAGAACTGTTCGGTTCTGCATACATATATTGTATCTAGGATATACTGCAACATATCTAACATATATAGGACTGCTTGCCATCTAGGGGAGGGGGTGGAGGAAGGGAGGGGAAAAATAGGAACAAAAGCGAGTGCAAGGGATAATGTTGTGAAAAAATTAACCTGGCATGGATTCTGTCAATATAAAGTTATTATAAAATAAAAAAAAATTTTTCTTAAAAAGAAGCAAAATTGGCCAATGGGAAAGGAGGTACAAAAGGTCACTGAGTAAAATAATTCCTTAAAAAATAGAATTCAGTATTCAATTCTCCCTGTACAACAAGAAGACTGTTCAGTTCTGCACACATATATTGTATCTAGGATATACCGTAACCTATTCAACATGTAAAGGACTGCTTGCCATCTGGGGAAGGGGGTAGAGGGAGGGGAAAAATTGGAACAGAAGTGAATGCAAGGGAAAATGCTGTAAAAAATTACCCTGGCACGGGTTCTATCAATAAAAAGTTATTTTAAAAAAATAGAATTCAGTAAATGGAAGCTAATGACTTTATAAGAAATCAAAATACAAAAAAGCAAAACCAAAAGAATTTAAAAATAGAAAACAATGTGAAATATCTCATTGGAAAAACAACTGAATTGGAAAATAAATCTAGGAGAAATAATTTCAAAATTATTGGTCTACTTGAAAGTCATGATCAGAAAAAGAACCTGGATATCACCTAAGAAATTATCAAAGAAAATTGTACTGATATTCTAGAACCAGAAGATAAAATAGAAATTGAAAGAATCCAATGATCATCTCCTGAATTCACAAATCAAGGATAAAATATTGCAAGCATCAAGAAAGAAACAATTCAATTATATGGAGCCAAAGTGGAGCCATAATCAGAATAAGACAAGATTTAGTGGCTTCTACATTAAAGGACTGGAAGGCTGGAATATGCTATTCCAGAGAGCAATAGAGCTAGGATTACAATCAAAAATCATCTACCCAGCAAAACTAAGTAAATCTTTCAGAGGAAAGGATGGAAATTCAGTAAAAATAAAAGATTTTCCAGCATTTGTGATAAAAAGACCAGAGCTGAATAGAAAATTTGATTTCCAAATATAGGATTCAAGAGAAGCATAAGGAAGTAATCAGGAAAAATAACATAAGAGACTTAATAAAGTTTATCTGTTTATATTCCTACATGGAAGAATGATACTTATAACTCATTAGAACTTTCTCGTTATTGGCAGTTAGAAGGAGTATATACAGACAGAGGGCACAGATTGAGTTGAAAACAATATCTAAAAAAAAAAAATTAAGGAGTGAAAAAGGAATGTGCTCAGAGAAAGGGTGTGGTGTTCTTTTTCTTTAAAATATAATGGTTCTCTCTGGGAGCAGGTTTCTCGGGGAGGTTTTCTGGAGGCAGCCTTAGTTTCAGTTCAGATCAATAATTACTCCAAACGCAGCCAGGTGATAAAAGTTCAAACGTTTATTTCTTATCTCTTTCCAAGCCCAGTTAGCTTTCTTAGAGGCCTCTCTCTTGCCTTGGTTCTAAGAGCTCTTGTGGCTTTGTCCTTTGCTTCTGCCTCTGCTTTCTTCAGCTTCCAGCCAGCACCAAGGTGAAAGTTGGAAATGAATCTCTCTTGCCTCCAAAAGAGGGCTTGTGGGCTTCCTCCCAGAGTGCTCCTCTCCAACCCCTGGCAATGTTTCTGAAGTAACTAACCCGAAGCTAAGAGCTTCTTTATATATCATCTCCTCCTTCTGGAGGCAAGGATTAAGGGAGGTATGAATTCAGATATCTCATACTAAACCCTGAAATCTCCCAAACACGTGAACTCCGATGCGTAAAGGTGTGAACACAAGCATTGTTTCTCAGTTTCACTTAGTACTTTGTTTCTTCTGGCCCATAATATCTCCTTGTAGGATCAGATCAATCATACTGAACCATGCTAAATTAAATAATTATTGTCTCTATCAAATCTAATGATTTAACACTTTGTAAAGATTCCAACAAAAGGGAAAGGGGGAAATGGAATAACATAAATTCTCTGCCATAACAGAGGCAAGAAAAAGCTTTTACAGTGGAGGGGAAGAGGGAGAAAAAAGAGAGAGGGAACCTTCCCCTCATCAAAATTGGCTCAAAGAAGAAATAACATACACACTCAATATGGATAAAGAAATCTATATTACCATGCAAGTAGGAAAGGAATGGAATAGGGGTATATGGGAGAGTGATGGAAAAAGAGGCATATAGGGGAGAGAGTAGTCTGTAGCAAAACACTTTTGAGGAGAGACAGGGTAAAAGGAGAAAGAAAATAGAATGAATGGGAGGAAATACAGTTAACAATAGTAATTGTAAAAGTAATTTTGAAGCAAGTTTCTCTGATAAGGCCTCATTTCTCAAATTTCTCTTTTATTATAAGGAATTGAGTCAAATTTATAAAAAATAAGAGCCATGTTAATAAATGATGAAAAGATATGAACAATGCCCAATGGGCTATAAAATCATGCATGTTCTTCGACCTAACAATACCACTGCAAGGTATGAATTCCAAAAGAGATGTACAAAAGGAAAAGGACCCACATGTACAAAAATATTTATAGCAGGTCTCTTCTCAGGGCAAAAAATTGAAAACTGAAGGCATGCCCACCAATCGGGGAATGATTGAATAAATTGTAGTATGTGATTATGTTGGAATATTATTGTTCTATAGAAAATGATGAGCAGGATGCTTTCAGAAAAGCCTGGAAAGTCTTCTATGAACTCAAGCATCCTGATATGTACTATGTACAAAGTAATAGTAATATTGTGGAATGATCATCTAGGAATGACTTTGCTATTTTTAGCAATAGAATGATCCCCAATTTTTCTGAAGGACTTATAATGAAAATTCTTAGCTAGAGGAAGAACTGATTATTTTTAAAAATAGATTGAAACCTATATTCTTTCTCTTTTTCTCTTACTTTAATTTTCTTAAGAGCTTTTTTTAGAGGGGAGATCTATTTTTTTCATAACATGTCATAAAAATGTTTTGCATAACTTCACATGTGCTTTCTTTAATGGGGTTTGGAGATGTGGAAAAGGGAGAGAATCTGGAACTCACAGCTTTAAAAACAAATGCTAAAAATTGTTTTAAATGTAATGGGAAAAATAAAAATATTTATAAATTTTTTTTAAAAGAATTATAGTTAGTCCTGCAGACTAAAACTATTTTTTGGTTGTAAACCTTTATTTTTTGCTTTTTGGGATATTATTTCCAAGATTTTCCTCTCTGTTTAGTAGTACATGGCAAGTTCTTTGTGATCTTGACTTATTTCTTTATATGTAAACTTTTTTCTTTTGGGCTGTTTGTAGCATTTTTTTTCTCAATAGTCTTTTTTCTTCCCAATTACATGTAAAAATAGTTTTAAACATTTATTTTTGTAAGATTTTTAATTCCAATTTTTCTCCATTCCCAAGACAGTAAGCATCCTGATATAGGTTGTATATGTACAATCCTTTTAAATATATTTCCATATTTGTCATGTTGTGAAAGAAAAATCAGAACAAAAGGGAAAACACCACAAGAAAGAAAAAGCAAACAAACAAAATGATGAAAATGGCATGCTTTGATTCCCTTCATAATAATGATGTTTCCATGGATCACAGAGGGAGTTAAATAAAACAGAAGACCTAGCTGTGGTTTTGATCTGTTTGATGATCTTAAGAGAGTAAAGGGGGAAGAAGACATACTGGGGGAAAAATAGAGAAGAAAAAAGGAGTGAAATAGCATTTTTCATAACCTCATAACACAAGAAGTAGAGGAAGGAATGGGATTATTGAGCATTATTTGAACCATATTCTTGTCTGGACTGTCTGAACGGGTTGGTTATAGAAATCTATCTCCTGATTCATCCTTTTCCTGCCAAATCTCCACCCTTGAACTAAAAGAAGAGAAGCAGGGACTTCCATTTGATCATCTGGTGCTGCCATTTTATGCTACACTTGTATCCAGCTGATTCTTCAACCTCTTTTGAGATTCCCTTTATTGATGAATATTCTCATCCCCATTTTGACAATAACCAACCAATCAAGTTATATTCTTTATATTCCAGTGATTCTGGACACCTGCTGATCATCATCCAAACCTCATTCTCAACCATCCTGCCCACTATCTTTATCCTTATTAGCCTCTCTTCTAATTTCCCATTCCAAAGTTTTGTTCAAATACCACTTAATCTCTCCATTGTATGCTCTGGAATAACTGTTTCATAGGCAACAAATTTCCCTTCATTCTAAATCTTTTCCTCTCTCACTCCTTCCATTTACTATTATTGAAACTATTAAAATCTGGTTCCTCCCAGATGACCCAGTCTCTTCAGAAATTCATTCTAGTATTATGTTTACCTTCACTCATTCTCCTTAGCTGACTCATTGAGGCAGGGGAGTTATAACACTCCTTCCTTTCCACCGCTATTTCCAGATTTTCCCCTTACCTCTATCACTCAGTAATCTCTCTTTTCTTAAAGTTCATACTATTCATATCTACTGCCCAATCAAAATCCTGGTAGCTATTGTCTATAAGCCTCTAGATCATTCCTCTTCCTTCCTCAATGAGTTTGGTATATGGCTCACATTTTTTCTCTCTCCTCCCTATACTAGTGAATTTCAACATATCTACTGATTCTCCTTCAAATATCCTAATCACTTGGTTCCAATTTCAACAAAACAATAGGATATATAATAAACCTGCATTAATAATTAGTCTTTTTTTAGTTGAAAAGGTAAAAGTAATTTTTTCTATTCCATTGTGTTTTTTAATAATAACTTTTTATTTTTCAAAATATGTGCAAAGATAGTTTTCAACAACAATTAGTCTTTCTACAAATTTCATCCAAATTTACAGAATAAGTAAAATATTTAGTGTTTCTAGCTATAAAGACATATAAAAGGATAGGTGATATTGATGCTGACAAAAGAAAAGAAGAAACAAAAGAATGCCAATCAGGCATTGTTGGGGAGTTTTTTATAAAAAGAAAGAGACAGAAGGAACATAAGGAGGAGATATATCAGGAAAATTCTAAACTAGTATATTGATTTATTGTATACTTCTAAAACAAGATGTACATAATAAAGATTTTTTTATTGAATAAATAATGTTTTTCTTTTTTGTATATGGAAATATTCATGTGTGTTGATGGCTTTCAAGTTCAAATAATAAAAAAATAAATTTTATTAAAAATAAAATATATGTAAATATAAAAAAATAAATGTTATTAAAAGATGCAAAGTGAATGAGGAATGGCTGAAAAAAACTAGGCATATGAACATAACATAACATTACTGTAGAAGTAAGAAATGCTCAATATAAGGAATTCAGAAAAAACATGGGAAGATTTACATGTAGTTATATATAGCAAAATAAGTAGCACTAAGAAAATAATATATGGGGCAGCTAGGAGGCACAGTGGATAGAGTATCAGACCTGAAGTCAGAAAGAGTCATCCTAAGTTTTCTGTGACATTTATCCCTGTTTGCCTAAGTTTTCTCAACTATAAAGTGAACGGGGGAAAGAAATGGCTAACCACTCTTGTATCTTTGTCATGAAAACCCCTCCTGGGATCATGAAGAGTTGGACACAACTGAAAAACAATCCCAACAACAAGTATAACTAAAAGAAAGTTGAATTCTAAATAACTGAAAAACCAGTGAAGATCTTAGAGAACAGATAATGAAACATTCATCTTACCTCCAAGTAGAGAAGCTGGGGACTATTAGCACAGAATACTATATACATTATTATATATGATCATGGTGGCAAATGTTTTTGGTTAATTGTTCTTTGTTATTAGAGAGGTTCAAACTAAAGAGGAATTTGAAATGATCATGATATAAGGACAAAAAATAGTAAAAAAAAAAAATTAAAATGCAAAACAAAACAATACTTCTCAATATAACTTCTTTTATTAAGCCCCATGGTATCCTACTGAATCAAGATCAAAGTTTGTGGTTTTCAAAGCCCTCCATATTTTGAATTCATCTAGCTATAAAAATGTTTTTATTTATTTTTTTTACTATTTCTCAACATACACTTCAATTCAATCAGCCTCTTTTTTTTCTTCTGTGGTGCACAAGACCTCTTATTTGTTCATCTCATCTTCCCTCCCTCCCTCCCCTATTACTCTGTTTAAAATGACTTCCTTTCTTTTCTCTGCATATTCGATTTGATTTTAAGCATTTGAGTTAGGGACCAAGTTTTCAAAAAAAAATTTTTTTTTTTTTTTTTTTTTTTTGCCTTCCCTGTAGTCTAATCTAGTTCGGAAGAAAGATCAGAGACCATCTAAAATTTCTAAAAATTTCTAGCTTAAAAGATTTCATGGTTTATAATAAAAGGTACTGTCCATTTCCAGAGAAAGAACTTGTAGAGCTGATTGAAGATCAAAGATACGTTTTTTTACTTTCCTTACTTTTCTTGAGGTTTTTTTGTCTGAATATTCTTTCACCGAATGAATTAAATGGATATGTGTTTTCCAAAAACAACACATGTATTACCTACGCCAAGTTGCTTGCCCTCTCAATGAAGGAGGGAAGGGGAGGAGTAAGAAATTATGGAACTTAATTTTGTTTTTTTTATTAAAGCTCTTTATTTACAAAACACATGCATGGGTAATTTTTTAATATTGACCCTTGCAAAATCTTCTGTTTCAAATTTTCCCTCCTTCCCCCCACCCCCTCCCCTAGAGGGTAGGTAGTCCAATACATGTTAAATATGTTAAATCCAATATATGTATACATAGTTATATAGTTATCTTGCTGCACAAGAAAAATCAGATCAAGAAAAAAAACTGAGAAAGAAAACAAAATCTTTCCATTTACATTGTTGTAGTTACTTTTTTGTTTACACTCGGTGCCTAGTAAACAATTTTTCCATTTCCTTAGTAAAATAAAATAAAATCGTTTTTACATATAATTGGCGGGGGGGGGGGGGGGGAGGGGGGAGGGGGGAATAACATATTAAGCTAAAAAAAAAAATTCCATGACCTCACTTAATACTTAAAATTAATACCTTGGTGCCAGGACTTCTCCCAACTGACCCAACCCAAGTCACTTAGCCCATAGGCTACCATCTTCAAGAAGACAGAACCTTGGGATTCATTCTTGTTCCATTCACCTCTATATGAAGCTTACTCTCTCATATCCACCTAGGACCTCCCCTCTCAAAAATGTACCCAAAGGACCACCAGGTCTTTCCATTCATTCTGAAATTGGACTCATATTATATTGTCTTCCCCAAGTTAAAATGTGAGCAAGAACTGTCTTAATTTTCCTTATGTGTTTTCAGGGCTTCCTAAATACATAGTAAAAGCTTTCTATTCCGTTCCATCAAACTTGAATTTCTTCTACTCTACTTTATGCCATTTTCTTTTGAAAGATGTTTGAGGAAAGGAAAATCCATATTAATGACTATTTTCTTCCCTGGTTCTCAATTAGTTTTCATTCCCAGAGTAGTAACTAAGGAGAAATTACAGCTAGGGCATAGTCAGTTGTGAGGAGGATGAGGTACAAACTCACGCCCAAGATAATCCCACTGTAGGCCCAGCCTTGCTAGAAGGTGGCAAGTCAACTCCCATAAAGTCCAAGCTCAAGTCTTTATCCAGAATTTGAAAGGGTAGAGAAGACCCAGGAGAAGAGTAACAAATTCCTGGGACTGACATTCTTGGAGCATTGGAATGGAAATTAAAACCCTTAAGAATATTTGTACTTCAAAGGAAATTCCAATTTTCCCCTTACCATTTATGTCTCTGTCCATCCTTCTCCCTACTGACGGCAAAGGTTCCATCTGAAAGAGTTGTCTTCGTTTTTCATAGAACTGGGGATCAAATTTCCCATTTCCATGAGATACCTTAAAGAATTGATTTCTTTGGGTTTTTTGGAGTCAGCCCCCCTCAGTTTTTATAACCAGGGAGAGCTCCCTTCTGCCTGGGCCTCCAGGCCCTTCATACTCATCCTGCTGCTTGTTTTATTTTCATTCTCAGCTCACAACGACTCAACAAAAATATTTTCTTTGGCAGCTAAGGAGAGAAGAGTAGCCCTGTACATTTCTGCCAGTTTACCTTGAAACCTAATAGGTTCTGCCTTCAAAAGGCAAAAACCTAAGGGAAAAGTTAATTTGAGGTGGGGGGAGAAGAAAAAAGGGTGGAGTTGTTAAAGCTGTTAAAGATTCTGACTTTACCCAGACCTTAATGTAAGGCTTTTTTGTGGTTGAGGGCATTTATCCCCAACCCACTCCACCAAGCAGCACATGATGAATGACATGGGAAATCTGTTTTCATCTATTTAATACCAAATAGACTCTTTAAGGTAAGACAATCATTCGCAGGCAAGCTGGGCATATTCCCAGAATGCCAGAAAATTAGGCAGTTTCTAGAGGCATAAACTGCTGCTGTTTTCCCTCATTTTAGAGGCAGCTAAGAGATGTATTAGATTGAGTGCTGGACCTAAACAGGAAGGGCTGAGTTCAAATTCAAACTTACCAGCTGTGTGACACTTAAAAAGTCACAAACTCTTTCTGACTCAATTGCCTCAATTGTAAAATAGGAGTAATAAGAGCACCTACCTCCCAAGATTGTTGACAGGATCAAATAAGATAAATCTGTAAAGTGCTTACATAGTAGGCATTTAATAATTGTTTGTTTCCTTCCTTCCCATATTTGGAAAAGTTTGACTAGTTTCAAGGAATATATAAATAATAGACAATTTCGACCACAAAGAAGAGATCAAGTGAAAGACTCTGCACAGAAAGTTGCATACAATGTTTTGCTCAACTGCTTGCCTCCTTTGTTGGGGGAAATGCAAAAAGATGATTCTGATGTAAAAAAGAAAAAACCATCAGTAAAACTTGTCTTTTGAAGAAAATGCAAGAAACTGAGAGAATGCTCCATTATCTTTTGTACAAAACAATGTCTACTATGTAGGTCACCAATTGATGACTAAAGTTGAAGAAGTGGAGAAAAAAGAAAGGAGATTAATGTCAGGTTAGCCTCTTTCTTTGAAAAGCCCCAACTTAGTAAAGTATTTGTTCCCAATCAAAAAACATGGCCATTTGTCTCTTACAAGAAGACTCCTTAGTTCCACTTTTTTTCTTCTTCTGGCCATAAGCTGAGTTGTTCCTTTTACTAATGTTTTCCAAGTGGAAACATTACTGCAAAGACGCTTTTCTTGGGATATGATTATTTTCCTCCACCCCTGACATTTTCTGGATCAAGAACCTAGAACTGGCCCAACAATCCAGAATTGACTTCTCTGAGTTTATCCTTGACTCTCAGAGTCAGCAATATCTCCCTTTCCGTAGGAGTGAGCTTGCCCAGAGCTCTGGATCCTTTACACTCATGTTGCTTAAGACTTAGAGATGGCACTCTGAAAAATCATTTCCCCCCACCCCCCAATAATAAAAGCATTTAATTAAGACCCCAAAGCAACATAAATAACACCCATTCTTAAACTCACATGCAAAAACAAGTACAACTTCATATAGCTTCCAAAATGGTGAACTAGAAACTTCCTGAGTAAAATTTACAAAGGCATGAAGAATATATACTTTAACATATGAGGGGAAATATTGGTACTGTCCTAATTATTTTTTCCCAATTCATGCCTAATCCCTTCCCCTTTCCAATTTGCTTCTACTTCTGCTCTGGATGGAAAAAAAGACTTGTCTGTCCATGAGACATACAACCTCAGCAATCTCTCAGGGCCACAATACCACAAGAAACCAACAGAGGGCCTTGATAGCATAAACAGGGAGCAGAGTTCCATTCCACAGCTTGACTTCTTTGAGGCTCAGAGAAAATAAGCTGTGGTGTATTTTCATGGCTGGGTGTGTATCTGTAGAGGAGGAGGGGTTAGAAAGAGGAGTGCCTGAAGGCTGGTTTTGCCCTAAAAGGGGGGGAAAATAGCCTTGTCCTAGGATAAACCCTTATTGGGACTGAAAGAGATTTCTTTAAAAACAGGAATATGGCTGGATTTGGGGAGAGACCCCTGTTACAGATATTCAAGCTGTAGGAGATAATAAGTACTGACAAATAAATTTTCAAAGGGAGACTAACAATCCCTCCTCTTCCCTACCGAAAGTCTGTCTCCCCAGCCCCTCCCATAGTGACTAAAAATGCAGGAACCTGGAGTTTGGAACTATGAACTCCACTAGCCAGCAGCAGACATGTGTTTCCGCTTAGCCTGCTCAGCAGTGAGTCACCACTGACAGCTGCTGATTTCCTCCATCTCCTCATCATAATCAGACCAACAACTAAGAGCCCTGGATCTTTCTGAGATACCTTCCTCTCTCCCTATTTCATATGATTGTTCTCCCTGATAAGTATCATCACAGTTTACCCCCCTCTCACCGCACCTGGCTCACCCCATTGTGACTCTGGATTCATCCTTTGCAGTGCTTTCTTCTGAACTTGCTCTTTGGATATCTTTTGTGTGATCCTCTAGGTCTCTGCTATCTATTTCTGGAAGAATCTCCCCACCTTGAACGCTGTCATTACACTTAGTTAAGGATCAAGAAATACTACTTTCAAGTCAGTTTTTAAAAAATTATTATTACTGTCTCTAAAAGAAAATGGAGAAAGAAAAAGTCTCAAATCTTGCTCCATCTCAATGAATGTGGAAAATAGATCCAGGAGAGATAATTTAAAAATTATTGGTCTACCTGAAAGTCATGATCAAAAAAGAAAAAAAATCCTGGATATCATCTTTTCTGAAATTATCAAGGTAAATTGTCCTGATATTCTAGAACCAAAGGATAAAATAGAATTTGAAAGAATCCACCGATTACTTCTTGAAAGAGATTCCAAAATGAAAATTCTCAGGAATATTATAGCCAAATTCTGGAACTCCCAAGTCAAGAAAAAAAATATTGTAAGCATCTCATTGGATGGCAATCTCCATACTTCAGGGACCAGGCAAATACTTGTAATTTCAGGGAACTAGGAAGAGTTGTTAAGGACTTAAGCCCCTTCTCTTCCCTCTTTACCCACTATAGAAAAGGGCAAATGTAATTTTCAAGTTTGATAGGACCCAAAGTGTACTCAGACAGAAATCCTTTCAACAATGGTACTTCTATCCTACATCCTTTCAACCCTCATCTTTGAAAAAGTTTAATTATCTTCTGGTAGAGTTATACCCTATTTATCTTCCATTCTGATTAATATTTTCTCAATTTTTGTTATTGATAGCTCAGCCCCATCTTCAAGGCCACACTCTTTTTCTCAAGATGTTCAGGAAATCCTGTATAAAAATATACCCCTATGACCACATGTGCAAACATGTTTGTGGCAGCCCTTTTCGTAGTGGCAAGAAACTGCAAACTGAGTGGATGTCCATCAGTTGGGGAATGGCCAAATAAGTTATAGTATATGAATGTTATGGAATATTATAGTTCTATAAGAAATGATCAGAAGGATAATTTTAAAAAGGCCTGGAGAGACTTACATGTCTCTCCTTACTTACAATGATCTCCTGGTTCTGCTCATTTCACTTAGGAGTAGATTACATGAGCTAATGCTAAGTGAAATGAGAAGAACCAGGAGATCATTGTACACAACAACATCAATGTTATGCGATGATCAATTCTAATGAAAGTGACTCTTTCCAACAATGAGATGACTGATGCCAGTTCTAATGATCTTGTGATGAAGAGAGGACTGGGGAAACTGAATGTGAATCACAACATGACATTCTCATTCTTTTTGGTGTTGTTCACTTGCATTTTGTTTTCTTTCTCATTTACTTTTTTTTTTTTATCTGATTTCTCTTGTCCAGCAAGAGAATTGTATAAATATGTTTTTATATATTGGATTTAACATATATTTTAAAATGTTTAACATATATTGAATTGCTTGCCATCTAGGGGAGGAAGTGTGGGGAAGGAAGAGAAAATCTGAAACACAAGACTATGCAAGGGTCAATGTTGTCAAATTATCCATGCATGTGTTTTGAAAATAAAGAGCTTTATTTTAAAAATGCCCCTATTTGGGCCCCCTTCTTCTTCTATAAGGTGAGAATAAGGGTCCTGTAGTCTAGGTTAATGTATTGCTTTGTTTTGATTAACTGTGTGTCTTTGTTATCAGAAAAAACAAAAAATAACAAAAAAAGGGAGATAGATAGGGTAAGGGTGGGACACAGGAAAATAACAGTAATGTAAAAAAAAAAAAGCATGAATAAAAAATTTCTTTTTAAAATCTTACATAATAATGGACCAAAAAAAAAAAAAAAAGTATGTCATTATAATTCTATTTAAACATCTGTTTAATGGCTGTCCAAGAGTAAACCATTCCCATCTCCAGTCTCTCATTTTGTGTCCTCTCATCCCCATCCTCCTTAATTCTACCCCTCCCAGGTCCCAATCCAGCTCTGCACACTCCTTTATTTTCCCTGGCAGAATTAATGGAATTTTCATTTCAGAACAAACAAGTTTGTCTTCAATCAGCACAGGATGGGTGTTTTCATCTTCTACCACTCACAGAAATCTAGCAATTTACAGGTGACATGTCATTCCTGGACATCCTGTCAAGTATTGGTTTTGCTTTATCTCATACTCCCTGTGATATTGGTCCTAAAGAGGAAGTTATAATATTCTTTCCTTTCCATTGTACCTTCCACTCTCTCTGCTGCCATAATTGCTCTGAAATTTGCTTTTATTAAAATTACCAACTAATCTAAACCACAATGAGTGTTGACCACCAACCCATTCTCATTCCTTTCTCAAAAACTTTACTACTCGGGTCACTATTTTTAATTCTTCTCCAACTCTTGCCTTTATATGAGGAAATTTCAGCATACATATTGATGATCCATCAAACACTCTAACTTCACACTTCTTTAATTTTCTCAAATCTCATGAGTTAACTCCTCTACTCCATATGAGCCACATATAGGGCTTATATATTCATATACATTATTATTACATATACATTCTTAATAGAATGAATTTCAGAGCAGAAAAAATTGATCAATTATGGCAGCAGATAGAAGTAGAAAATACAGTGAAAAAACAAAGAATATTATAACTCCCTCTAAGACGGATGTCATAGAGTATATGCAGCAAAAAAAAAAAAAAAAAAAAAAGACACCCTAAAACTTAACATTACTCACAAATATTCTAATTTCATTTTCAAAAACTGACATTTTTCAGGATGATTATCATTTCCTATCATTGTACTTCTCACTATGTTTTTTACTTCTTAAACTTATTTTTAAGTAAGGATTTCCAATCATTCTGCCCCTAACCAGTTCAACTCCAACTGTCCTGAATGCCCAAGTCTCTCTCACTTTCTTGTACTATAAAGATGCCTTACCAATTCCCAACCCTGTATTAAACCCACCAACTGTCTCTTCTAATTTATTTTCAATTACTCTTTTTTTCTTTTCCTGAGGCAATGGGGTTAAGTGACTGGCCAAGGATCACACAGCTAGGAAATGTTAAATGTCTGAGGTCACATTTGAACTCAGGTCCTCCTGACTTCAAGGCTGGTGCTCTATCAACTGTACCACCTAGCTGCCCTACTCAATTACTTCTAAACAAAGCTGGAGGAAATTTTGAAACCAAGTTGACTAGGTCACCAAATACATTTGTGTTTCATAACATCAACTAGATCAACATAGGATCAAAGCAATCCTTTCTAATCTCATTCTCTACAGAGATTGTCTTAAGCCTTTTTCCTTCTCTTTAAAATTTCAGATCTCCTTTATGATACTTGGGGAAACAATTTGGAAGTAGATTCATTCTAGTGCAATCTATCTATTATACCCTCTGCTATAAGAATAGTTTAGGAAACTTCTGTTTCTCCACCCCTTCAAATTTTCACTGAGTGATAGCTGAAAATAATAGCCTATTATACACATGTTCCAAACCGCTGAAGAGAAATGATTATATCAAACATTTCCTTTTATAATAATTGGTGTTTTCAACAATAAAAATTGGACTTATCCTTCTTTAAAAAAAAAAAAAAAGGATCCCATATTTATTCGTAACCCTCTGCCTTCTTAGCTAAGAATCTTGTCATGTTATTTAATTCTGTCTTCTTTCTTTCTTCCTTTAATAATTCTTTTACATCTCCCACATTTTTCTCCTTTATTCCAGTCCCTGATAATAAGGTAGCACTTCTTGCCAAGGTCAACTCCTTTTGTACCCTTAATCCAACCCCTCCTATTTTATCTAACAGATTGGCTCCTTAATCCTCCCCACATCTCTTTCTAAACTTCAACCCCTCCCTCCTGTCTTTTTTCTTATTCAAATATGCCCAAACCTCCTCTATCCTTATACAAAAAAAAATCTTTCTTTTTCTTTTTCTTTTTTTATTAATCTTTAGCACCTAGTATGTTTCACAGTAGGTGCATAATAGATGCTTATTAATTGATTTAAGAATGATCTTGGGAAACATTTTACTAAGAAATTTGTTTCCCTGCTCTGGTTTCAGTATATAGAAGCAGAAGGAAATGATAGCACCTATCCTCCACTCCACTGAGGCTAAGTTCTTTCCCCCCATAGATTGTTGTTTATGCCTGAAAGGAGTTCCCTCCTTACCTCTGACTTTCAGAATACAGAATTTCCTCCAAAGCTCCTGACAAATGATATTTTTTGCCTTTCCTGATGCCCCCATTCAGATGCTGTCCTCCCACTTCCCCTCAAAACAAAAACAAAAAACAAAAAAAACCCCACAATAACAAAAAAACTAAAACAATCCATGCCTTGTATTTTCTTCATACTTATGGGTGGTGTTGTCAAACTCAGAAATGGTCACTAATCTTATAGAAGGACCCCTGCAGGTACATGTTGACTTCGTTTTAAAATGTAAAGTTATCTATGTTTTGTTTATTTGTATTATAGTGTAGCTATTTTTTATTTATTCTTTTAAATATTACATGTTATTCTAACTTGAGTCACATGAAGGTGTTAAAGGCAGCTTGCTACTAAGTTTTTTATATTAGGTGTATGAATAGAGATCTGGTCTTAATCAGGAATGAATGAATAATTGAATGAATAAGCATATATTAAGTGTTTACAATAGGCATAGTACTAAGAACTGAGACTACAAATAGAAAAGAAAGATAGTCCCTAATCCTAAAGAGGCTCACATTTCTAATGGGGGAGAGACACATAAGGTTTCATGTGCAAATTTGAAGGAAAAATCCCATGGTCCCTAGAGCTTAGTGGTAAAGTCTAAATTATTGTTTCTTCTTTAATGTCATTTGCATTGATAAAATCTTATCAGCTTCTTAAGTGGAAGTATTTGAGAATACCAAGAGCTTTGGTGACATAAACTTTTCTTTCTAGATCTTCAGGAGCTGTGTTATAGCTTCTACTAGAGCAGTTCCCATACTGCATCTCTACTGGGGCTGCTTCCCAGGATGTTTGAGGACAAAAGGCTGGAATGATTGCTATCTTTAAGGCTCTTGGGCTCAGGTTCTGGGTTGTCTCCATCAGGATCTGAGGGATAACAGTGCTCACCGTGATGGTTTGACACCCCTAGCACATGTTGCCTTCTGTTTCTAGCTTGATTGACTTGCCTGCCCTGTGGGTGGCAGTTAGGTGACAGGTAGTAGTGATGGCTGGCCTCTTCTCCACAGGAATTGCTTCATCAAGTTATGTCAGCCCAGTCTGAGCTGGGTTCACATTCAAACAATGTGATCTTGGTTAAGATACTTATGTTTTTAGTCCTCCAAGAAAATCTCTAAGGCTAAATGTTAGCAGGTACTAACTTTGGTACAGGAAGTTTTCTCACTGAGAGTTCTCTGTAACATCAAAATCATAGATCCAGACTAAAAACAAAAAATTAAATTTTATTTTGTGTACAGGGTGTCCCAAAAGTCTTAGTATGTTTTAAAACTTTAATACCTTAGGTTAAACACCAGGACACTGTTTACTAGTATCTGTATATTCTGTAACCCCTGATAGAATTTAGCACTTTAAGGGCAGAGACTTGCTTTAATTTGCTTTTGTATCCCAGATATTCAGCACAGTGTCTGGAACATAGTAAGGACTAGATAAATGCTTTTTTATTGATTGATTGATTGGGAACATGGGTCATGCTTGCACCAATATGACTTCCCCGTACTGTCCTATATTACAGTCCTAGTTTTAGCCCTGTTTAGTGCTTCCCAGTTTTAATGAGACACAGAGGAAAGAACACTGGATATGGAGACAGGGGTTTGAATTCCCAGTCTGTCTATTACATGTATCACCCTAAAACAAGTCACTTCCTCTCTCTGTAAAAGGTTAAAATCAGTCTACATGGATGATTCTTAATTTTTGTGTGAATCATGGCCCCCTTTGTCACCTTAGTAAAGCCGATATATTGAATTACAAAGGAAACCAACTGAAATACAGTTTTTAAAGTGTGAAAATTCTCTGTTCACAAAGCCTTCTTCAAACTCAAAGTTGTACTAGAACCAGGTTGAACAGGCTTAGGAATGGAAATTGTTAAATTTTCAGTGTAAGCATCATATTTTAGAAAAGAGCAAATGCTAAAAATCAGCTTAATTTATTGGGTTGCTGATTGTCAATTCTTAAGAAAATGGAGCAGAAAATTTTAATAATGCAGATTAAATTTAAAAGTATATCATGTGCACATGATATATTTCCCCTTCCAGATAATTGATTATTAAACATGTAGCAACCCATAAAATTGCAGGAATCTCTTGCAGGTCATTGGAACCCAGGTTAAGAACCCTTGGCTAGATAATCTAAAACTATTGCCCAAACTGAAGGCAATAAGGGATTCTTCCTCCTATGAGGGAAGATATCTGGCTTATAGCTGTATCTTTTAAGCCATTCTCTTCAGTTCAGTGCCTCAAGACTGGTTATGCTGCACGAAAGGAAGATTTGGATTGGATCTATGACCATTATAAGTTTGCATTGTAAAGATAAAGGGCTAATAAAACAGAGCTGTCAGTTCCTATGCTGATGTTACCTGAAATTACCTGAAATTGGAGCCAAGAGGAAATGAAAGGGGAAATGAAGCATAGAATTCAGGAAATGGTAGAGGGAGAGAAGGAAAAAAGGAAGGAGGAACGAGGAGAAAAATATAATTGAGGGAGGGAAAGAGAGAAAGGAAATTCTTAGGCACAGGCATAATCATAGCCTTTAAATGAAACTTACTGCCACACTCAGCATGGGCCAACAGCCAATTCCATGAATGAGCCTTCTTTATGTTTCCATTAAGCAATGACATCATGGCCATGGGCCTATCACTCTCCTAATGCAAAAAGAGAGGAAGAGGTAGGGCAGGAAACCTGAGCTTCTTCAGTCCTGGTTTCCAGGGGAGAGGAACAGGAAACCATGAAAACAAGCAACCTCTAAAAATACTTGCTGAGATTTTGTATTGATATCCCTCCCTCTCAGGCTGCCACACTGTGAATCTCCCTTACCAAGAAAACAGCCCAAGTGAATAGACAACCCTGCCAGAGAGAGTTGCCTAGGGAGTGATACTCAACTCTCATTTTTGATCTTGAGCTCTTGCCCTGACCCATTCATGAAAATAAGCACAGTCCAGAAGGCCTAGAAATCTGAAAGGAAGTCAGGCAGTAAGCTTCCCGTCCTTTCCTCTTCCCTCCCTCCCCCTCCTCATGACTGATTGATTGATTGATTGGTTTTTATTAAAGCTTTTTATTTACAAAACATATGCATGGCTAATTTTTTTTTTAACATTGACCCTTGCAAAACCTTTTGTTCCAAATTTTCCCCTCCTACCCCCCACCTCTTCCCCCAGCTGGTAGTCCAACACATGCTACATATGTTAAAATACATATTAAATCCAACATATGCATATTTATTTATACAATTATCTTACTACACAAGAAAAATCAGATCAAGAAGGAAGAAAAAAAAACTGAGAGAAAACAAAATGCAAGAAAATAACAACAGAGAAAGTAAGAATGCTATACTGTGTTTCACACTTTGTTCCCACAATTCTCTCTCTGGGTGTAGATGGTTCTTTTCATCACTGAACAATCCACATCCGTCAGAATTGATCATCATATATTGTTGCCGTGTATAACGATCTCCTGGTTCTGCTCATTTCACTCAACATCAGTTCATGTAAGTCTCTCCAAACCTCTCTGAAATCATCCTGCTGGTCATTTCTTACCAAACAATAATGTTCCATAATATTCATGTACTACAATTTATTCAGCCATTCTCCAATTGATGGGCATCCACTCAGTTTCCAGTTTCTTGCCACTGCAAAGAGGGCTGCCACAAACATTTTTCGGGCAGCAAACTTAAATGAAATTCAGATTGCAGCTTCTACTTCTTCTTGGTTTAGTTTTCAAGGGAATTTGAATGTCAGGAAAATATTGGACAAGAGCAGTAATGATGAGGTTTGTATCCCCTCGATTGCTGGTGGTGATGAGGTTAGTGGCAATAAGAGAGCTGTTAAAATCCCTTTTTGGTTGGCTGCAGGTTCAAGGTGAAAGAATTCACTTATCCTGAAATATTAATGGCCAAAATGAAAGTTTATTGTTGAATAGAAACCAGTTTGCTGAGAGACTGACTTTTATAGTGGCAAAGTCCTTTTAGGGAAGTGCCAGATTCCACTGAGAAGAGAATGGCTTCTCAAGGGTAGGGTCCTAGCAAACTGCTTGGGCCTCTCCAAGGTAAATGGAGGCTGGCACTGAGAAGAGAATGCCTTCTTAGTGGGCAGGGTCCTCGCAGGCAGCTCTGTCAAGGAAAGAGAGAGAAGTTCCTTGGTCTGGCATGTTCCTGCTTTGGGCGTCTGCAAGGACTGAGTCCAGAAACTACCCTTTAAAAGGAGTCTTGAGGCTTCAGGAAGCTAAGGCTCCCAGACTTAGATGCTTATCAGAATCCAGCCCAAATCTCCTATTAGAATTAACACTTGTAGTGGCCAGAAACTGGAAAATGAATGGATGCCCATCAATTGGAGAATGGCTGGGTAAATTGTGGTATATGAATGTTATGGAATATTATTGCTCTGTAAGGAATGACCAGCAGGATGAATACAGAGAGGCTTGGAGAGACCTACATGGACTGATGCTAAGTGAGATGAGCAGAACCAGGAGATCATTATACACTTCGACAACGATATTGTATGAGGATGTATTCTGATGGAAGTGGACTTCTCTGACAAAGAGACTTAACTGAGTTTCATTGGAGAAATGATGGACAGAAACAGCTACACCCAAAGAAGGAATACTGGGAAATGAATGTGAACTATTTGCATTTTTGATTTTCTTCCCGAGTTATTTTTACCTTATGAATCCAATTCTCCCTGTGCAACAAGAGAACTGTTCGGTTCTGCAAATATGTATTGTATCTAGGATATACTGCAACATGTTTAGCATATATAGGACTGCTTGCCATCCTGGGGGGGGGGGGGGAGGAGGGAGGGAGGGGAAAAAATGAAACATAAGTGATTGCAAGGGATAATGTCGTGTAGAAATTATCCTGGCATGGATTCTGTCAATGCGAAGTTATTATTAAATAAAATAAAATTTATAAAAAAAAAAAAAAAAAAAAAAGAATTAACACTTCAAACACTTCAAAACTAATCTGTTGTCCATTACTTCATGTGTCAGGGAATCCAGTGATTCCAGCAAGTTTTGAAATCCTGAAACAGTCTCATCATGTGTCAAGGAATCCAATGATTCCTGCTGGTTTTAAAATCCTGCAACAGTCTTATTATATGTCATGCTCTTTCAGTGTCAGATGTTTCTTAGGTCTTCTCCTTTGTTTCGAGGTTTTTCTCTTTTTTTTGTCTCTCTTCAATGGACAAGTTGAATACAGTTTGTTGGTATCTGTCTGATTCCTTCTCCATCTGTAGAAATACAAGCAAATCCTCTCCCCCAAGTAGTTAACCTATCTGGTCCCTTCCATTCACCACTTTCTGTATCTCTCCACATCACCTGGTGATTATCTAAAGATAGTGGAACTGCTTGCACTGGACACTGCCCTTCCACTGGGTTATAAAACCTGTCTGCTGGAGCCAGTGCATCTCAATCAAAAATCAAAAAATTAATAGTATAAAATAATAAGTTTAAAGGTTCTCTAGGGTTTCCTGTGGTTCCCCCTGTCTTTTGTTTTTGGAGGAGTATCTTGACTCTGTTTCTCCTCTCTACTATTGCCTGTCCTTAAGGATTAAAGGGTATGCCAGTGGTATGTAAAATCTTATACTGTGCACAAAAGTGTGCAAAATGTTTAGAAGTATATACAGGTCCATTATCTGTTTTTATTGCTTGTGACACACCCATAATTGCAAAAGCTTGTATAAAGAATTCAATGACCACTCGGGCTGTCTCTTTTGCTGCTGGTATTGCAAAAGTAAATTCTGAAAAAGTGTCCATTACAACATGGATAAAAGACGGCCAAAAGATTTATAATGGGTCACATCTATTTGTCAAATTTCATTGGTTATTAAACCATGAAGGTTCTTTCCTGGAGGGCGTAAAGGAGCATGGAAAGGAAGGCAAGCTGTACAGGCTTTTACTATGTTCCTAATTTCCTCTTTTGTTATCCCAAATTGCAAACATAAAGCTCAAGCAGCCTGACAATATTTAGAAAGAGATTCTTAGGCTGCCTGAAATAAAGGAGCATTAGCTAACATGGTTAAAAGGCGATCTGCCTTTAAAGTTCCATGAAAAATAGAACCTGGAAGGCCACTATGAGAGTGGACATGCAAAATATAAATCTTATCTGGATGCTTTCCTCACTTGTCTTCAAGTTCCTTAAAGAGCTGATATATATTAGAAGCTACAAATTTTATTTGGGCTGTGGAAATTCTTTGTACCACACCTACTGAATAGACTGAATCAGATATTATATTTACATCTTCTGGATAATAAGTAAGAGCTAGCATGATTGCAAACAATTCATTCTGCTGAGTAAACTGAAAAGGAGTTCTGACTACTCTCTTTATAATTAAGTCATGAGCATATATAGCACAAATGTCATATTTGGATGCATCTGTAAAGATAGTTGGTCCTTGGAGAGGAACCTTAGAAACCTTTTCTTCAAAAATCCATTGCCAATTATGTAATAACTGGGTTATCTTTAATGGAGATCCGTATGTAAAATTTGGAGCTGTGGCCAATAGAACTTGCCACTCTGGAATGTTTTCACAGCATACATTAATTTGTGCATTGGTATAAAAGATGTATATCTTGTCAGGTCTTATCCCAGATAATTGTACTACTCGCTTAATGGCCTTTAGTAAAATTCTAGCCACAAGCACTGGGTAAGGCGTAAGGCTTTGGTCTAGTTGTGTTTGGAGGGTCACCCACTTGATTACACTGTGTCCTTGATGAAGGACTGCTGTAAGTGCCTCTTTTGTAGTAAAAATGGATATTTGCAAGGGTTTTTGAGTAACTCTTTCAACCACACTGAATAAAGCCAGTTCAACTTCTCTCAAAGCCTCTAAGCTTCTTTTGTAAGCTGGTGTAGTGAGTTTAAAGCAGTGTCTCCCCTTAAAATGTCATATAATGGTTGCAATTGATAGGTAGTCAAGCCTAACACTGGACGTATCCATTGGATATCTCCTATCAATTTCTGAAAATCATTTAAGGTGTTTAGCTTCTCTGTTCTTAAAGAAAGCTTTTGTACTGTAAACACCTTAGAATATACTACATAACTTAAATATTGAAAAGGAGAGTTCCTTTGAATTTTTTCTGAAGCTACATGCAATTTGTAGTTCCTTAGTGTTTCTATGGTCTTTTGTAGACATGCTTCTAACATTTGCTCCTCAGGTGCACACTCCAAGATATCATCCATGTAATGTAACAACATAACTTTTGGAAATGCTTTTCTTACTGGAGTAAGAGCAGCAGCCACATACATTTGACACATAGTAGGGCTATTTTTCATTCCCTGTGGCAAAACTGCCCATTCATATCTTTTATAAGGCTCAACTAAGTTAAAGCTGGGCACTGAAAAGGCAAATCTTTTCATATCCTCCTTATCTAGAGGGATAGAATAGAAACAATCCTTAATGTCCATAACCCAAAGAGGCCATTCTCTAGGCAATTGAGTAGGAGATGGGAGTCCAGACTGAAGAGTTCTCATAGTTTCTGTCTATTCATTTATTTTTCTTAAATCAATCAACATCCTCCATTTTTCAGATTTCTTTTTTTACAATAGCAGAATTTCAAGGACAGAGAAGGTTGTAAGTGTCCTTGATCAAGTTATTACTGTATTATATCTAATAAGGCCTGAATTTTTTCACTTGTTAAGGACCACACTGGTGTATCAATTTTCTATTGAATAGGAACAGATGAGAATGCAGGAAAGCCTTCAACAGCAGCCCTGCCTAAAAAGCTGAAGTAGTAAATTGTAATCCTAACTATTGTAAGATGTCTCTTCCCTATAGATTGATGAGGATTTTTTTTAACAACAAAAGAAATAAAAACTCCTATTTCATCTTCAAATGTCCATCTCATAGAGGTAGCACTAACTTCAGCTGCTATTGATCCTCCTATGCCAGACATATAGGTGTCTGCCTTAATCTTTGGCCAATAACTGGGCCAATTGGTACCTCTAATGACTGTATGATCTGCACCTGTGTCTACCAACACTTCCAGTGGTATACCATTTACATAGATAATGAGCATAGAATGGTCAGCTGTAACAGCTACAGGCTAAAATATTCCTTGATTCTGGTGCTGGGAGTCAGAATCTGAGCAACTATCTCCAGATTGCCTATTAGGAGTCTGTATCAGTAAACCTGATGCTACTACTTCTGATTAGTAAGTCACACATTGTCTAACTGTATTAGTGACTGGAATATCATCTACACATTTCCCAGTTTCCCACATCACTGTATGTATGAACACTGTTTTCTAAGTATTCTCAGGAGGTGAAATGGTCAAGCCTACTATGTCTGGAGGTAAAGTATCCATAGGCTAAAAAAGGGACAAATTTTACCTCTCCAGGGGATATCTCAGTAATCCCAGCTGTTCTCCTTAATTGCAATCCTTTTTTCCCATCTGATTGCTTCTTGGCTGACAGATCATTTTGGAGTAATAAACTTCTAAAGACTCTCTAGGTGTAACCTCGGCTGCCATCATGCCCTACCTATTTTTTTGCCTGAGGCCCTGGAGCTGGGCCTTGCCTCTTGTTGTCTGAGTCAATCTACATTTTGATGCCCAGTAGAAGATGCCTCTGTTGCATTTTGGACATGGGGTTTGAATCTTGTTCTCCCACCCTGTTTTCTCATTCTGTCTCTATGCCAACACTAAGCTTTCAGATGCCCTACTTTACCCATTGAAAGCATTGACGAGTCTCTCTGGAAGTCCGTTGTCAAAAGGGACCCTGTCTTTCCATGTTTGGATCTTGGGAAGTCTGCATCATAACCTGGGTATAAAAGGTATTTGTGTGTACTGTGGTACAGTGTCTTATGATATCCTCTAAAGGAGCATCTTTGTGTAGTCCCAGTATAATTCTTTTATAAACCTCATTAGCATTTTATCTAGCAAGTTGTTTTATCATTATTCCTGTTGCTGCATTTTTATCAATAGTTTGTTTGACAGCTGTCTTCAGACATCCCACAAAATCAGTAAAGGGTTCATTTGGACTTTGTGCTATTTTTGTGAAGGCTTCCCCTCTATCTTGTCTTCCTAGGAGGGAGCCCCATGCTCTGATAGCAGCAGCAGCAATTTGCTCATATGCTATCAAAGGGTAATTAATCTGTGCTAAAGTGTCTACATAAAGACCTAAACTAGCTAGCTGATCAGAGGTGATTGGTATATTAACTCTAGTTTGCCTATTTTGTTGGTCTTGTATTCTACAGAATTCACAATACTCAAAAAGCCACAAAAAGTTTTGTCCAGGTTCTAAACATGTCCTTAATATAGATTTCCAATCACTAGGGGTTAAAATTTCAAAAGCCAAATTCTCTAATACCATTTTAACATAAGACAATGGAGGCCCATAAAGAGTGCAATCCTTTTTCAGATCTTTGATATTTTCTAGATCAAAAGGAATATAGGTTTGACCTGAAGAATCAAATTCTTCAATCACAGGTTTATCACTGATCACTGATTTATTCTTAAATCAGATATATCTTGTTCTTTTTTAGTTTTAATTAGGGCCTTTCCTAAATTGTCATAGGGGGTGGACAAAGCTCTTTCATGGGTGGTGCTTGTGTCAATGCTCCTTTCCCTCCTCCTTCTCCCTCCACTCATGAAAGGCTAATTGAGGGAGGAGGATCATGAGATGGGGAATGCCCTAATGTCTCCTGCTGTGAAGCACCACATTCCTTAATTTCATCAGCACTGTACTTAACTCCTTTCTTGTCTAATTCTTCATGGTTTTCAGCTATTTTGTCAATATCATTCTTCTTTTTAATTTCATCAGTACTATACTTAACTCCTTTCTTGTCTAATTCCTCATGCTTTTCAGCTATTTTGTCAATACTATCCCCCTCCTGCTCTTTCTCCTTTTTCTTTATTCTAATACTTATCTAATTCCTTAAAGCCAATTGTATTATGTTGTATATATAGAATGTATCTTTAGGAATTGAATCAGGACCATTATCATTGTGATATTCAATTAGTTGCTCTCCCACTAGTTTCCACTTATCTGGCTCTAATTTTTCTTCCTTAGAGAACCAAGGAGACGTGTACTGTAATGTTTCTAAAAGTCCAATGATCTGCTTCCAAGTTACAATCAAACCTTGGGGTTTTTTTTGTTTGTTTGTTTGTTTAGTTTTTTTAAGCTTAACTATGCATTCTACACACTTCCCTTGGGGTGGGGAAGGTTCTTTTTTAAGTATTTGTACCATTTAAGTTGAAACACTAGTTTAGTTCTTACCAAAGTTTCCTACTTGTCTATTTTTGTGACCCTATTTCCGGGTCACAGCGACTTCTCCATTGAACTCCCAATCTCGTCAGTTGGACTGCTGAGTATAAATCCTCATGTCCACATTCAGATGCCAAAATGTAATGTCTGGGCTAGCTCTCTGGAGGAGCTCCAAATGGGCCTTGGTTTCAGCAATATCAGGAATAAAGTCCAAAGTCTTTATTATCTCCTTCACAGTCTGTCTTCTTCACTTGGGACTGTGTTAGCTTTCTAGGGCACCTTCAGACAGGTCTTGGTCTCTGTGGAGAAATGCAGGAGGTAGGAGAGCCACTAGAATGGTGGGAGATGTTATGTCTCTCTTCCAGTCCTTGTTGGCTCTTATATACCTTATTGTAATTACATCATTACAGCATACTGATTATGTGTGAACTTAGAACCATTATATCACCATTGCTAAGCACTAAGTATATATATATGTAAACTAGATAACCATTGTCTCATCAATTCCTTTGAATTAACACTTTGTTTCAAGTATACTTCTCCAGAGTTCTGGTTCTCTACACAAAGGGGTGCTTTTTGATCAAGATTGCTAATTTATCAAAGGCTTTGGAATCTCTGAAAGATAACTTATTTGGGGAAATATGCCTTCCCCAGGAGAGGCAAAAGGAGATACAAAAAGGATCACAGATCAAAAGGGAATACAGTTTCAGAGTGATAATATTAAAGGGAACACAGTTTCAATAAAGGGAACAGTTTCCCTCCCCCTTCTGTAAGTCTTGAAAAGTTGAAAGCAACAAAAGGAAGTGGGAATATGAATAGCATTTGAACTATTTTCGCTAAAATAGCTAAGAGAAAAGACAATGGGCATTGCAAATTTTGTTTTGATAATCTCATGGTGCCATCAGTCCAAGGGCTTTTGTTGCCTCCATTCTCAGCTCTTTCAGTAGAGAACTGTTATCTTTTCTGATAGCATGACATCCCATCAAGAGAATACAAATAAAAAAAGAGAGAGAATATAAATGAAAGAAAACCAAAAGCTATAAGAATACACATATTTTAAACAGGCTGGGAATTCTCATCTTTGATATATTTGTTAAGGAATTTTCCCCTTCTAGGAGCTCATGAGCTGTATTATGATATAGTAACAATTTGTATTAATAAGTTTCATAAAATAGCCCAGGAAAGAATCCATGTGTTTTCTAGCTATTGTCTCTAAGCTTAAAGCATCAGGCTACTGTCTGAAGGCAGAGCAAAATAATTTTTAATTCAAGAACTCTGAGTAATTTTCACCTCTTATGTGATTTAGAAGATAGGGCAAAGGAAAGGAATAAAGCTCTGGACCAGAGGGAAGAAAATGTATAACTTATGTACTTTAAAATGGGAAGTGTAACAACAAAACAAAAATAATTCAAAACAAATTCCGTAAAATTACAATGATCAAGAAGAAATGTAATAAGAAATATCTTTCATCTTTGTAGAGGTGGGAGGCTATAGATGGAGACCACTGCATATTTTGTCAAATTATAGGTAAGTTGATTAATTTTCCCAATTGTTTTTCCTTTCTTTTTTATTCATTGTTTTGAAGGATGATTGAGGAAAAAGAATGGATCATTTGGAAATGTACGTGATGTAAAAAGAGGAGAAGAGTAGAGAGAAGAACCATTGGAAAGGTCACATGTAATGCTTGCTAATGCAAGGAGATGGGCAAAGATCATACTGAGGATGTGTGCCCAATTTGTATGACCCAGAATTGGATACTGAGCAACAGAATTATCAACTGGTTCCTGTTCCTGCACTTATAGTTTAACTTTTCTATTTTAGATATGGATCTCTTCTTGCCCTGGTACACATACTCTCCCTATGTTGTAGTGCTCTGACCAGATTATCTGTCCACAGACTTCTTGATCTATTTCTCTATGTCATGCTTGGCTGAAAAATGACTATGGTCTTTTTTTTTCCTCTTTGATTTGCTGATCAGGATTCAGTCTACTGTTTTTCTAGATCTGTTTAAAGAAGTTGGGAGGCAGGAAGCTTGCTATACTCTACTATCTTGGATACTCTTCTCCATGTTTTACTTTAAAAACTCTCCTGTTAATGCTTTCTTCTGAATTTTCTACTGTTTTTTTTTCCTATACATTAAAAAAAATGTTTCAATGGTCCTTTTCGGGGCTTATTACCCTTATCTCCTAACCCATCTTCCCAATTAAGGAGGAAAAATGCTAGTAACAATAAGCAAATAAAACGAATAATAGTTCTTTTGGATGGATTAAAATTCTTAATTCTTTCAAAGTTTTTTTTTTCCTTTACAATATTATTGTTTGTTAGTGCATAAATTGTCCTCCTAAGTCTTCTGCTCACTACACTCTATCAGTTTAAATTACCCAGAGGTTATTTGCAAATTTCTCATTCATTGTTATTTATAGTGCAATAATATTCCATTATATTTATATACGATGATGTGTTCAGACATTCTTCAGTTGATGACTATTCCCTTCTTAGATTCTAATTCGTTTTTGCCTCTTTAATTCCCACTTCAGGATCAGGAAGTTTGTTTTGTTTGGGTATTTTCTTCCTTTTTAATTCCTTTTATCCCCACTGATTTCCTACTTGAATTTGATGGATTTCTAAACCAAATTGAGTGTGTGTGTGTATGTGTGTGTGTGTGTGGTGCTATGTGCAGTTCTTCCTCTTTTTTTTCTTTTAGGATAAAATTGAAGTTGAATAGATGTTTACTCCTCTACCCTTTCCTCAATATTTCTAATTCTTTATCAGTTATCAGTTAAGAATCACTTCCTTCTTCCTTCTTTCTGCACCAGAATACCCTTTTCTTTGCCCTCCTTTCTTCTTCCTCTCTACAAACTGCCAGAACAAAATCAAGCCACCTCCAGCACCTCTATTTTTCCTATTCAATTCTGCCAATTCTCTGAAAACACTTTTTAAAGGAACACATGCTTCTTTTTCCTTTATTAAAATGTTAACACTACCATTATAAAGCTCTAATTACACCAAATATTTACCTCTGTGGGTTTTTTTTTTTTTTTTTTTTTTTTTTTTTGCTATTGTTGATGAAGATGTTGTTTTGTTGTTTGTTTGTTTTTAGGACGCTTGAATTTGTGTTCCAAAGCTCCTAATCAGATTTAGTCTTTTCTTTAGGATAACTTGAAAATCTGCTATTGAAATGGACAAATGGCCCTCCTTTCCACCTTGGGCCAGAAGAAGAAAGTTTGCTCAGCTAGATTGGGGGACTTCTTTTGCACTTCAAAGAGCCGCCTCTACAATGCTCTTAAGGGTATCTGTTCTGGGAGGGTGGTACCAGGAGGATGGTACCCAAAACCCTCTATGTTAAAACATCTGCCCAGGTGGGATTCTCCTCTTATCCTGTAAAACCCCCATCTTCCTGTTGTAAAATGCGAATCACAGATTAAAATGTAACAAACCGAACAAAAAAAAAATGCTTATAAGGCTGTCTTTAGTTCTATGAGGCTTGGAATTCGATCAGAACTCCATCCTGAGCTTGGTACCAAATAAAATTCTAAATTTTCCTCATTGCGGCTGTCTTGAATTTTATTGCCTGGGTTATTTCACTATTAAATTAAAAATCTATTCCACAACCACTCCTTACAGAATTATTATACTTAGTCTTGCAAGCTAAGTTATTCTTAGTTGCAAACCTTTGTGTTTTTGCCTTTTGGAATTTTGTATTCTAAATTTGTCTCTTGTTTATAGCACAAAGTAGCAGGTCATGTGTAATACAATCTGTAATTATTTGGTGATTCTTTCTGGATGCTTCTAAGCATTTTTTTCTTTGATGTGGGATATTGGTTATGAATTTCTATAACTTTTTATTTTGTTGTTTCTTTCAAGAAGTGGTTGGTATATTCTTTTTATTTTTGTCCTTTAATTCTAATAGAACTAGGCAGTTTTTATCTACAATTTCTTGAAAAATTGTTTTTGGACTTTTTAAATTCATGATTTTCAGGGAGTCCCATGATTCTTAAATTCTTTCTTATTGACTAATGTTCCAGGTCAATTTTTTTTTTAAATATAAGATAGCTTCTATGTTTTCAGTCTGTCATGACTGAAAATAAAATGGACTGAGGCACAAAGATCTGAGCACAATTTTTGGTCTGAAGGCAAAAGCTTTCATGACAGCAAAGTATCTCAGATTTGCACTATAATAGTTTTGAACATTGGAATTCCAATGGGGATCTTGCAGTGGCCAATTAGGAAGATCTTCAGGGGCTGCGGGGAAAGGACTCCTCTAATTAGGAACAGTCTATTAGCTGACTCTATGATGGCAGTTTTTTCTCCAGGAAAAAGAAGAGTTTCCATAAGGTTAATAACATTCCCCTAGATGGGATTGTAATCCCTACATGACCTGACATTAGGTAATAACAGTCCCTAGATCTTTATCAAATTTGGGGGTGTTCTTCCTTTGAAGGAAGGGGTCTAAGGAACTGAAAGTCTGAATAATTATTATCCTCCTATAATTATAACTAAGCCTTTCTTGAGGAAGGAAAATACCACTAGGCTATCCCTTAATTTCAGGAGAAACTAAATTCTTGCAGGAGGAGAATCAGATGGAGGCAAAGAAGGTCTGAATGGAAATAGGACGAAAAGGAGCTGTTAGCAGGAAAGGTAAGGTAATAGCATCAGAAGAAGTAATATCCAAAAGGGTCTGTCAAGGATGGGAGAAAGTACAGAAAAGGCAGGGTTGGTCAGGCACATTCCCTTTGTCAGGGCTGTCCAGAACTCCATCTAACTTGGATGTTTTCCTATGATTTGCCTTAAGACCTTTAATTTATAATCCTCAAAGATACCAAATTGAGGTCAGAACAGATCTTCAGATGAATCTCTAACAGATTTAGGCCAGGTTTTATATAACTTAATTGCATACTTCTTTCTCACCTGGCATTATTAGAAGCTCCTCCTTGTCCCATACTACAAGAAATTTTCCTAAGGGTGCTTCTTTCAGCACACTATTATCTAGCTTGCTATTATTAGATCTCATTATTCTAAATAGTTTCTTAGGTCAGACCACAAGAATGGAAAACAAAATGTATTAGGCAGAAAACCACAAACATACAGAAACTAGATAGACACAAGACTTCTATGAGGCATCTCTCACAAGTCCTAATCAAATCAACATATATAGGGACTCTGTACTGATGACAACTATTTTGGGTGAAATTTACTCCTTCTTTTAAGCAAGGGACCTTTCAGTTTGGTAAAATTATTTTTCCACTACAAAATTTACTAATAAAGATCAACTAAGTACTTTTAAAAAACTTATCTAGATAGTTGTATAGAGTGGTATGACTTCCAGAATTTCCCTGCTAGTGTTTTACTCATTCCCCAGGAATCTTAGCCAAGTATGGAACAGCCTAGTCACATACCTGGTCTTCAGTTCATAGATCTAGAAACCCAGGAAATAATAACAGGAAATCCTTCTTGACATTTATGGCATTTTAATAGGCAACTCTTTTTTTTTTTCTCCAATAGTTTTTTAAAAATTTTCCAAATATATGCAAAGTTAATTTGCAACATTCACCTTTACAAAACCTTGTGTTCCAAGTTTTCTCTCTCCCTTCCTCCCTCCCCATCTATTTTTTCTCCGTTCTTCTCTCTCCAAGACAGCAAGCAATCTAGTATAGGTTAAACATGTTCAATTCTTCTTAATATATTTATATATTTGCCATGCTGCACAAGAAAGTTCAGATCAAAAGGGAAAAAAACCATGAGAAAGGAAAAAACAAGCAAACAACAAAAAGTGAAAAGACTATGCTTTGATTCATATTCATTTTTGCCTCTGGATATGGAAGGCCATCCCAAGCCTATGGGAATTGCTTTGAATCACCTCACTTTTGAAAAGAATCAAGTCTATCACAGTTGATCACACATAATTTTGTTGTTACTGTGTATAATGTTCTCTTAGTTTTGCTCATTTCATTCAGCATCAGTTCATGTAAGTCTTTCTAGGCTTTTCTAAAATTAGCCTGCTCATCATTTCTTATAGAACAATAACAATAATATTTTATTACATTCATATATCATAACTTATTCAGCCATTCCCCAACTGATGGGCATCCACTCAATTTCCATTTCCTTGCTACTACAAAAAGGGGCAATTCTTACTTTTGAGACAGGTATCAATAGAATCATGCTTGGGGCAACTGTTAACCAATTGTAGTCAATTTGTTTCCAAGGAAGGCCCTATGGATGTAGAGTTCCTCTATTGCTTTCTATAATGGGATTTACAATGCCGTACTCCTCCAATGTAGGTGTGGCTGTCAGTAAGTTAAATCCTTTTCTGAGTAGCCTGATTAGTTTATGGCTAAACATTGACAATTGCAAAACCTTTTGTTCCAATTTTTCCCCTCCTTCCCTCCTCCCCCTCCCCCAGATGGCAAGCAGTACTATACATGTTAAATATGTCACAGTATATCCTAATTACAATATATGTGTGCAGAACCAAACAGTTCTCTTGTTGCACAGGAAGAATTGGATTCAGAAGGTAAAAATAACCTGGGAAGAAGAACCAAAATGCAAATAGTTTACATTCATTTCCCAGTGTTCTTTCTTTGGGTGTAGCTGCTTCTGTCCATTGTTGATCAATTGAAGCTGAGTTAGATCTTCTCTTTGTCAAAGAAATCTACTTTGAAGTCCACTTCCTTCAGAACATCCTCATACAGTATCGTTGTTGTAGTATATAATGATCTTCTGGTTCTGCTCATTTCACTTAGCATCAGTTCATGTAAGTCTCTCCAAGTCTCTCTGTATTCATCCTGCTGGTCATTTCTTATAGAAAAATAATATTCCATAACATTTATATACCACAATTTACCCAGCCATTCTCCAATTGATGGGCATCCATTCATTTTCCATTTTCTAGCCACCACAAAAAAGGGCTGCCACAAACATTTTGGCACATACAGGTCCCTTTCCCTTCTTTAGTATTTCTTTGGGGTATAAGCCTAGTAGTCTGCTGGTCATTTCTTACAGAACAATAATATTCCATAATATTCATATACCACAATTTATTCAGCCATTCTCCAATTGATGGGCATCCGCTCAGAGAAATATTAATTGTTAATGGGTAAGCCAAGACAATATTACCTAAATGTTTTACTTAGTTTCATACCAGTCAAACTACCAAAGGATTACTTTATAGAGCTAAGGAAAAAAAAAATCTTTGAATTCATTATTAAAAAGCTGCTGGGAAAACTGGAAAATTTGGGATACAACTAGGGATAGACAAGTATTTTATAACATATCAGGGTAACTCTAAACAGGTACAACTTAGATTTAAATTTCATCTTCATGAAAAAATCAGGAAAGCAAGGAAATTCCCTTTCAGATCTACAAATAAGGAAAGAAGACAAAAATAGAGTGAAAAGAGGATCAGAGAAAACAGTAATTTTCTCAGATAAATGCCTTGTTTCTTTTTTTTTCCTCATTTCTTTTTATAAAATGTCTCATTTCTAACATACATAGGAAATTTATTCAAATTTATAACAACAATAGCTAGTTTTTATGTATTGCTTTAACTTTTGCAAAGTATTTTAAATATGTTAATGTTCAAGTGATCCTCATAACAATACTATGAGGTAGGTGCTATTATTATCACTATTTTATAGCTGAGGAAAATGAGCAATAGAGATGTTAAGTGACTTGTCTAGGATCATACAGCTAGTAGATATCTGAGGTAGGATTTGAACACAGCTTTCTTACTCCAAGACTTTTAGTTTACCCCCTGCACCACTTAGCTGCCTATTCCCCCAAATGATAAATGGCCAACTGATATAGACAGTTTTAAGAGACAGAAATCCAAAATATCAATAGCCATATCAAAAAAAATGCTTCAAGTCAATCATTTAGAAAAATGCAAATTTAAACATTTCATACTTATCAGATTGACCAAGCTGACAAAAAAAAAAAAAAAAAAAAGGAAATATTTGATGTTGGAGAGGCTGTGGGAAAAAAGGTATGGTAATGCACAGAACTATGAATTGATCTAAGCATTTTGGAAATCAATTTGAAACTGTATTTGAATTCTGAAACTGAAGCACCAACCTGATTTGAACACCATCCTCAGAATTTAATTTTCCAAAGGATCATGGATTTAGAGATAGAACAACTCATGGTATTAAGCATCCGAAGCAGAATTTGAAACTAGTTCCTTTTACTCAAACCCAGTACCCCTTTTAACTTTATCAAGATAATCTTCATGTGCATTTTGTCTTTTGGTTCAGTAAATTCATTACATTCATATGCCTCAATTTGTATGATTGTTCCCCAGTTGATGATACCAACTTTGTTTCCAGTTCTTTGCTACTTCAAAAAGTACTGCTATAAATATTTTAGTATATATGGTATATTTGGGTTTTTTAGAAATAATTTTTGTTGATATATTTTGTTATAATATCATGTGCATTTCAAAATTCAATTTGTCTGTCCCCCCAGACATCCTTTATAAAAAAACAGTTCAGAAAATTGACCAACATACTAAAAGTCTGATACTCCATGTAATAGTCCATACTCATAGTCTACCACCTCTGCAAATAAAGTAGGGAGGTATCTTCTCACAATGCTTCTTGTGGGGCCAACCTTGGTCATTATAATTTTGTAATTTTCAGTTTCAATCTAGTGTTGTTTTCATTATGTTATATTGTCATTGTATATGTCTGTGTATGTGTATATACACACATATATGTATATATTAATTGTGTATACACATACAAATTGATACTTTTAATAAGATCATCTTTTTCTCCCAAATAAGTCTGTTCATTTTAGCCCAAAACTAAGCTAATTTGACAAACTTACTTGAAACTCAGAAATCATAATTTTTGAAAACAATACTCATGTCAGTCCTCAGATGATAAATGGTCAAATTAAAGCTCTCTACAGACATATAAAAAAAAAAAAAAGATTTAAATCACTATTGATTGAGAAATACAATTCTAAGATGCCATGTCATACCTATTGGCTAATATGACAAAAAAGAAAAATGATAAATGTTGGAGAGTATATGGGAAAATTGGGATACTAATGCATTGTTAGTAGAATTGCGAATTGATCCAACTCTTCTGAAGAGTATTTTGGAATTATGTTCAAAGGGCTACAAACTGCGGAAACTGTGATTGCCGGCAAAGTCTTTGGCTCTGGAATAAGCACACTGTCTGCATAGGAGTGCGATAAATCACATCTGCAAATGTACAAAGAGTGACTTCACCAGCTTCTGGTGTGACACATTCCATGCTACCAGCTTTTCTTGGAATAAACTCTCAAATCCCTCCCCCCCTCCCCTAAGTAATTTTTGTACTTGGATTTAAAAAAAAAAATTTGATCCAGTAGTACCACAACTAGGTCTGTGTCCCCAAGAAATCATAAAATAGGGAAAGGACTCATATGTACAAATTTATAACAGCTCTTTTTTGTGGTGGCAAAAAAATTGGAAATTGAGGGGATACCTATCAATTTGGGGAATGGCTGAACAAGCTATGGTATATGAATGATATGGAATATTATTGTTCTTATCATTGTACATGTAAAGCCTATATCAGATTGTTGCCATCTCAAAAATGAAGGGAAGGAAGGAGAATAAATTTGGAACTGAAGATCTTAGAAGAGTAAATGTTCAAAACTATCTTTACATGTAATTGGAAAAAATAAAATTCTATTAAGTGGGGAGAAATAAACAAAGAAAAAAGAAAGAAAAAATGTTTTTTGGGTTTTTTTAGAAGTAATTCACCTTTCTAGGAAAGGAGGGGAATCATAATCCTGCAGAGATGAAAACAGGCTCTCTCCTTCACTGAGCCTTATCTTCTATGTGAAAAATTATTCTAAATACTCTCTAATCTGGTCTCCAAAGTCATTGCTAAATTGAAACTGCACTCTCCAAAGTTGTCAAAGATTTAGTTGCCAGATGTAATGATTTTTTTCAAATCTTCATTCTTCAGCTACTATAAAGCAAACCACCTTCTCCTCCTGGCTATTCTAATTATGATTTTTTTTTTTTTTTTTTTTTTTGGTATGGGGTTTTGTTAGAATCCTTACAAGGTGTTAACTCAATGAAATTGATAGAAACAGTGCTTATGTTTACACCTTTGAGAGTTCACACATTAACTCACACATTAGTTCACAAGTTTGGGAGATTTCAGAATTCAGTATGAGATTCACAAGTTTACACCTCCCACAATCCCACTCTCTCCGAGGAGGAGTCAACCTTTGGGTTCACACCTTTAAGAGATCATATATAAAAAACTCTTAGAGCTTCAGGAGAGAGATTTGAAGAGATTGAGAAGTGAGAAGTCAGTGGAGAAGATTGAGAAGCTAGAGACTGCAGTCAGGCAGAACTGGGGATTCGGAAGAGGAGAGGCTGAAGCTGGCAGAGGCAGAGGCAAAGGACTAGCAACAAGAGCGCTCGGAACCAAGGAAAACAACTGGGCTATTTTGGAAGAGACAATAAAGGACTGGATTTTAACTCCTGGCTGCATTTGAAGTGATTATTACTCTGAACTGAAACGAAAGCTGCCTCCAGAAGTCCCCCCAAGAAATCTGCTCCCAGAGAACAATCATATTTTAGAAAAGAAGAGAAGACCACAGGGTTTTGTTTAATTGTGATAATGCTTCTCTCTCTTAGTTGCCCATCTTTTAAAATAGGTGGTCATGCCCTCCCTGACTTCTCAGAAAGGTGAGAACACCAAACCAGATATTATTAGCAGGTTTCCTCTGGACTGAAGAGTCTTACTTGAAACAGGTATACATAAATCCATCAGCATGGGAGTTATTGCATAAGCACATAGAAATATAACACAGGCTAGTAGTGATGTAACAAACAACATGAATCAGCAAAAGGAATTATACATGTCCATAAGTCCTAGAAGGAGGGTATATAAATAGCAATTACATATACACCTCCTTCAGCAGCCAAGAGATAGTCCAAAACCAATCTACTGTCCATTACTTCATGTGTCAGGGAATCCAATAATTCCTGCAGATTTTGAAGTCCTGTAGTAGTCTCATTGACAGTTTTTGATGTTCATGAATCAATTGTCATCTGATGTAGTCAACTGTCATCTGATGTTTCTTGGGTCTTCTCTTTTTCTCTCCAATAGACAAGGTGAATACAGCTTGCTGGCACCCATCTGATTCCTTCTCCATCTGTAGAGATACAAGCAAACTCTCTCCTCCAAGCAGTTAACCTGGCAATGTGCTGCTCACACGGGACCCTGCCCTTTCACTGGGTTATAAAACCTGTCTGCTGGAGCCAGTGCATCTTTATTTAAAATCAAAAAATTAATAGTATAAAGGGATAAGTTTAAAAGTTCTCTAGGGTTACCTGTGGCTCCTCCTCTCTTTCGTTTTTGTCTCTGTTTCTCCTCTCTATTATTGCCTGTCCTTGAGGATTAAAAGGTATGCCAGTGGTGTGTAAAATCTTATACTGTGCACAAAAGTGTGCAAAATGTTTAGAAGTATATGCAGGTCCATTATCTGTTTTTATTGCTTGTGGTACACCCATAACTGCAAAAGCTTGTATAAGGACTTCAGCAACCACTAGGGCTATCTCTTTTGCTGCTGGTATCACAAAAGTAAATCCTGAAAAGATGTCTACTACAATATGGATAAAAGACAGACGACCAAAAGATTTATAATGGGTCATATCCATTTGCCAAATTTCATTGGGTTTCAAACCATGAGGGTTCTTCCCTGGAGGGAGTGTAGGTGTGTGGAAAGGAAGGTAAGCTGCACAGGCTTTTACTATGCTCCTAGCTTCCTCTTTTGTTATCCCAAATTGCAAATGTAAAGCTTGAGGACCCTGATGATATTTAGAATGAGATTCTTGGGCTGCCTGAAATAAAGGAGTATTACTTAAGATGGTTAGAAGGCGATCTGCCTTTGAATTTCCATAAAAATAGAATCTGGAAGTCCACTATGAGAATGGACATGCAAGATATAAATCTTACCTGGATGCTTTCTCACAACAGTAATGTTTGGCCTAGCTTTCTAGAGGATTTAGGGACCAGCCTTGATTTTAAGGGAGAAGTGCAGGAGGCAGGAGAGCCATCAGAAGGATGGTCAAAAATGGAATGTCTCATTTCCAGTCCTCTTAGCCCTTAAATGCCCTATTATAATTACATCATTACATTATACTGAATATGTGTGAACTAGTGAACCATTACAATCACCAGGCTAAGTACTAAGTATATGTATACTAAAGAACCATCATCTCATTAATTTCACTGGGTTAACACCTTGTTGTAAGTATCCTTGTTTTAAGTATACTTCTTTCAGAGTTCCAGCCCTCTACATCTATCTACTAGACTACTTTTTTTCCAGCTCTTTTTAATAGATTTTTCTGTCACACTCACTAATTGTAGGTATCCAACAAGACTTTGTTCTGGGCTCTTCTTTTTCTATACTTATCTCAATACCAGATATATTTCTATATATCTAGTTTCTCTCCTGAACTCTGTCAGGAACCAATTGCTTATTCAACATTTAGAACTGGATGCCCTATAAAAATATCAACTAAACATGTCTAAAACAAAATTCATCTCCAAAACTCATTATTTCTTTCCAAGAAACCCTTCTGTACTTTCCTATCATTGTCAAGGGTATTACTAGCCTCCCAATCACACAAACATATAACGTCAGTGTCATTTTTGATCTCTCATTCACTTACTCCATGTATCCCATCAAATTAGCAACTAAAAGTTGTCCTTTCTCTTCTCATAGACACAAGCCTAATAAAGACGTTTATTTCTTCTTCCCAGGACTGTAGCAAAAACCTACTAATTGGACTTCTTGCGGCAAATGTCTTCCCACTCCAGCCTATCCTCTTCATAGCTGATAAAATTATTTTCCTAAGGCATAGGTCTGACATTGTCACCCCTTTGCTCTATAAATGTTGGTACTTCCTACTTATCTGTAGGATCAAATAATCTCCTTTGGCATTTAAGGTTCTTCATAATCTAGCTCTTTCTTATACAATATATATTGTATATTAATGAGGTTTACATTAAGGGAACACTGGTGGTCAAACTAACTCACAACTGGTCCTGGAAGTTCTTTCTACCTTTGTGGAGCCCTCAAATAACTCCCTTTAAACCAGGGGTTTTTTAACTTTTTTGTTCCATGGAATCCTTTGGCAGTCTGATTTACTCTATGGATTCCTTCTCAGAATGTTTGTGAATAACTGAAAGAAATCCTAAATTTCAGGTAGAAGTTAATAAAAATAAGGATGTCATTCAAGTTTACAGATCTCATGAAAAATCTATCCCAGGTTAAGAATGCCTAGCTTATACAAGAGTTCTATGCTAGGCATGCATCTTAGGAGTGTCAACTTCCTTAAGTCCACTGTGGGCACTTCTCTACATTAGAAGCATTATGCTCCCTGAAGCCACCTCACTCTGGTGCCTTTCTCTGGCAGCCAGAAATCTTTCCAATCAAAGCTAAATCTAGTTTCATTTTGTCTATTGTCAGAACCATTGTAAATGGGATAAGGGATAAGGAATCTCCGCTCACTCATCCTCTCTCCACTCTTCTTTGATTCAGGATCTTCCAGATAAACTGGTTAACTCCCAGACTGGCTTAATTTTTATACATAGGCCCAAAAGGCATAACTGATTCTTTCTATTAATCACAATCCCTTGTTGACTCAGAGAGGAGTTCATATCTTTTCAGTGGATTAGGATATAGACAGAGCAAGTACAACCAAGTCTCTCCCCCCCATTTAGTAAACTACAGGTGCTCTCTATTACTTACAGGATCAAATACAAAAATTCTCTGATTGGTATGTAAAGCCCTTCATAACCTGACCCCTTCCTACTTTTCCAGTGTTTTTAACCTTACTCCTTTCACTCTATTTTTATGTAAAATATTCATAGTTTCTAGGGCTAGAATTCTCCTCCTCTTGGCTTTCCTTGTTCTCTGTCAGTGCAAATACATCCTTTTGCCAGAAGCCTTTCTCAGTCCTCCTTAAGATGAATGCTTTCCCTTTGAGATTATCTCTAATTTATTTTTTTAGTTTGTACCTTAGTCATCTGCATGTAGTCTCCCCCATTCAACTCTGAGCTCCTTGAGGACAGAGACTATTTTTGCTTTTACTGTATCTCCATCCACAGTACCTTATATATAACAGGTGCTTAATGTTTGTTCATTTCTTGTGTTGAAAGGAGAGGCAGGATGAAGTCCCCTATTATATTTGTATCCCCAGGGTAGTAAACATTCAACACCTATTTATTAATTGTTCATTCTATTAGAAAAAGGTCTATATGCAATGTTGTATATATCTTAAAAGAAAAGGGTTTCTCTCTGGATATTCCTAAAACCCTTTATAAACCATCTGTTTAATTTGCTGTGAAGTCAGTATGTTGGGCACTATAGGCCACCCAAAGCAGCTTCCCAAAAATCACATTTGGGGAGAGCTATCACCAGATGCGTTGTGGTGGGGTGGGGATAGTATTGGGAATCTATTTGGAAGAGTCTGGACAGCTGTGAGTAGTATGTGAAACAGTCATTCTATCAGGATTCAGGGCTGTGGTTAGTGGCTCTGTAGAGGCAGTCAGCACCCGCCAAGCTGACCACAAAAGAGAACAACAAAAAACCTGATTATGGGAAGGCCTGAGTCTGGCTGGAGTAAATGAGAGCAGGAGTCGAGACTGGAGGTAAAGGAGGGAGAGGGAGGGGCTAATGGGAGCAGCCCAACAGCCTGCACTGGCCCCGAGCCACCAAGAGGAGGAGCAGAGAATCCTTTGAGCACATTAAAAAAGCCAGGCTTAGCAGAAGCCAGAAGAAAACACATCCATAGAAGGAGCTTGAGAAGACAGCCCTGCAGTTTTTTTCCCTCGTCTTTTCTTCTTTCTCCACTTCCTGGTGAATTGCTTCAAGTACTTTTTCCCCCTTCTCTCTCCTCACCACCTCTTCAAGCAACAAAGAGAGAAACTTTCTCCTGGTTGAGGCTTGCCAGGTGAGGAGGGTGTGAACCAGGGCTCTATTCGGTTTCCTTTCATCGCCCTCCCCCTAAATTCTCCCAACCCCAGCCCCCAATCCTTAGGAGCTCCGTGTGGACATCGCAGCTGGCCTCAAACCAAACGCTCCCCCAACCCCCATTTCCTCTCTGTTGGAAAAAAAGGGAGTGAGGTTGGGAGAAAGAGGCAACAGCGGCAGCAGCGGCGGCGACAGCAGCAGCAGCAGCAGCACCCTGGGAGGAGGCTGAGGCAGAAGCGCTCCCGGGCAGCACCCTCTAACAACGCCGCCGCCGCCCCCCTCAACCCCGCCCCCCTCCCCCCAAGACTCCCAGACATGAACGCCACTGCGAGAAGTCTCCTGCTCTTCCTCTCCATCCTGCTCCTCTGGAAGCTGGATCGGTTCAGCGAAGCCTGTAGCTGCTCCCCAGTGCACCCGCAACAGGCGTTTTGCAATGCAGATGTAGGTAAGAAAAGGCGGTTCCTCTCGATAATTGTAGATTTCTCCTCTGGGCTTCGCAGCCACCTCCCTTTCTCTCCCCCTTCCTCTCTCGGTTCTTTATCGCCTATTGCATTCAGCACTTGGAAGCCACCCTTACCCCTCACTCAAATGAAATCGGGGGTGGGGGTAGGAGTGGGGGTGGGAGTGGGGGTGAAGGAATCTCACGTGGTGGCCAAATAAAAACCACTTGTTTAAAGTAGTACCCACCCTTAACTATCTCTCTTCTCCCTCCCTCCACCCCTCTATCCTGAGCAAAGAAGCGTTAGTTTCATTAGACTCGGTTTGTAAGTTTGACATACAATTAGTCCCCTTTATCTTCATTCTTCTCTTTCTTTCTCTCCTTCCCTCCCCCTTTCCTCTCTCTGATGCTTTTCAACCTCAGAATTCCGCTGAAATTCCACTGCAGCTCCAAACCCAGAAAAGGAGCCAGGGAATGGATTTGATTTTGGCAGGCGGCGGGCTTGAGGATGCTAGTAGGGGTGGGGGAGGGAATGGGAGAAATAGCGAAGAGGCAAGGCTGGGTTCTCCCTCCCCCCTTCTCCCCCCTCTTTCCCTCCCCTCCCGAATCAAACCGAAGAAGTGAAGGTGGTTTCTTCCCTCAGGTTGAAACTTTTGCAGGTGGTAAGATTCCATGCCTGGGGTTGAATTAGTCTCCCCTCCCCCTCTTCGTTATCTGCACCCCTCCTTTTTTCCCTTTTTCTTTTCTTTCTTTTTTTTCTCCTTAAAGAAAAGGCTCCCTCCTCTTGAAGGATGGAAAACGCTCTTCTTAAAACACATTTCGAGGACTTGGAGTTGCCTTAGTGAAAGCCACTATATGAAAGATGGGCCTGACATTCTCGCCCAGGGTGTTCCCACAGAGCAGATGTGGGACTCAGGGGTGAAACGGTCTTCATTTTGTCACAGATTTCTGTGTGTGTGCTTTGGGACTTTTACAATGTTCTTGAAGTTTCTGGTGACTACAAGAGGAGGGAAGGGGGATATCCTATCCTTGACTTGGAACTATTAGGATTTCAGAGATAATTTTTACTATTGTATCTTCGCTGGAGTTCTAAGAGAAGATGGCAGGAGTCAGGAAAAAAGAAGAGTGGGATAAAAAAAAAGTTTAGATAGTTGGACTGATCCATGGTGGGTCCGGTAAATAGGGGGCAGCCAGAAAAGAAAGGAAAAGGCTGATTAGGGTAGATTTCAATCTACTTACCATGTATAAATAGCTTCAAAGGCCTTTAAACCCTTAGTCATGATTAGCTATGTGTTTTTTTTTTTCCCTTTAACCAAAACAGAAGATACCAAGATCAGCTTCTAGCCCACTGCTTTTCTGCCAGGTTTATTTCCGCCCCTCCCCCCTTCATTCCCCCAAGGACTCTGCAACCTAAACTTCATTCCTAACCATCTTATTCCCACAGCCTTTTTTCCTTGTCAAGTCACATAAGAAGACCCAAAGTGAGGTATCTGTCATCTACCCTGACCTGAAACGGGTTTCTCTCCCTCCTTGCTATCCTCCCCACTTTAGTTGATGCTTTCAAATCTGACTTGGCTTCTTTTGATTATAGCTGGCTCTCTTTCTCAGGTTTATAGTTTTGTACTACCTGTGGGAAGGACTTAAGAGTAGGTTAAGGTTTTGCTTTGTATCGTGGTTTCTTATTTTAATAATATCCAAACACATTTAAGTTTGCAAAGCCCTTTATCTCTAAGGGAAAAATGAGTTATTCCAAAAATTGGTCAGAATTTTGGTTTGAATAAGATGAATGCGGGTTTATGTGGACACAATTTGTATGGATGACTCAAATTTAGGAACCTTGGACTTAAAACTGAGGGAGAAGTGCAAGTGGATTCTTCCCAAACAGGATTTTAGAGAGGATGAGAAGGTCTTGAGGGAGAAGTACAGCCTATCTCAGATGTAGAAATAGCCTAGGTCCAGGTAAGTCCCTTCAATTCTACTCATTTCCCATTGAGTTTTACTACTTTACAGATTTAGGGCTGGAGGATGTAGGTTATCTAGTCCAACTCCCTCATTTTACATTGTATACAGCTGACTTTTAGAAAATGCTCTCCCCAGAGTCTCATAGGTAACTGATAGAGACAGTGTTCCAAGCCACATCCTCTAATTCCCAAGCCAGGATCCTTTCTACTCTAATACCACCAGCAAAGGAGTAGCAGCCAGCAACCATTGAATCATATCCCATGGGACTGAATCAGATCCAGACATTTGGTAGAAGAACATGGATCTCAAGATACACAGGTTCCTGTTTACTCGGTGCTGTTAAGGAAGGGGTTGGGCTCAGGGAAAGCACCTCCATATATCTCAGCTGCTTTGGTAATGAACCAGAGAATCCAATTAATTCTTTCACGTTTGTCTCCTTCCTAATCTTCAGGCTTCTTTCTCTTTGATTGCTGAGTTGCCACACCAGAGTTGAGTGCCAGGACTTTCTATTCCATGGTAGAGGAAGATTGTTACTTATTTGTTGAAAGGAGACACCCTTTTAAAGTGGGCTCCTTTGTGGTTCAGCCCTACCAAATTCTTCCTCAGTGTCTCTGCCTAGCATCAGGAACATAAGTTGGCCAAATCTGCCAATCATGTCTTCTCTGAAGGTCTTTTTTGGAAGGTGCAAAGCATTGATGTAGTACCATTAACGATTCCCCTCATTTTGGTTGACCTACAGTTTAACGATGACTCACATTTTGTCTTACCAATTGTTTTGTTGTTCATTCCTTTCAGTCATGTTCCATCTGACTCTTCATTTGGGTTTTTTTTGCCAAAGATACTGGAGTTCTTTGCCATTTCCTTTTCCAGATCATTTGCCTCTGTTTCTTCATCTGAAACAAATGGGGTAAATGACTTGTCCAGGAGTCACACAGCTTGTAAATGTCTAAAGTTGGATTTGAACTAAGATCTTCTGACTCCAGGTCCAGTGTTCTTATGTACTGAGCCATGAACTAAATCTGCTGCACAGTGTTTATTAAATGCTTGTTTACTTGACATTTGTAAAGCATTTTGTTTGCAATAACTTGAATAGCACATTATAGAATTATTATTCTTGTTTGACAGATGAAGAAATTGTGGGTTTGAGAAATGATAACTTGTTGATAATCACAGAGGCAGGATTTGAACCCAGTCATCCTGGCTATGGTGACAATATCATATCCATTATGACATCGCTGCCCATGAACTCTATGAGGGCAAGGACCTTGTCTTATAGTTAAGTGGAATCATATTTTAAATTTCAGTGTAGCACTTGTTTATTTTTATAATTTTTTTTTAAAGTGCATCCAAACTTTAGAACCAAATGAATATTAAATTCTTTTCAACATTGGCCCAAATTCTCTTGTAATCTTTATTAAAGTTTAGAAGGGTGTAAAAAGACTTAATAGTTAGTAAGCACCTATTGTATGTATGTAAGGTGATATTGCTAAGTGCTGAGAGCTAAGTGATGAGGACCTTAACCCTAAAGGAACCTAAAATCAAATGGATTTAGGACAAATGTACAATTAAATATAATGCAAAGTAGAGTATGAAACTAGATTTAAGATACACACAATGTTATGAGGTTATATATAAGACTTTCAGTTCTGAGAGGCTGTGACAGGAAGAGACATTAGAGGAGAAAGAGAAAATTGGTATTACAGGATCAGGAAGTTATCCAGGGAATTGGAGTAAGAACTCTGGAGATAATATAGTTCTCTGACAGTCTCATCATATCACCCTCAAACAAGGGTATCTTTCTTCCATAAAACTCAGTGGCTTCAATTAAATGACTGTATGGATTTTCTTCATTTCTTGAAGTATCCATTAGGAAAAACCCTTCATTCTTCATGTAATAAAGCCGTACTTCATTAGGGCATGGACTGTGAGATATTTTCAAGCGGGAATAATGTATATATACCAGGATGTTTATAGTCTTTGTCTTGGTTCCCTTTTTTGATCAAAAGAAACCTTTTTTTCAAACAGCTGAGTGGAATTAAAGGAAGAGAGTAGGCATGCAACAGAATAAGGCTATTTGACCTGAATTTAACCATGATCACACCAGTATACTACCTAATTAATTGGAGTGGGAAAAGATTTCTGCTTTACAGATGTGAAAAATGAAGACTTCTGTATCTGTTCCCCTGGACACTTTGGCCTATTGTTGGGCTATGTCAGGTAGGGGGTTTTCTTGGTTTCCAGTTGTATACTTCTAGAGAATTCCAAGCAGAAAGTTTCATTGACAGTTTTGTTTTAAGAAAGAAGCAACCTTTTGTTACATTTCATATTTTATTTGATTATGTGACTGGGTCTAGAAGCAAGAGCAAGACTGAGCAATTTTACTTTTTCCCTAGCCAGAAAGTTCCAATTTATCATTCTCAGATCATAACACTTGCTCCATGTAGCCTATGTAGCTCAAAGATAGTGTTAATGAGAAAGATCCATCACGGGGCCTGATATGGACTTAAATGTCAATAAAGCCATCCTACCCAGGTGACTTTCTTTGCCTTTATAGCAGGGCTTGGGGACAGGCTTCTGAACATGAGAAATTTTCTTCTCTTTCCACTTTGCAATGGAAAGGCTCATGGAGGTAAAATCCTTTTTTGGCAGATAGAAATTGGACATTTCCTCTAAAAATATGACAAAGAATGGGTGATCATCCTCTCTTTTAAAATGAGGGGAGAGTTTGAAGGCAGGGAGGAAGAGGTATCAGGGATGAACTGAATGTCATTTGTGCCTGAGATAGCACTCTTGGTCAGATTGTTTAATTTGTGCTCTAAGAGATTTACTTAACTTTGGGGACAGTTGTTTATTTCAGTTGTTTGTACCAGTGATCATTTCAGGATCATTGGGTTCAGAGTCAAGGTTATGCATGCAAAGTGGTGAGAGGAGAAGGATTTGAACTGTAGTCCTCCAATTCCAAATGCAGAGCTCTTGCCATTGTACTATGCTCCTTTTATGACAAAAGGACTTAAAAAATTTAAAGAATGTTGGCAAGATAGTTATAAGAGGCTAGGCAGGCAAAGTAAAAGGAGATAAAGACCTGACTATTAGTGCCCCCCAAAATACAATCATTCTCCATTCTCCACCCATCCTGAATTTACAGGTACTACTTGCTTGATATAAATAGACATACTCCGGGAAAGCATTTATTTGCAAGACTAGCCTGGCCTGTTCTTCAAGTTCTTGGTTTTATTCCAATGTTTGATGGTTTCTGTGACTGGAAGCCAAAGAAAGAACTTTGGAGAAAGGATTGTTCAGAGAACCTAGAAGGAAAGTCATCCTAAGATAAGGTTTCAACTCACTAGCTTTAGTCAAGTGATTGTGGTAATCAATTTAACAAGCATCTGCTCTGCTCCTTGCACTGGTGCTATATAGTGGGATAGGAAAACAAAGACAAAACAGTCTGGGTCATAAGGAGTTTACATTTTTATCTTGTAGAGAGACAGAATTGTCACATCTCTGTGCTTATGATATATGCCTTTTTCTTTCTTTTTTTCTTTCTTTCTTTCTTTTTTTTTTTCTGAATTGTCTCATATTTAGCAGTCAGTGACTGGTGTGGGGGGGCTGTCACAGGAGGAAGGGAGAGTGCCATCCTAAGCTTTATCTTGATAAGAAGAATCTTGACCTCTGCAACCTTCCTGAATTCCAATTGAATAATGAATGAATGGAAAGGAAACTTGAGGTCATCTAGTTTCACTCTAGAGCTTGTTGGCTGATGAATAGCTAAACCTTTAGAAATGAGAGATATAGACATGAATTTAGAATTTAGCAGAACTGGCTTATTCCCTTTTTATTTTCTCCCACCCTCCTATGGGTGCAGACACACTTTCTCTACTTCTATCTAAAGTAATTTTCTAGTCTTTTCACTAATCTCTATTCTCAGAGGGGAGGGGTTTGGGCAAATCTCTGAGCCTGAGTTTCCTCATCTAAAATACATTGCCTTGCTCAAGTGAGATAATATTTGTAAAACTTACATAGTGTTTCAGAAATGTATGTTCTCTTTCCTATATTTCCTAAGACTATTAGGAATTAATAGTCTTAATGTGAGGATTAAATGAAATAGTGTATGTGAAATGCTACAAAATGTAGCTATTATTTTTTACATTCTATATGATAAACTTTTCCATCTTAACCATTTTCTGCCCTGCTGCTGTTGCTGTTGCTGCTCCACCCTCTGGACTTGTCCAACAGAGGCTAGAAAGCTACGTCTCTCTCTATCCTGTATTGCCTGGTCCATGTGGCCTCATTTTTGCCCAGCCATTTTCTGCTTTGCTGCACTACAAGGGTCATTGCTTTCCTACTTCCCACATCTTGTTCTGAAAAATTTATCCAATCAATACTACTATAGTTTCTGGAAAGGACACATCGGTGAATTTGCCTTCTGATTCCCAATCTTTGTGACTTTTCAAACCAGAATACCTTTTCTTGTCTGCCAGCAGTTCCCTTTATCAAAGTTATTTGTTCCCCCTTTATAATATAAACTATTAAAGACAAGGAGTGCCTCATTTTATGTTTGTACTGTTACCACTTTGCTCATTCATTCATTTTGCTTTCATTCGTATACTGGCTGTGTGATTGAGGAAGTAACTTAAAATTTCAACATGTCAGGTAACCCAAAAGTTATAATTTATGAGAGAGTTGCTGGTCTCCATTAATCAATGTGCAAGCATTTTAAAAACATCTACTTAGACCCTATGTTGGGGATTCTATTCTCAAGGAGTGTGTGACAGAGAGGGAGGGAGGAAAGGAGGAAAGGAGAGAGAGAAGGAGAGAGATCAGTGGAGAAATTTTTTTGTTTTTGTATTTTTCCCCACACTGGGAGTTCTACACATCAATGAAATAACAGATCTAAACCAAAACTTTCAATTATCCATGGACAATGCTCATTCCTAAGTTCACTTTTCCCTTCCTTTGGGCACACCTCTAAAATATCTTTCTTCCTTTAATTGTATATCCTCAGAGAATGCAACATTAAATCTGCTGGTGGGTGGTGAAGGGGATGTTTAATTATATTCCAAAATCAAGTGAAATATTATTTTAATAATTAATTCTACTGGATTATCCATGCTACTCTATTTTATTAGTACAGATAAGGCATTTACTAGAGAATTCTGCCTTGTTCTCTTGCCCATATCTCTTTAAAGGTATATAGAAAATCACAGGAAGAATTAAATATTTTTCATTCAAAAATATGACCAGAATTGGATCATCACTTGTATTTAAGCAATAGAATAGGGTTAGAGATTTTAGGTTTTAAATGACTAAAAGTAGGATTTTTAACAAAAAGAAAGATTGTAGAATGACTAGAATCTTAAAATCTGTGGATATATAGTAGTTGTCATTTCCAAGGGAAATGAGTTTTTGACTTATGCATGAGAAATCTGAACCATGGCATAGAATATATAATGCGGATAAAGAATGTCCTGTCAATGAGAGTCCAACCTACTAAGAAAAGTCAAGCCATCATTTCTTCTGGGCCTTTCTCTAATAGTAATGAGCATTTCTCTCATCCTTACAAGGTTTATTATGTATAAAACTGGCTTTGACTAGAGTGAGAGGAAGTAATGAATCGGATGCCTTTACTATGTTAACAATAGCTCACATTTTTATAAATGTGGGTAATACGGAGTTTTATGGTTTTACAAAGCCCTTTTCTCAAACAGTATTCTATTTGAAGTAATGAATGTGATACTCTTCCTCTTTCAATAATAGTTCACATTTTTATAATGCTTTATGGTTTCCAAAGCATTTTTCTCAAATAGTACAGTTTTGTAAAGTAATTTAAGCATTTGCCCCATTTCCAGATAGAAACTGATGCTAAAATAGATTAAGTGACTTAGTTATGGTCACCAAAGTATGAGACTTCAGATTTGGACCAACATAAGGATTTCACAAAAGCCCATCAGACTCAGAATTAGGAGTGAGCTAAGGAAATCGTTTGTCATGTAAACTTGAGTAGGTATCATTTTAAAAGGCCAGAATTTCTAATCTCCCTTCTACAAATAGAAATATTTGTTTGTTTATGTATCCTATTTGTGTAAAAACTGGGGGATGGGAGAGGAGAATGGAGTCAATGGATTCAATCAATCACCTCTAGCCCAATTGAAGTAATTAATAAGGTGCTATGTGCCCTGAAACCTTTATCAAATGAGAATATATTTACAGAATTAAGCAAAGAAAGTTTCTAAAGTAGTCACAAAAGTGTTACTGTTATGTTGATTATCATTTGATCCCTTTTACACCAGATGTTTAGGGGGCTGGGGTTTTTTGTTTGGTTGATTTTTCAGGGTTGTTTTTTTTTTTTTTTTACTCATTTTATAGGAAGATGTTTTAAAATGGAAGATTTTCAATTTTTTAATGTAAGAGATAAGGATTGATGGTATGATTTCATTGGTGTAGGGAACAATATGTGAAAACTTCTACCATTGCAGGTCAGCACATTCTGTACAAATTAGAGTCTTAAAGAGCTGCTTAGAGCATTAAAAAATAGCGAGAAATGTCCAGGATTACAAAGCCACTAGTTAGTAATGGACTTGAGCCATTACTTCAATTCCTTTGTTCATACAAAAGTTTATCAATTAGGATCTTTTGATGAGTCAGCTTCACATTTGTGTCTAGAGGTTGTTAATAGAGTTATGACCTACTGTCATCCTTTTCCTTGAAGGCTAAAGAAAAGGAAAATGGACTATGATTATAACAAAAATTTTAAGATAGACACAAGAAAACAACAACTTTTTGAGTCTTGGAAGGCAATCGCATGGCATGACATACCTTAGATTAGAGGTTTTTACCTTGTGATCCTTGGAAAAGGGCTCTGATTTTTTTTCCTAAAAGATAACTTTTAGGGGACAGCTAGGTGGTGCAGTGGATAGAGCAGCATCCCTGAAGTCAGGAAGACCTGAGTTCAAATGTGGCCTCAGACATTTAACATTTCCTAGGTGTGTGACTCTGGGCTAGTCATTTAACCCCCATTGCCTCAGCAAAATAATAATAATAATAAATAAATAAAAGATAACTTTAAATATAAGTGGTTTTATTTTGATTTTATTTTGTAATCCTATGTTTAATTTAATCTGCATTATTAACCCTTTCAGAAGTCTAGACAACCAATTAAACAATAAACCAACCCCTGATTTTTAGATTCTGAGGTGTAAATGTATTGAAAAAAACTCAACCAGTTTAAGCTGGTTCCTGCACACCCTTGGTGTCAGTGATGTAATTAATCATGATGGTTTAGGAATGGTAGCTTTATAAAAACCTCTAACACTGATTGCCTCTGTAAGGTTCTATGTGTTGAGTGTAATCATTTTTGTCTGTTTTAAAGAATATTTTGATCCATTTTCTCTCCTCATCCTAATTTTTTAGTAGCTTTTTTCTGGTTGAAAGTACACAAGCATTCTGATTGGACATTTTCCTCTTGGCTAGCATGTCTGCTCCTGATTTCACCCCCTGCCCTGCTCTCATAGTATCAGAATACTGTTGTTCCTATGGCAACAGCCTGACATAGCAGGCCAGAGAAGAACCTGGAGATATTGCTGGAAATGAGGGAGCATTTATTTCTACTACCTTTGGGCATTTGATAAGAGAAATCATTATTCCTTCGTGCCTTATTCCTCATTGGTATTATTTTTTTGTGAGGGGCATCACATTTGTTTAGGGAGCTTAGGTTGAGGTGATAAGGCATTCTGTTGGAGAAGTAACCTCCACAAGACTATAGCCTGTTTTTAATGCCCACTAGATCCATAATGGGATAAAACCAGACTCAGAGAACAAGAATGATGGCAGGAGAAGAGTGGTGAAAAAATTTCTACTTACTCATAAGATGAATATGGCTATAGATGATTGAGGTCTATGGTCTAAAATTATTTTGGGAGACTGGTAAGCAAAAATAAATCAACCCTAGGAGTTATAGTTCTGTCTATTTAAGACAGTTCATTTGTATCAATCATTTGAATCTGTTATTTCGGTTTCATGGGGAATATCATACTTATTTGAAAGTCACTTTTCCAGTAATCTTAAATATCTGGAGCATAGGTAAGAACTCTGAAGTGAAGAAATAAGGCTCCTGAGCAATCAAAACATTTCACAAACTATGAGCAAATTAAAGCTCATTGCATTTTATTCTGAAGAGAACTCCTATCTCAGAGGCCATTTGTTCTTACTTTGGATATAGTTATAACTATATATCTGGTTTCTCAGTTTGCAGCAAATTTGAGGCCATATATTAGAAGGAATGGGGAATCTGCTAGAGATAGTCAGACTGACAAGCAGCAAGAAGCGCTTGCTGACAGCCTAGAAAGTAACAAAGAGGCAGAACAGGGGACACACACACACACACACACACACACACACTCACACTCCTGCCTCCTACATCCAGGTGGGAAGTCATTTAGTTTAGGAGCAAATAATTCCAGTTTACTGCAATAGCCTTTAGGAATATCATTTTATCATAGTACAGTATAATTTTTGTAATTATATTTTCATGATAGGGAGTCTGAGGCAGCAGGAATAGGTTAAATTGTACTTGGTATATGTTCTTTGAAAAGGCAGGAAGTATGTAAACTGTTTTTAGAAAAATTTCCAGTAAAAGTGGTATTTTAAAATTTGGTGGTTTAAAGAAAGGAAAAATAATACAAGGAAAAGAATACTGGATGTATGTTAGTTAAAAGACTAAAATTCAAATTCTGGCTTTGCTAGTTAGTTTTTATCTATCCAGTGGATCCAATGATGACCAAACTTTCAAGTCTAAATTCTATGATTCCAAGAATTTCTTCCTTGAATTCTTGAAGAAAGTGGAGCTGTTGACTAAAATGAAAAGTCTGAAAAAACAGCTAGCTTAGGTGGATAGGATGAATTTTGTTTTGAATGTGATCAATTTGAAATCGGGGAAAGAG